>NC_072428.2:34572500-34898125 GCF_028878055.3 Symphalangus syndactylus | reverse complement strand
CGTGAGATTTGGGGCAGGTCCCTTCTTCTTTAATACCCATTTTGGGGTTGGAACACACAATTACTTAAGGGCCATAGAAATTTCTGCATGTGCATTGGAGTTTATTCATTTATCAATTTTTAAATTAAATAACTGTTGAGTGATTTCTATGTCTTAGGCACTGTGTTTGGTACTGAGGACATTGATATGTAAAAACCATAGAACTTATTCCTACCTTCAAGAAACATGTATAGAAGAATAGACAAACATCAGAGCATAGAAAGAACATAGGTATAATGAATGCTACAAAGGAGAAGTGCAGATATTATGGGCGGTAAATAGTGGAGGCCAGGAGTCTAAAACTATTTTGGTAAAGAGAAAGACAGTAATATTTTAGGCTTTTTGAGCCAATAGGCAAAATGGAACAATTCTTCTTACCAAAATGCCTTGTTGGTAAGTTTTAAAAATATTTTATATCTAAAAAAAATTAAGTCACAAGGGCCTTATGAAAACAGGCCACAGGCTGCAGTTTGTCTGATTAGACAAACATTATATTCATAATAGAGTATGCTAAAATAATACCCCCATCTGGAGAATTTCTATGGTCACTATTCTCCTAAAGGACTGTGTAAGAGACCTGTCTCTGTCTCTCTGTTTTCCCCTATTTCTAAATCCATCTCTTTTTCTTTCTATTTCTATTATATCTTTGTAGAATTCAAAAATATGTATGGAATACATACCCTCACGCCTACAATTTTCTGGTATCTTAATTTGGCTGCCTAATTGTGCCCTCTGAGAAAGAATTTTAACCATTTTATTAGTTTTCATACAATGTTCTGGTGACTGTGTTGTTGAGTAACTGCAATTGTGTAGATGCTTTACCAGGAGCTGGGTTAATCCATCAATATACTGTATGTCAATATGCTGTATCTGCTGAGGCAGCTGGAGAAGGAGATTGAGAGCAGGTACTGAGGGAGCAGAAAGCGGAAGAGAAAAGAACAGTTAAAATACCTAGCTGTCCCAGAGCAGGATTAGCAAACATGTTGTTTTGGTTATCCATTGTTTCACAGGTTAAAAAAAAAATCTCTTTGCGTCAACAGAATTAGAGGCATGGTGTCCTCTCTAAACATGTTAAGCCATTTGAAGAGGCTCCAAAAGTGGAATCAAATTCAATTAAGGAAAAAAAGACCGCTTATTACCCTTTAAAACTCATAATATGAAAGATATTTCAAAACATAAAAGTTGAAATGTTTTAAAATAGCATTTTAAATGCCTGAATCACTTAAAAGTATTCTGAATTTTATTCATTCTATTTTAATTCTATCCTGAGGTAGCAATTCAAACATTCCTATAGATATTTCTAAATATTTTTTGCAGTTACATCAAGAACTAGAAAAGGACAAATATCCTTATGCAATCAATTTGACTTTAACTATTTCCTCTCTCTCTCTCCTCTCTCTCTCTCTCTCTATTTTTGTCACTTTCCTATTACTTGTGTCAGTACCTGAGTTTTTCTTATCCTATTTTATTTAGAGTGAGAAAAAGTTATGACTGAGGAAAATGCCAAAGATCTAATCAAGGAATTGTCAATAATAATCGTGTGGCTCAAGCTATAAATCACTTTGGATTAAGCATCACCCTTCTTCTGGGTATGAAATTTCCAATGCCTTTTATTTGTTATCTGCCAATGGAGATTAAAACATTCCCTTCCCAGGGAATCTTTCAGAAGCAGATGGATCCCCACTGTCAGGCGTCTGGGAAGTTGTCTGCCTGATGACAGTCAAATGAAGCTTATGACATTATTAGGTCCTTTCCCCACCCTCTAAAAACTCGATTCCATTTATACACAACATTCAGTTAGCAAGTAAAATTTTGGTCAAGCCATTATGTTTTGTATATGATGCCAAGTACATCTTAATGGATGAGAGGGCCAATTGACTGATGGCCTTAATGTGTTTTATAAATCATCTCTGTTTGCATGTGCAGTCCAGCCCAAAAGACAGAGGCAATAGACACCAAAGCCTGCCATTCTTAAGCAAAGTTTGCTTTAGTTCCGTATAAATATTAAGACTTAACATAGTTTACTACAGATCTGTTTTAGTCTTAATTTCATGCAAAATCGACAATGGACATTTATATAGCATTAATTAAGGCACACTATTCAATACATATAAAATTTTTCAACATTATTTAGATATGACCTTAGTTTATTATAAAAACTGTTATTGAGATGTCAAAGCCTCAGTGCTTTTTTTGTAAACTTTCTCAGGCTATGACATTAAACCTGCCGTTAGACATTAACTAGGACCTTTTTATGTATATATGAGTAATAAGAACAACATCTTGCATCTATGCAGAACTTATGGAAACACAAATACTTAGTGTTTACTGTTAGCCAGGCATTGTGCTAAGCCTTTTTATATATAGTATCTTATTGAAGCTCACAACTCTCTATGTGTTTATACACATTGTTGACAGTGAATCACTTGAGGCTTGTAGAAATTTGTGGCTTTCCCAAGACAAAGTCAACAAGTGGGCAATTTAGGTTTTATACCTGAAGGGCGACAGGCTAGTCAGAGACGACACCGGTGGCAGCCAAGAGATCTTTATTGGAGGCTCAGTGTGCGAGAAGATGAAGAGAAGGGGAGAGAGAGAGAGAGAGCTGCTGGGGCTGAGTATTTATGTCCTTTAGGGTGATGTGGTGATTGGTGATTGGTGATTGGACGGAGGGCGGGACCTAGGGGCTAGCAGGAGGTGTTTCCTTTTGATTGGGTGCTTATTTGGCGGGCTGTGCTTGGCGGGTTTAGGGGGCACCAAGTGGAGGGGGAAGAACCCGGAACTGATGCCTAAGATGGCGTCTTTGATTTATCCAACATTCCTCCCTTTTTATTGGTTTAAAATGGAAAGTGGGCATCGTCGTCTATCTGGCTGCTTCCTGCTGAGAAGGGGCATTGTGAGGGGGAAAGTGGAAGGGAGTTTGGCTTGGGAGGGTTGGGGTATAGTAGGAGTATGATTCCAAGCAGTAGGGATAAAATTTCTTGGGGTGTGAAATCTTGAAATGTTCCTTGTAGGTAGAGGTCATTGAGTGCGGTGAGCCACCCTAGAGGTAAGGTTGGATCATCGATGAGCCAGCTGTCGGTGTGGAGATTGGTTAGGAACTGATGGAACCGGTTAGTGTCCATCTTTAACAGCCTGGGGGTGGGCTATGGAGCTGCAGGAAAATAAAATGACAGCTTAATTTAGGGTGTGGGTTGTAGGAGGCTTTAAGCAGACATACCCTTGTAGAGGCAACTTTTGAAGGCGAGCTGTTGATGGACGGGGTGTCAGCACTCTGTGAGGTTTTCTCTAGAGCCAGTTGTGTCTTCACACGTTGCTAGAAGTTGGTAGTTTCTAAGGAGAAGCTGGTTAAATGTTTGGTTAGATACTGAACCTAGTAAGGCAAGGGAGTAGAGCACAGAACGCTAGGGCCCCCAGTAGTGGGCCTAGGAAGGAAAGAAGCCAAGCCATGAGAGGGGGTTTAAGAGGTCCCAGAGGGAGGAACAGGCATGGTGGTGGGACTTTAGGCTTCTGGAATGGGCGGAAGGGATGGCACTTTGGAAATGCGGAGTTTGAGAGGGCTGTGAGGTATGGGTGTGCAGGTGTATTTTGTGGAATGTGAGGAGGTGGCTAGACTTCTTGTTTGATCCGGGTTCATGGCTGGTTTCAACCTGGAAATGTGAAGCCAAGGAGTTAGACGCCCTGGTGATTCTTGGAGCTTATCGGCAGTAGGGGTGCAAAGCACAATTTGGAGGGGACTTTCCACTTTGGGGTTAGTGGGGCTACTTGCGTGTGGCTTGGTAGGGAGTAGAAAACACATTCTCCTGGCTTGAGGGGAAATGGAGGTTGTGGGTTGGTGGCATCGGGAAGGAGGCAGTCTTGCCTTTTCCATAGCTCACAATGGATGAAGGACAGGAGGGGGTAGCTGATGCCTGCTGGGACTATTTTTGAAGTGGGCTCAATGCCAGGTGGGAGTGCCAGGCGACCGTACATGATTTCAAAAGGGGACATAAGGGAAGGCTTTTTTGGCAGAACTCAGAGTCAGAACAAAGCTGTAGGCAATAGCTTAACCCAGTCTAGATGTAATTCTAAGGAGAGTTTGGTAAGGGTCTCTTTGAGTGTGCGATTGGTTCATTCAACTTTCCCTGAGGACTGGGGGTGATATGGGATATGGAAGTGCCAGGGGATATTAAGTGTAGTTGTTATGTCTTGTGAAATGTGGGAAGTGAATTCAGGGTGTTGTCAGTTTGGAGAGAGGTTGGGATTCCGAATCTTGGGATAATTTCTGATAAAAGGATAGAGGCAACTGTGCTGGCTCTTTTGTTTGTGGTCGGGAATGCTTCAACCCACCCACAAAAGGTATCTATGAGGACTAAGAGATAGCTAAGTTTTTTTATGGGGGGCGCATATGAGTGAAATCTAGTTGCCAATCACTTCCTGGAATATGTCCTCTGGATTGGTGAATTGGGAAAGGTCCTCCTGGCCTTAGTGGGGTTTGTGGGTTTGTACGTTGACAAATGGAGCAGGTAGATGTGAGCTGTTGGAGGAACTGTAGATCTGAAGAATTGAGGGTGAAGAAGGAGCTTAGAAATGTTTTTAATGATTGGGGGCTTGTATGGAAGATAGAGTGGAGGTATGAAAAGAGGGTGTGCTTTGGGAGGTTAGGTGGCTGAGTGTTGTGGAGGGTCTTGTGTGTACTGTGAAGGATTTGGAAGTCTGTTTGTTGTTATCATGATTATGCGGGGCAGAGACAACAGCGCTGCCTGTTTTGCCTCTTGGTCAGCTTTGTTATTGCCTTGCGTTATTGGGGACGAGTTGGCTTGGTGGGACTTGCAGTGGACTATTCCTATTTTGGCAGGAAGTAGAGAGGCTTGGAGAAGGCATGTGATGAAGGTAGCATTGGTGATAGATGTTCCTTTTGTTGTGAGTAGTCCTCTCTCTTTCCAAATAGCAGAGTGGGAGAGTAAGATGTGGAAAACATATTTGGAGTCTGTGTATAGTGTGAGTGAGGAGTCTGCTGCCAGTTGGAATGCTCGAGTGGCTGCAATGAGTTCAGCTTGTTGGTTGGTAGTTTGGGAGGGCAAGGGCTTCGCTTTGATGGTCTGGGTAAGGGAGACTATAGCGTACCTGCTAGGTGCTGTCCGTTTAATGAGAAGGAGCTACCATCAGTAAACCACGTGTGATCTGGGCTATCTAAAGGTCCTTCAGAGATGTGGCTTGGACACGGTAGGAGGGACTCTAAAGTCTCGATACACTTATGTAAAGGGGGGGTTTGTGAAAGAGGTAAGAGGTTGGTGGGATTGAGGGGTGCACATATCTGGAAGGATACAGTAGGATCATGTAAGAAGGAGACTAAGAGGGAAAGTATATGGCAAAGAGGGAGGGTTTGGAGACTTTTGTATGTGAGGAGGTCTTTAAGTTGATGAGGGGACGTGATAACAACAGATGCCCCGAATGTGAGCTTCTTTGACTCCAGAAGGAGTAAATAAGCTGCTGCCAGAGCTCGAAGGCAAGGGGCCCCTCCCCCTATGGTGGGGTCAAGCTGTTTGGACAAGTATGCGACTGCAGCAAAAGTGGGACCTTGCATTTGACCCAAGACTCCTAGGGCTAAGCGCTTTTATGAGAGCCTGCTGAAGTAGTAGGAAGGGCTGTTTTACTGTGGCATCTAAAGGCTCAGACAGAGCTCCTCGGGAGAGGTCATAAAGAGGCTTTGCTAATAGGGAATAATTGGAGATCCAGGTTCTAAAATATCCGGCAAGTCCTAAGAATGAGAGTACTTCTTGTTTTGTTTTAGGGATGGGAACACCCCTAATGAAGCATTATCAGTCTAGGGTGATGGCCTTTGAGTTATGGGAGAGAAGGACTCCTAGATAGGTGACTTGTGTTAATGAGAGTTGGACCTTTTGAGGGGATACTTGGTAGCCTTTGTCTGTGAGGAAATTGAGAAGGGAAGTAGTGGGAGACGGCTAGAGAAGGACTGCACAAAAGGAGATCATCTACATATTGCAGGAGGACGGACTGGGGAAGTCTCAGTGTTTTTAGGTCTGAAGCTAGGGTTTGGCTAAAAATGTGAGGGCTATCTCTGAACCCTTGGGGAAGAACAGTCCATGTTAGTTGTTGTGACTTTTTGGTGTCTGGGTCAGTCCAGGTGAAAGCAAAGAGATCTTGTGATTGTGGGGAGAGAGGAATGGTGAAGAAAGCATAGTATAGGTGTTGGGGACTAGGGGGTGAATGGGTTTAATGGCTTCATTAATGAGCCTGAGGTCCTGAACGAGGCGGAATGTGCCATTGGATTTTTTTACTGCAAGAATGGGGGTGTTGAATGGCGAGTGGGTTGATCTAAGGAACCCCTTCCTGAGGAGATCGGAGATAACTGGTTGTAATCCTCTCAGACTAGAGGTGGGGAGAGGATATTGGGGTTGGCTGGGAAAGTGATGTGGATTTTTGAGGGAGATTTGTATGGGGGTGCATAGTGCTAACGAAGGGATGGTAGTATCCCAAACTACAGGATTGACGCCTGTTGGGAGCGAAGGTGGAGGAGGAGCAGGAACCTGGTATATGGAATCAGCAACTAGGGCAATGAGTGAGGTGGATTTTGGTGGGGGTGGCTGGATTAAAGGTGATAGAGGTTTTGAATTTTGAGAGGATGTCCCTTCCTAATAGGGGGAGAGGGCATTGGGGCATGACTAGGAACCGATGAGAGAACATGTGACCAGAGAAGGTGCAGGAGAGGGGAGGGGTGGCTCTTGGACATATGGTTTGGCCTCCAACCCCGGCTACAGGAGATCCAAAAGGGGAAGTGGCGCCCCAGAATTCCCTTAAAACCGAGAAGGTAGCTCCAGTGTCAAGGAGAAATGTGATAAAGCGTCCGTCTACTATTAACAAGACCCTGGGCTCCTGAGCAGTGATGATTTGTGTCGGGAAAGGAGTCCCAAGGCCACGTCAATCTTTGATGGCCAGACCTAGGAGGTCGGGTGTAGAGCTGGAGGCTGGCCTGGCTTCCCTTCAGGGGCCGGGGCAGTCTACGGCCCAGTGGCCAGACAGGTGGCATTTGGGGCATGGCTTGTTGGGGGGCCTGGGATTTGGTCACTGCTGGGCCCAATGTCCTTCCTTTCCACATTTAAAGCAGGGCCCAGGGGGCTCATGTGTGGGCCAATGACCAGACAACGCTTTGTGGCTGTGTGATTTTATTATGGGCTGAGAAGGGGCCTGGAGGGCCTGTGCTAATAATTGGTATTTTTGTTTTCTTGCCTTCTCGTCCTGGTTATGATAAACCTTGAATGCCATTGCTAGTATCTCGGATTGGGGAGTGAAGGGGCCTCTGTCTAGCTTTTTTAGTTTGTTTTGGATATCAGGGAAGCTTTGGGAGAAGAAGTGGGACACAAGGAGTTGTCTACCATCGGGGGTTTCGGGATCTATAGTGGTATATTGTTGAAGTGCCTTTGTAAGGCGGTCAAGGAAGGCTTGAGGTTTTCATGTTTTTCTTGTAGCTTTTCAAAATTGACAGCCTTTTGTGCTGCCCTACATAACCTGGCTACTAGGCAGGTGGCAAAATGGTCTCGGGAGACAATTCCGTTTTGGGTGTTAGAGTCCCAATTAGGCTCTTGCTCGGGCACCACCTGCACCCCCAATGGTAGGACTAGGATTGTTTGATGGACCTCATCTGCATATGTGCAAGCCTGTTCCCAGACACACCGGCATTCTTCAGGGAGAAAGGAATTAGAGAGAATCATATATATGTCATGGAAAGTGAGACTATAGGCTTGAAGGATGTATTGGAATCCTTTGATATAGGAGGCAGAGTTGGAAGTGTAGGAGCCTAAGCGCTTTCGATTTGGGATAGATCAGCCATGGAAAAGGGAACGTGTACTCAGACGATGCCTTCAACTCCTGCTACTTCTTGAAGTGGGGTGAGGATGGGGTGGTGGGATCTCGAACGAGTGGTGGGAGGGCTGAGCGGTGGAGGGGAGGGAGCTGGAGAGCTTGCGGAGGAAGGGGAAGAAAGAGAGAGGCAGGGGGAAGTGGTAAGGGATGGGGCCACCGCTGGCTGGGCAGCGGCTGGAGGGTGGGGCTGAGGGTGGTGATATGGCAGAGGTTCCTCAGTGGGGTCAAAGTCTGGGGCGGAAGGAGGAGCTGCGGCAAGGAGGTGTTGGAGCTTGCAGTGGAGGCAGAGGTTAGGCTTGTCCCATAAGAGGAAGAAGCCATGAACATATGGGATCTCTACCCATTTTCCTGTTCGTTCGCAATAGTTGTAGAGATAGAGCCGTAAGGAGGCCATTTGTTTTGGTTGTCTAGGGGATAGGTGGGCCAACAAAATTTAATTAGGCATTTTGGTTTGATGTCTGAGGCGAGGCCAAGGGCCAACAAATTATTTAAGAGACATTGTAGGGGGGAGTCGGCCGGCAGGGATGCAGAGCCTCCCATAATGAGAGGAAGGAATAGACGGCGACGAGCTAGGCAGGGCGTCCCCTGCTAGCCGCTTGCCACGGAGTGAGTCAGAGCCTCCGGATCGATCGTCACCAAAACGGAAGGACTGAGGAGCCTCTGAGAGGCAGGAGGCCGTGGGTCACCTGGTACCAGGATTTTAATGAAGGAAGGAGAGGGGCCCAGGCCGGAGACGCGAGGAGGAGAGGGAGAAAACTCCATTCCCTGCAGGCCAAGGAAGAAGTGAATGATAGGGGCCTACCACTGCTGTAAGGGTGTCGGGCAAAATGTGTCCGTCATGGGAGCGGCTAGGGTCTGGCAATTTGCCCGAGAGGTAGGCCCGGGAGGGGAAAACTTACCGAGATGAGGCCAGTGGTGGGCGAAGAGCTTGGCGAACAGGAAAATGGGTAAAGGCTGGCCGGAGGTCTAGACTGAGCCTGGGAAGGGGATCGGGGTCCCACCTAAAGGTGAGGAATCCTGATCCGAGTCACGGCAGGAAAATGAAGAGTGACAGGCTAGTCAGAGACAACACCAGTGGCAGCCAAGAGATCCTTATTGGAGGCTCAGCGTGCGAGAAGATGAAGAGAAGGGGAGAGAGAGAGAGAGAGAGCTGCTGGGGCTGAGTATTTACGTCCTTTAGGGTGATGTGGTGATTGGTGATTGGTGATTGGTGATTGGTCGGAGGGCGGGACCTCGGGGCTAGTAGGAGGTGTTTCCTTTTGATTGGGTGCTTATTTGGCGGGCTGTGCTTGGCTGGTTTAGGGGGCGCCAAGTGGAGGAGGAAGAACCTGGAACCGATGCCTAAGATGGCATCTTTGATTTATCCAACAATACCCAGTACTGTTCTATTCAGAATCTAGGTTGTTTCCACTTTGCTTTCCAGTCTAACTTGGTTTTCTCCAAATTATCTGCCCCCACAAAAAAAAGAAGGACCAAACAGTGGATTTGCTCAAGATCATAAAGTTAATTGAACAGACACAGGCAACACTAGAATTCAGGTCTTTTTCTTCTAACATGTTGCTCTTGGCATGACACTTACTGCTTCTCATATATATATATATATGAGATATATATATATATATATATATATGAGATATATATATATATATATATATATATATGAGATATATATATATATATGAGATATATATATATATATGAGATATATATATATATATATATACACACACACACACACACACTCACACACACACATTAAACAGAAATAAGAATGAAATGCTTTGTATTTGAACTCTTCTTTTTTAATTTTACTGTCTGTTTTTCACTGCTGTACTCAGTTGGCCCTTTAAAAATTCTAATTACTGAAGTTATTATATTAAAGAAGTATTGCAAGAACAACAACTTAAATTCTAGAAATCACAGGAAATAAAAGTTATTCCCTTTGAGAATCTTATTGAGATGCTGAGAGGATAATGCTTAAATAAAGAGATACCTGGGTTGAATTTGAGACCAATTTTGCGTGTGAAATCTCAGCAAATATTATGCTCAGTTAAACAATATGTGATCATTTGAACAGATGATGTTGTAAGAAAGAACTTTTCTATAAATTGTTGAAATGGAAAGAATTCTTCATGCAAGTAGAAATAGGCAGCTAGTTAGGCTTTCTTAATGAAATGACAGTTTTCAAGATACTTAGCTTGAGAGTACAGAGTGCAGTATTTCCTGAAAATGGAACCAAAATGGAGGGGCCTGGGGTGTACTAGTCAGTCTATATAATTTACTATCATAATAAACTGGGTTCTTTTTGTTTTTTCTTCTATGATGAAAAATAATGTAGGAACAAAAATCCACATAATTCCATCCATCACATTTGATATGTCCTTGTATTACTCAGGATAGAAAAACTATGTTGTTCTAGTGGTAAATCACCCAATCTCAGCAGCTTATACTAGAAAAGTGTATTTCTTGCTCACATAAAGTCTGATATGCTTTGGGTCATGCTCTTTCCATTTTATAGCTATGCCAAATGGAAAATGTGTCTTCCAAGATCACTGCAACAACAGAAAAGAAGGATAGACAGCATGTAGGAGCTCCTACATGGCCCCTGTCACTTCTGCTCATAGCCCATTGGCTAGAATTAGTCACATGGCTCAGGCCAGCTACAAGGGAAACTGAGAGCTATGTAAAAGAACAAATGGTTAGAGAATGATGTCTCTGACCCACTAATTATTTCTACCCTCCTTCCTGCTGCCACCCTGCTTTTCCCTTTCCCACTTTTCATTCTTCTCATTCTATCTTTCTTTCAGTGCTGGTCTTTCTTCATCTTTTTGTATTGCTTTTGCATTTAGCCACTATTTAACAAATTATACATCTATCCTATAGAATACTTGCATGACCCTAAGAGTGAATGCCTCCTAAACTGTGTGCCCTAGGTGCTTTTCTTGCCCTAGTCCTGCTATTCTGTGACAGGTCGTTTCTAAGTTGAGCAATATGTAAGAGTCAAACATGATTCCTAACTTCAAGTTGCTTTCTGTCCTGTGAGAGTGATGTGATGTACGGATATAATGACAATGCAATGTAAAAATAAAATGCTGATGTCATGCAATTTCGACAGGTGTTGTGCTGTGGGAATTGTTTCAATATTGTTCTACACTCAACAGTGTTTGCTAAATGCAAATCAGAGCACTTTGAGCACATGTTAAAGAGGTAAAGAAAGTGTAATCCTTCTGCTTTAGAGAGGACTATCACAAATGGAGAACCTTGGAGAAAATACATATGGTTACCCATCACACACACTTTAACTGGGTATGTGCATCGTGTCAGAGGTTCTCAGACTTTGCTGGATGGACATGGGATTCTCTGTATAGCCTAAAATGTGTGAGATTATCTATTCTAGAGAAGGCCCAGATCTATAAATATTCCTGAAAAGGTTATTGACCCCAGAGTTTCCAGGGTGGGTAAAGATGATGACTACTCTGTGGTTTCGTGAGGATTTACCCCAGACTTATAGGAACAGAGACACTCTGAATCCTCATAAAATAGCCAACGTCATTCATCCCTTGAAACTACTGGCATGGATTGTCTTGCACGGAGGAAACAAACATTTCCTTTCTTTTTGTTCAATGTCTGAAGGGAGCTATCCCTGCAGCAGGACTTGGAAAGGCTCATAAAACTTGAGCAAAATGTTTATAAAGCATGGAAGTAAATGACAAAACTGTAACTTGGCAAAGTTTCAAGAGGCTTTGATCAACTGGAGCAGAGATTGGTCTCAGCGATCCAGGGATGGGCTTTAGGAAGCCTGTGAATCCCCGGAAACATTTGTGTGTATTTGGTTCTATGTATTTTTATGGAGGAGGGTCCACCTATAAACATTAAGAGCCACTAATCTCATTTTAAAAAGATGGAATCTGCAGTCTAAATAGATTTAAATACATACCTAAGATCAAATAATTAATCAGGGCTAAATCCAGTTCTGAAGCCCTATTCTTATAATCCCCACTGTTCTGGGATAAATTGTGTCCCCTCAAAAATATTGTCAAAGTCCTAACATTTGGTACGTAAGAATGTGACTGTATGTGGAATAGGGATGTAATTGCAGATGTAATTAATATGAAATCATGAAGATGACCCTAATCCATTATAAGAAGAAGAATTCTCCCTGTGAAGGCAGGTACACATAGCAAGACAACCATATACAGGTAAAGGCAGAGATTGGAGTTACACAACTGAAAGCCACAGGATACTGATGGCTTACCACCACTAGAAGCTAGAAAGAGGCAAGGGAAGTTTCTCCCTTAGAGCCTTCAAAGGGAACAGAGCACTGACAACGGCTTGATTTCAGACTTCAGCCTATAGAACTGTGAGACAGTGAATTTCTGTTGTTTAAGCCATTAAGTTTCTTATGGTAGCCCAAGGAAACACATACACTCACTACAGCTAACTCTCCAAACTGGTACGTTTCTTTTCATCATATCAGTGCCAATAATGATAATTATGTTTCCTTGTTTTTAAAATTCATGTTTACCCGACCTAGTTTAGGCATCTCTCCAGGCAATCTGGGCCTGCTGGTCCTTGGTGACTTGCTCTGTTTCCTGGCTGGAACTGTGGAACAATGGCTTCTGCCATTCCCACAATCAAAATTGTAGCTGCCAATAAGAATGTACTAATTCTACCACCTTTTTGGGCTCAAGTGCCAGGCTTTAGGGCCACCTTCATCATGCTAGCTCTGGCCGAAGCTGCAGCAGTTTCCATGTCCAAGTCCAACCTGACCAGACCCATGGAGGCCCCAGCTTCCCCAAAAGCTCCACAGGGGCTGGCTAACATCAACTGGAGTTGCAGGGCAGTATATGCTCCGTGAGGCAAACTTTAAGGGAATACAGGAGTCATAAGGAGACAGACCATGAATTGTTCTCTCTTCCTCCCATCTTAGAAACTGTTCAGAGATGCAGCGGTTCTACAGTGGCTTTCCTGAGTTACCCTATTTAACCAAGAAACCATTGCTACTTTCTTGGAAAGCTTTAGCCAGCTCATCATGCACAAGGTTATTATTTTTGCTTTACCTACTTTTTGTTTTTGTTTTTGTTTTTGAGACGGAGTCTCACTCTGTCGCCCAGGCTGGAGTGCAGTGGTGTGATCTTGGCTCACTGCAAGCTCCGCCTGCCAGGTTCACGCCATTCTCCTGCCTCAGCCTCCCAAGTAGCTGGGACTACAGGCACCTGCCACCATGCCTGGCTAATTTTTTGTATTTTTAGTAGAGACGGGGTTTCACAGTGTTAGCCAAGATGGTCTTGATCTCCTGACCTTGTGATTCACCTGCCTTGGCCTCCCAAAGTGCTGGGATTACAGGCGTGAGCTACCGCGCCCAGCCAGCTTTACCTACTTTTATGAGTTGAATTAAATTTATGTGTTGAATTCGTATACCAATGTGTATCAGAATGGGACTTTACTTGGAAATAAGGTCATTGCAGATATAATTAGTTAAGATGAGGGCATAGTGGAGTATGGTAGGGTGGGCACCTAACCCTTTATGACAAGTTACACACACACACACACACACACATACACACACACACACAGAAAGAGAGAATGAGAGAGAGAGAACACTCCATGTGAAGATGAAGGCAAATAGTGGGGTGATATTTCTACAAGCTAAGGAATGCCAAAGATTGTGAAGATGGGAGAGATGCATGAAAAAAGATCTCCTTTGTAGCCTTCAGAAGGAACCAACCCTGCTGACACCTTGATCTTAGACTTCTAGCCTCTAGAACTGTGAGAGAGTAAATTTATGCTGTTTATCACCAAATTTGTGGTACTTTGTTATGGCAACACTAGTAAATCAGTGTACCTATTTCTCTACCATACTTCTCACATTCTCTTATTCTTGCTGTCATTGGATTGTGACAACTCCATCTCTGCCCCTCTCTAATGAGTAAGCATTCAAAATTGTCCTCAGCTCTGTTTCCCTAGAAATATAAGCTAATATAGCCTTTATTCCTATTTAAAAATAAGTGTATAGTTAGACCTGGGTTGGGCACTGACTGATAAAAAGAAATATGGTATGTACTCTTCTTGAAAAAGCTTACAGTTTTCAGCAAGACTAATCTAATTTGTAAGACCACTAGAAATCAGCAAAGGCAGGTTTGACATCTACATTGTGACAGAGTTCAGGAAAGGGAGAGTTACACCATAAGCCTCCAGAACTACAAAACAAACTATTGACTATGAGAAATTCTGTTCCATCTCTGTGTTGTCCTCATAGCGCCAAAAAGCAAGAGTTCATACTTGGCGTATTCTGTACATATTTTTTAATTCTTACACATGAGTATGTGGCAGCCAAAGGGGAATCATTCCAAATAGGAAACTCAGGCATTCATAAACAAAGCCTCATGTTGGTAATTCAAACAAAGTAATTAGTGTTTATGACTGTAGGAGTCTGGAGTATATGTGATGAATTATATTAATCAGGAGTGAATTGATACTGGAGGGTAAGAAGGATAATTTCTCCAGCTAAAAGCGCATGGCTGGTAGCTGAAACTGTTCCCCAGACCAAGCCATTACATCTATCAAAAGGTGTTTATTAACTGCTTATTCGCACATCACACTATGCTAAATGTGGAACCAAGTCTTAAAACTCACTTTCTTAACTTGTGTATAATCTATACTGGTTTCAAAGAAAGAGCAAGCAAACTTCACTTGAAATTTAGAGGCTTAGAGCCTTTAGAGTTCCTTTAAAGAAATCTTTAGATGTAATAATACATTTTTTTTGGAGAAGAAATCAATTGAGATCTCATTTTTCTTGTTCAGGTTTTCTAAATATTTCCACTGTTAGTGGTTCACATAAACTTGTTTATGTATATAAGTTATTAATATATGATTGACTCAAACTCTGTAAATGATTTTTGCTTCCAAAATATAGCTTCACTAACCTAAATGAGTTGTTTCTAGCAATACCATGGACCATATAACTTCTGTAATACCATTGTCTTCACTGTATGTGGAGTGCCTACAAAAAGCCTGGGTGAGAGAAGGTATATAAAAAACACCTGTTGAATGAGAAAGCCCTCATTCCTGGTTGGATCTAGGAAGGATAATTTTTTCAAACATTCCTGTAAGGAAAGATGCCAAAACTTTTTGAGCACCTGTCATGTCCCAGGCTCCCTACTAAGCACTTTACATAATCTCAAGGGATATCCCTTCTTTCACTTTAACATGGGTGCAATAGAATTTACTTATTTGTTTATAGCAATAGAAAGAATTAAATACTGCTGGGGATGGTGGCTCGTGCCTGTAATCCCGGTGCTTTGAGAGGCTTAAGTAGGGGAGTCACTTGAGGCCAGGAGTTCAAGACCAGCCTGGGCAACTTAGCAAGACCACATTTCTACACATTATAATCAAATTAGCCAGGCATGGTGACATGTGCCTGTAGTTACAGCTACCTGGGAGACTAAGGAGGGAGAATCACTTGAGCCCAGTTAGTCGAGGCTGCAGTGAGCCATGATCATGTCACTGCACTGCAGCCTGGATGACACAGACAGACTGTCTTTAAAAAAAAAAAAAAGAAAAAAGAAAGAGTTAGGAGAGGAAGGAAGAGAGAGAGAGAGAAAGAAAGAAAGAGAATAGTATGCATGTGAGGAACTTAGCACTGTGTCTGGTGCCAAACAGATACCGAGCTACTGGTTACCTTTCTCTTCTTTTTCTTATTACATTCAGTATCCACTGAACATTCCTTACAGTGATTTTCCATTACTCTTTATATCAGATGCAGAAATGTTGACTGTGTTTTTTGTTAGCATCATTTATAAGGAAATTCCTCCCGGAAGCACATCTTCCTCTTTGTTGTTGTTCTTTTAATATTACTGAATGGAAAGCTCACCACAACCACAGCCTAAGCCCCAGTGACCTGTAACTTGGACTATTCAACTGCCTCCTAAGTCTAACAGCTTTTGGTTTTGTCTCTTGCAATAGATACTGCTCTTTGCACCAAGAAAGCTCTATTTAAAATATAAATTTGACTATATTATTCCTTTGTTTACTCTAATTGCCATTCCATACAAATAAAAGTCCAGACTCCCCAGCATAACATACAAGACTCTTCATGTCCAAAGCCTTATCTTCCTCTTAAGACTTATATAGTTCAGCTGCTTCTATGCAGGATGCATTTTCACAAATGTTTGTGATTCATGATCTCGTTGTTCAACGAGTCTGCACCTTGGCTTGTGCAGGATCATCTGCTTTGCAGCCTCCCTCTCTTTCCTTATCTTTCTTCACCTAGCCTACTCTGCTCAATCTCTTAGACACAGCTCATGCATCACTTCCTCTTGGCAGCCTTTGGAAAGCTTAGGTACCCTTCCTTAATGTTTTTTTAATTACTGTGTGTTCTGATTATCAGGAATTTAGGACATTGCCTTCAAATCATCCATTAGTACCTGTTGCTGCCACAACAGTCTAGGCCATGGGTGGGCAAACTTCTTCTGTAAAGAACCAGGTATTAGATATTTTAGCTTTGTGCAGCATATAGTCTTCATCAAAATTACCCAGTTTTGTCTTTGTAACACAAAAACAGCCAAAGACAATATGTAAATTAATGAGCTTGGCTGTGGTTCCAATAGTTTACTTACAAAAAAATAGATGGCAGGCTGGATTTCTCCAGTGGGTTGTAGGTTGCCAACCCCTAATCTAAGCCTCTTGAGGATGGGAATCAACTCATCTTTCTTAGATTCTGTAGCACCTAGCTCAGTGCCTGAGTTAAAGGAGGGACTCAATCAATGTTAATTGAGCTGGGAGTGTACTATCCCCGCCAGATCATCATGTACCAGGTGCTGATTCTTGTTTTTATTCTTGCTTTTATTTGAAGTATAATCAGGTTGCTGTTGAACATTTTTAATTTTGTACCAAGCAGATGTGCCCCATTTGAAGAACAGAAGCAAATCAGTACATACTAAATTACCAGGTCACGTTCTAACACAGAGATCTGTGCATTCTGCCTGAGCATCTAAGGCTTCTAATTTTCTCAGGTATCGTATTGCCCTCAAGTGTTGCAGCTCTCCTTGAAACCAGCCAGTGTTGTCTGTGACCTGTTTATTGAAAGCTGTGTAACTAAGTACAGTAATAGAATTTTTCAATCAATACTCAATTGTAGCAAGAGCTGGTGGAGAGATTTCAGCAGCCATAACATGCTGAGATAACTTGGTATCATTAAGAAATCAGGCAGCAGAGAGCAGTACTAATTGAGTTCTGTCAGTCATACATGTGGGCACTGGGCTTGAAATTTTGTGTAGAAGCTATAGTATTGTTTGATGTGTATTTGGTTGTGTAAACCCAGACAGCGAACTCATTTGAACTCAGCTGAATAACATTCAGCTGTTCTAGGCCTCTCATAACAATTTTCTTTTTTTTTTCTCTGTTTAAAAACTCAGCAGTATCCTCTATGTGCATAACATAAAAAGGAATAGCAGTGGTATTTAATTGTAAGTCTGGGATAGATGGTATAAAGAGGAAATATAACCTAATAGAAAGAGAATTGGAAGTCAAAAGACTCAACCTTCAAATTCCAGCTGTTCTACCCGTTAACTCTGTGTTTTGGCTGTGAATCAAGTGATAGCCAACGCATCGGTTTTTCTGTCTTTACAATGGGGATTATACCTGCCTGCCTTATTAGTGTTTCAGTGAACTTCAAAGCAATTTTTGGCTGTGAAAATGCTCTGCAATGATAGTTGTTGTTTTATGTGAGCACCCTAATTATTCTGCTTCTCCAGGAAAAAAATGTGTCGACACTAAGTGATTTTTCCTTGTAATTTAATCCTTTAATTTTAATAATTTTTATGGAAGTCTTTCCCAAAGAATGCACAATAAACTAACTGCTTCATTAAACTGAATAGTTTATGCAAATTTAACCCATTTATGGCTTAGAGTTAACACTGGGATTTCTGCTCCTGTGATTCATGTTGTAGCTGTAGGTGCTGCTGACTGTGGGACTTACCTGTGATTGAGCCCAGAAGTAGCTTGGCTTAGCCTTCTGGAAAAATTCCAATTAGTCACTTTGTTAATTTGGGCTATTTGCCTCTTCTGCAAAGGAAGATTTAGGGAATGACTGAAATAATGTTATAGTTTGAAGGAACACTCAACACCATTAAGTCCAATCCCTTCTTAGAAGGAAATAAACTGAAATCCCAAGGGTTTAATGAGTTGCTCAATGTCACACAGAAAATGAGTGTTTAAGTGTACCCTATCCACACCTTCTGACAACATTAACATTAATGAACATTTTCTCAAAGCTTTACTATTTTCAAAGCATTTGCACATCCATATCTTATTTAGACCTCTCCAAAGCTGTGAGGTTGACAGAGCAGGGGCCATTCTCTCCATTTCCTGAGTGTTAAGTGACTTTTCCTCAGTCACTTAGTGGGTGTATGCTCAGGGAAAGACGCTGGCACATGAAAACAGGTCTTCTGACCACAGGTCCTAGTTTTATCCCAAGACATTATGTTTCATGCTATTGGACTATGTCTTGTCTACTATAACATGCAGTATTGATGCTGCATAACCTCTGCAGTAGCAAGACTTTGCTGACTGCTGTAAAATAAATCATCCTCCTAAAGATAGAAGATATCTTTTCCCAAATGAGTTTTTCATGTTCCAGAGCAGTTTCTTCAGTATCACTGTTTGTGTGCTTTGAATTTTTCACAGAACTTACAGACTTATGTATGAGATCTGCACTACCAGCAATAGGAATAACTGGCACCTTCATATCAGCTTTTACCTACTTGCATTCACAGTGTGCTTCTGCCTCAAACCTCATGTCCTATAACTTTTTCTTAGCACTTTAGATTCCACCAATACCATTAGTTGAAGTTCCCAAATGCATGATAGCCTGCTTTTGTGCCATATTAGTAAAACGTGCTTCTCTGAGAACTGTTGCAAATCTAACTCAAACTGGCTTAAGAACACCCGGGATTTTTTGGTTCCTGAAACTAAAAATCCAGGGATAGAGCAAGCATGGCTGGACTCAAGACTTCCAAATTAGTGTGAGGAAACATCTCTCTTTTCTTTTCTCTCTCTCCTCTTTCCTTCTATCTGAATTTTTCTGCATTAGACTTTGTTCTCAGGCAGGTTCTAACAAGTAGAAGAAAAGATGGACGCTGGTAGTTCCAGAATTATACTAGCTAGTCAATTCCATTGAATCAAGAGTGCTTCCCACCAGCCCCAACCCCACAATAGCATCAAGAAAAAATTCTCTTTGAATTGATTGAGTTATATACTTCCATTCTTGGAACTGGGACATGCAGCCAACTGTACCCAAGCCATATAAATGGAGAGAAGAGGTAAGAGGAATTCCTGAAATAAATTATATCAATATAATGCAATTATTAAATTTAATATATTAAATAAATGATATATAATAAATAATATCTGGCATTTGATATAATATTAATATATGATATATGATAAATATAGTATATAATAATGTATATTTGATATATATGATGTATCAAATATATATTAATTATATGATATAATATCAAATTATAATATCAAATTAAATATATAATATATATGATATATAATGTGTGACTATTAATGAAGCATAGATGCTTAACAGGAAAAAATCACAAAACATTCACTACACACACTAAAATGCCTATGCCATGTTCACTGTGCTAAAATGCCTTGCTCTCTCACTTACTTGAAAAACTCCTACTTCACCTTCTAACTCTACTCAAAAGCCATTTACTATGTAGATGATCTTGGGGTAACTTACAGAACCTCTGTAACTTCTTATTATAACATGGCATACAATAAGAATAACCAACTGTTAAGCTAGTTTAGGAGATTATGTGCCTGATCCATATAAAGTGCTTAGGACAATCTTTGGCAGAAGTTATGTGCTCTATAAATGTTAACAATGCTGCTGCTGCTGCTGTTGCTGACACTTGAACATCATGGAGAGACAAGTGCTGTGAAGGAAGACAAAGCAGAGTAAAGGCTCAGAGTGGCAGTGGTGTTGTTTAAGATATCCTAGGTCATGCAAGTCATTTCTGAGGAGATGACATTTGAGTGGAGAAGAAAATGAAGTGATGCTATTAGCTATGTGAACAACTTGGAGGTGAGTGTTCTAGGCAAAGGGAACAACAAGTGTAACGGCCCTAAGGTAGAAAAGAGCTTGGCTTGTTTGAAGAATAAAATCATAACAGGGCTGGTCTTGGTGGCTCATGCCTGTAATCCCAGCACTTTGGGAGGCTGAGGCAGGTGGATCACCTGAGGTCGGGAGTTTGAGACCAGCCTGACCAACATGGTGAAACCCCGTCTCTACTAAATACAAAAAATTAGCCGGGTGTGGTGGCACATGCCTGTAATCCCAGCTACCTGGGAGGCTGAGGCAGGAGAATCGCTTGAACCTGGGAGGCAGAGGTTGCAGTGAGCCAAGACTGCGCCATTGTACTCCAGGCTGGGCAACAAGAGCGAAACTCTGTCTAAAACAAACAACAACAACAAAAAACTGTAACAGGACATTTACTAGAGGTGTCATTTTTCTTAAGATCTTCAATTTTATCTTTTAACAAATTATGGACGTATATAAAATTAAACATTGAGTCATTATTATTAGTAAGAATTTCTATCCATTTAATCACCCTTCTTGAAAGTTTGGAGCTGAGTTAAGTGCAGGTTTTTCCAGGCAGAGTCCTGGGAGCCAGTGGAAAGTAACCACCGGTGCCTTATATTGGCATTGGTAGTAAGTGGAACCAATGGACCAAATTGTGTCCAGAAAAGGGGCACATGTCTGATTTGAAGTAAGGAGTTCAAAAGAAGGTTGCCCATCTTAGGAGCTGGAAAGAGAATGGAGGATAAAGCTTTGGAACTGAAAAGGCTGAGCTAACAAGGATGTGACAGGACAAGGAGTATTGTGACCTGATGTGGCTAGAAGCTCCAAGACAGGGTGAATTATTGTTGTGCAACTTGGGTTGCAATGTCTTCCAGAATAATTTTTTTCTATTTAATATACGATATGGCTTTCTAGATAGAATCATTAAGATAACATTAGGAGGTAGAGGCATTCTCAGGCTATTTCCCAAACCTTAGCTCTATTTCCTCAGTAGAGTGAAGACTTTGGATATAAGATGAAATGTAAAAATATGGTAGAATATATCAGAACAAAGAATGTTCTTTGAATGTGGCACCCTTTTAGTTAGTGATTGAACACATGGTATTCACTTACTTATGTGTACCAGACCCTGTGCTGAGCTCTGGGGGAGATACAGAAATGAGAATTTTAGGGCTCTTTCTCTTTTGTAAGCTGGAATAAAAATAAAGCACATGTAAACCAATAATTTTAATAAAATGTGCCTGGTGCTTTACCATTCATGAGCTATACAAATTTGATAAGATATTTAAGCATTTATTTCTTGATTTATAATGTTTGGATAAAAATAGCACCTACCTTATGGCATTTTAGGGTGGGGTTAAAAGAAAAGAAAAAAAAAAAAGCGTTAAAATGTTTAGTACATTACCTGGCACATACTACATGCTAAATGCATTTTTAAAGGGCTATGATACCAGCAAGGGGTTGTGGTAGCACGGAGCAAAAAATGATTTAATTTATCTGGGCCTGGAAAAATCCCCATAGGACTACTAAGTCTTGAAGGCTGAATTGAAAAATGGGGAAGGAATTATGGAGTAAAGAGTCAAGTGAAATACTAGGAAACTTTCTGGAGGAGAATTTTATCAAATAATTAGGTAACATATATGGAGAAACATTGAGAGAAACTTTAGGAAAGTTGGTCTGGGGTCAGATTATGAATGGCTTCATATATCATGTCAAGAAACACTTCTTTAAGTAATTATGAAGAGCTTTCACAGGTCTTTATGCAGAGGAGTGAAATAACAGGAAATCACGTGTGTCTGAACCTGTACTAATGAGATGTAGAGGAAAGCACAAAAGGGAATTTGGTGACCATGTACCTGGGTAGAATCATAGAGGATAATTCTGTATTAGAGCTACAACTCATGGGTGAATGGAAAGCGAAAATAACAAGAGGAAAAAAATTCTTTCTTTTAAGGCAACTGGTATATGTGTGTTGCCTTAGACAACTTTAGGAGTTGAAACGTGCCACTCACCAGTGATTTTATTTCATGGAAGCTGGAAAAGCATTAACATGTATGACAATAGTTAGCCTATCCATGGTCTATATAGTTGCAGGGAAATGTAATTCACAAACACCTGCCTGAGTCTATTTGGCAAGTATTGGGAGCATCAACCTTAGTTTTATGAGCACGAAAAACTGCTCAGGGAATGTACTGCATTCAAAAAAGACTTTGCTGAAAACCCCAGAAAATGGTTTTGAAACTTCATGGTGTTATGGTTCTTGATTTTAATTTTAAATCCACAATGCTTTCTGTCACTCTGAAATACCTTTATTTTGAAAAAAAAAAAACTCAGTCTATTGTGTTTTCCTAGTAAAATAGTGTCCTTTTTTTTTTTTAAAGCAGTGAATCAGAGGAAGAGACTGATTTTGATCATTTGATTTGGGGAATGTATATGTTATGTTGTCTGTGGATAGAGAGACCTTTATGTCTTTGCTCCTTGTGCAAATGCTACAGTGTAGGTAGCAGTACATTGCTGCATTATAGTTTAGCTCGGTGACCTACTGTAGGGAACATCAGTCTGAGATCCTAGATTGGTCCATGTGTCCTCAATATGGCTGTATCTTATTACAGTAATGCCCTATGGAGCCAATATAATGAACATAAATTGATATGGCCTTTTATTAAATGTTTCACAATATACTATATTGTAATCATTTCAATTAACTATGCACCTCTTAAGATAATTAAGACTTAGACCTTTTACTTGCTGTCCGACATAGCCAGTAGTTTTTAAAAATCTGATAGATGATAGGACACCTCAGCAGTCATGCTTGGGAAGCTTCAAACTTTTATATCCAGTAATCATCAAGTCCATTTTTTTCTGATTTGAGACAGAATTAAAACCTTTTTGGATGATATTTTGATTCACTTTATTTAATTATTTAGACATTTTATCTCATGCTCACTGCTTTGATATTCTTTCTTAATGCCAATAATTGTTGGGTATAACTATTGGATATGGTATTATTCTGGGTGTTGGAAGTTCCTGATCCCAATTTTGAGAATCATCAAATGGAAACTAACAGCACTATTAATGGCTAATAAAAGAAGAGAAAAATGATTTAACTACTGAGCAAGATCTTTCAAAAAAAAAACTTTAATAACCACTAATATTTAACAAACACCATTGTCCATATGGTTAAGAATCCAAAAGGAAAACTTCATTGCCCTATGCATATGTTTATAATTTCATTCATCCTGTATGTTCCATTCTGTTGAAGAACAAAATAGAAGCCAAACCATTTATAAATGGCCAACATTAGATGAAAACATCTGAGTGACTCTTCTGGCAGGTTTAAACGGCCTGGTGAGACTCAGCTAACTCTGCTGGTTTTGTAAGTTTACTCTGGGATTTGTAATTAATTTATTCAATAAGGAGTGATTGATTATGTATTACGTGCAGGAATTTTGCTTGGAACTGGAGACAGAGAGATGAAAGATACTATCTGTATGTTTCAGAAGCTCAAGAATCTATTAGGCTAAACAGATCAGTGGGAAGACAATTATAGGACAGTATGAGAAATGTTATATGAGTACAACAAAGATTCCCTGGAGGAATACAGGAGGGACTCAGTACTGGGTTGAATAGTGGACCTAAAAAAATATGTCCAAGTCCTAACCCTCATTACTTATTAACATGACCTTATTTGGGGAATAGGACCTTTACAGGTGTAGTTAAGTTAAAGATCTTAAGATGGTATCATCTTGGATTTAGCATGGGTCCTAAATCCAATTACTGGTATAATTGGATTGGTATAAATGATACCAGTAATAAGGAAAAAGAGGACAATTTGATACAGAGCACCTAGAGGAAAGCCATATAAAGGTGAAGGCAGAGATTGGAGTTATAATGCTACAAGCCAAGGAATGCCAAGAACTGCTAGCAGCCACCAGAAGCTAGGACAGAGCACATGGAACAGATTTTCCTTCAGATCCTCCAATATGAACCTATCCAGCTGACACCTTGATTTCAAACTGAGTGAATTTTTTGTTGTTGTTTTAAGTCACCAAGTCTGTGGTAATTTGGATATGGCAACTCTGGGAAGCTAATACAGGTCTTTAAGCTAGACCGGAGGTCTGGGACTGGAGATGGTCATCAGGTAATTACAAGGCCTCCCAGTTCAGGGAACATTTCAGCTGAGATTTGGAGGTCAAGTAAGAGTTACCCGATTTACTAATGGGAAAAATAATTCCAGGCAGAACAAAATAAGTGTAAATTCAGTCCATATTATTTCCAGTAAAAAAAAAAAAAAAGAAACTTCTTTAATTTCTAATTCTATAGGAGGAAGTAAAGAGACATGCTGCTCACCCAGTTTTGTCTACTCTGGACAAAGATCTGATCTCTACTACGTGGTCTACCTGGTCTGTGAATCTCTGTAGTACGTAGATTATTGACTTCTCTCACGTCTCCACTTCCATCACACACTGATTGAGGGGACCATAAATTTCTCTCCTGAATTATTGTAATAGCTTTTAACTAGTTTATCTGCTTTCATCATTGCTTATCCCACCCCAAGTTCTATTTTTCTTAACACGTTAGTCAGAGAGAGTGTCTCTTGAAACCTAAGTAACATAACATCATTCTGTAGCAC
The DNA here is from genome assembly GCF_028878055.3 of Symphalangus syndactylus. NCBI lineage: Eukaryota > Metazoa > Chordata > Mammalia > Primates > Hylobatidae > Symphalangus > Symphalangus syndactylus. Next base: position 34,873,493 of record NC_072428.2, on the reverse strand, counting down.
AAAATCTTCCAGTGCTTAATTGCATTCAGAACAATCAAATAAAGTTTTTAAACATCCTAATGACCATAGGAGAACTGATACTTTACGAATTTTCTGTTACCGTCTCCTACAACTCAGCCTCTGACTCACTTTGCCTTTTTGCAATTCCTGGACATACTAAATATGGTCCTACATGAAGCCTTTACGCTAAGCTATTCTCTTTGTCTAGAGTACTCATCACCACACTATCTGCCTGGCCTGTTCTCGGTCTTCTTTTATGTTTGTGCCAAAATGTCAATTTATTAGGCCTTCTGTGATCATCCTAAATAAATAGTAACCCCTCTACCAATATTTCTTATCTCCTTTACCCTGCTTTAGTTTTTCCCGTATCACTTACTATAATTTGGATTATTGTATATTTATTTGTTTAGTTTATATTTTTCTCCACTAGGGGATAAGTTGCATATGACCAGGAACATTATCTGTTTTGATCATTGTTATTGTTAAGTGCTTAGGTGAGTACTTGGCACATAGTAGTATTTTGATTGACAGTTTTTGAATGGATGGATGAACAATACTTAGAAGATTTTTTTAACTGAGAAATTCATAGAAACATTCAAAATGTTTGATGAGAATTTCTGGGTCCATGCTTTATTAGGAAAAACTCAATAAATTTTAAGTGCAATATTACTTAAAACAGATTACAAAGGCCTGCAGTGGGGTCTGATATTAATTCCTCATTTCTTCTCACAAAAAAATACACACAAATAAATTGGGGATGGCCCTTAATTGGTGTGGCTTTAATAACAGGTTTGATCAATTTTGGATCCTGTTCAGTGATGTTCTTATCTCCCATAGGCTAGTTTCTATTGCAAACTGCTTTTCTTACCTGAGCTTTCTTGTCCTTAATTCTTACGACTCTTAGAGAAAGAAAGAATATAGTCCTTGAGGCCCAAATGTTATTAAATGATTTCTCTGGGAAACTTTGCTTCTCTTCTGTGTACTCTGCAAATGCTGGATGAAGCTGTGAGATGCCACCTCTTTTTGTCCCTCTTACCTGGGTACTCTGTGTCTGTCCTTTCTTTGTTTTGATCATAATACACTAATGAGATTCCACATTCTCTGCATACTGTGGATATGGGAGAAGCATTTTAAAGATCTCGACATGAGGACATGAGTAGATTCCTTTCCAGCTGAGAGTCTGAGTTGGGAATAGCTCTCCAGCTGGGCAGAAAGATGAATATTATGGAAACTTCATTATAGCACCCTCAGGAAATTGTCAGACAAGGCATCTTGCTTGATCCCTTCATGGCCAGTATCATGTGGGCTAAACAGGTGGATAAAAAAAGCAAACTCAGCATGATTGAGGAACTATACCTAGTTGGATAAGGCTATAGAACTTGCTACTGGTGAACAGCGGCAAGGTAAAAATCTTTGAGATATGAGGCACTTACTTTCATATTTCCCTTGTCATTTAAACTTCATCCCAGCTTGAAGAAGAGCTATTCATTTCACAAGTGAGGAAACTGAGGTACAGAGGAGGTAACTTGCTGAAGGTCACACAGGTGGTGATTAAATCCAGATTTGTCTGTTTTTCCACAGACTATGCTCTTTTACCTCCACCATGCTGCCTATAAATTAGAAATATATTTTGAGGGATTTGAACTTAAACCTTTTAAAAATAACATTAGCACAAGAACAAGGGCAGCCCATGTTGTAGATGAGATATAGCTAAACATCTAGAAAGGCAGATCACTGGGCAGTGGTGATGGCTCCAGTGCCAGCGGCTGTGTGCAGCATGAAAGCAGCTGTTAATCAGACATGCTCGCTTAAGAGGACCCTGGGTTTTGACTTTGAAGGCAGCCAAAGAAAGGTTGAATATATGTTTTTGAATTCTACAGCAAGCAGAGCTCTTTTGAATTCTTTATTTTCTAAAAATGATAATTAATAATTCTAATGCTTACTTCCTTGGTTGAGCTCTTCAAACATGGAATTAAAAGTAGTAAATTTTCAACAAAATACATATGACAGACTGTTAACCCCGTAAATTAGGGTTTCATTTGCCTTAATTTCTCACATCAGTGTATTTTTCCCAAGATGGCTTTCCCCACATGTATGTCTAATAAACCAATGATGTCAACAATAATTAGTACCTTTGAAGCAGCTGAAACAACGCTGGGCCTGCGGTTACATTATTCCTCACAACAACTATATAAAGAAGGTGCTGTTTTAACATTTTATTTTGTCAAAAAGAAGATAAGGCTTACCGCAGTTTCTAGATGAGCCCAATGTCACATAGCTAGAAAATGGCATATCTGAGATTTGTGTGAGGCTCCCCACATCCAGGAGCCCATTGTGTGAAAGACCAAGTCTCTGCATGTGTTAAGTATTTGAAGGGGTGGGGTTAGAGGCAGGGACAGTATTGTCTGCAGGATATGATGGCTAAGTTGCGAGATATGATGGTTTTTTCTTTTCTTTATTTATTGTCTTCTTCCTCTTTTCCTCCCTCCTTCTTTCTACTCTCCTCTCCTTCCCTCTTCACTTATTTAAAACTTCAAACCAGTTTCTCTCATTGGGTGAAATTGGCATTGCTTCTCAGGCCCCTGATGTCCTGCTGAATCCTGGGTGTGATGAGAATCCCAGCACCTGGAATTTAGTCTCAGCCTCATAATTAACTTTCTCCAGGCTAGCCATCTAACTTTTCTCCTTTCAGCTTCCCCAACTCCAGAATCCAGATATAATTACAAATTACCTTTTAAGATTATTGTGAAATGCTTTTTAAACAAAAGCAGAAAATGCTTTACAAATCTGAGAAGTTGTTCAGGTTTCAGGATGGAGGTGGGAAACAAAGAAGCTCTCCTGAGAACTCTGGTCCACCCAAATTGCCCAGCTACTATCAATGCAGGTTGGATTTGTATTTATTTCAAGATTTAACATGTAATTCCATGCAGTTATATAAAGTTGCAGAATGCTTTTACCTGGGAGAGTCTGCTGGAATTTGTCTCTTTAAAAGTCTCTAGACTGTGACCTCCGGGGGTAATATAAGCGTTGGCTCTGATATGGCAGTGCAATAGGAAACCTTCTGACCTTCTTACCAGGGGCTTTCTCTTCAACTGCTTTTCACAGATATCCCTTTCCGGCTCCCATTTCCTAGTGCTCCTGTAAATGCTGAATGCCAAATTTTGAATTGCTTTCAGAGTTTTTACTGCAAAGATATAATTTGATATTGCTTTAGTGTCCTAGGGAGTCCTGAATTAATTTCTTGAATTTTGCATTTTAAAATGTGAACATCATCTTTTATTCTATTCCTCTTCATACGTTTTTGTCTTAATCTCCCATCATTTTCCTTGCTGTTGATTCCAGTGCCCAACAAGCTCTCAAACCCTGGCACTGATGTGTGCACCAGTTAGTGAGAGGCAGACTGCAAAGAGATTTTGATATTTGAGAAGAAAATTCTCTATTATATGAATTAACCTAGAGAAAAGGGGGCTGATGTATCTAAAAAGTGCTCACCGTTTTGAGCACTCACTATGGGTGGGTACTATGCCAAGTGCTTTACATGTACTACCCCATTTAATTCCAGTTTTACCAGTATGATACAGGTTCCCTGATTGACCCGATTATACAGATAGGGAAGGAGATACTTACAGAGATTAAGCAATTTGTCAAAATCAGTCAGCAAATAAGAAGTGAAACCAGGACTAGAAGATAGATCTGTTTCTAGAATCATGCTTTTACTAAGCCAAAGGCTGTATGGAAGAAGTACTCAGGTACTTGGGTTGTTTGGAAAATGTGTCCATGATTGACCACAAGGTTAGGGTTAAATATTCCTCACTCCTAAGTTCTTGGTGATTATCTGTTGAATTGCCCTTCCTTTTTAATGAGTCTTTCATTTCTACATTCTGGAGAGTTTAAATTCACAAAAACTTTTTCAAATTCAGCATCAGTTCTATGGAGCCATTCTTGACCTTCTGGTCAGAAGAGTTTTCCGTCTTGGCACCTCCTCTTGACCTTGTACAGGCAGTATTGCTTGGATCTCTAAGGTACTACATGATCTGCACACTTCATTCCTTGGGGCCTTTGCACTTGCTATAACCTTTGCCTGGCACATTCTTTGCTTGATAATTTCATGGCTCACTCTTTTCCCCTTTAGGTCTCTACTCAAATGATCTCTTTTCAGTGATCACCCGTTATATGTCACCCTATTTAATTGCAACCTTCCCCACTGACACACTTCCCACACTGTGTCTGCTTTATTTTTCTCCTATCACTTGCCATCATCTAATATCCTATGTCTCACATTTATTTTACCCGTCTCTTCTCCATAAGAATATAAACGTTTATTTATTCTGTCTCTTCTCCATAAGAATACAAACCCATCAGAAATATTTTTATCTGTTCTGTTAACAGATAAACAGAACTTGAGCCCTGGTTCTGAGCAATCCCTTGTACAGAGAGGGTGCACAATAAGTTTTTATTGAATGACTGAATGAAGGACTGTCTGCCTTTTTTCACCTTTGACACTGTTGAGATAGGGAGCTAGATGATTCCTTGTTGCGGGGCTGTCCTGTACTGCTAACCTGTAAGATATTTAGCAACATCTCTGGTTTCTACTCACCAGTAGACCCACTAGTAGCAGTTGTGACATCCAACTGGGATAACTGAGAGTGTCACCAGACATTACTAAATATATCCTGCAAGTAGTGGGCATTGTCCTCAGTGCAAACACTGTTTGAGACTCAAAGATCCTGGAGAACAGGGATCGTATATTACTAGAGCATATAATAATACTGTAGCACATAGTAGATGCTTGATAATATTTTAAAATTAATTTGTTTATTAAAATAGTTTTTGGGGAACAGGGTTGTTGGTTACATGGAAAATATCTTTAGTGGTAATTACTGAGATTCTGGTTCACCCATCACCCAAGCAGTGTACACTGTACCCAGTGTGTAGTCTTTTATCCCTTGACCCCCTCCCTCCTCCCCCCTGCATTCCCAAAGTCCATTGTATTATTCTTAGGCCTTTCTGTCCTCATAGCTTAGCTCCCACTTATAAGTGAGAACATACGATATTTGGTTTTCCATTCCTGAGTTACTTCACTTAGAATAATGGTCTCCAACTCCATGTAGGTTGCTGCAAATGCCATTACTTCATTTCTTTTTATGGCTGAGTATTATTCCATGCTGTATATATACCACATTTTCTTTATTCACGCATTGGTTGATGGGCATTTAGGCTGGTTCCATATTTTTGCAATTGTGAATTGTGCTGCTCTAAACATGTGTGTGCAAGTGTCTTTTTCATAAAGTGACTTCTTTTCCTCCAGGTAGGTACTCTGTAGTGGGATTGCTGGGTCAAATGTAGTTCTACTTTTAGTTCTGTAAGGAATCTCCGTACTGTTTTCTATAGTGGTTGTAATAGTTTGTATTCTCACCAGCAGTGTAAAAGTATTCCCTTTCACCACATCCCTGCCAACATCTTTTTTGTTTTTTACTTTTTAATTATGGCCATTCTTGCAGGAGTGAGGTTTCTCATTGTGGTTTTATTTTGCATTTCCCTGATAATTAGTGATGTTGAGAATTTTTTTGTATATTTGTTGGCCATTTGTATATCTTATTTTGAGAATTGTCCATTCATGTCCTTAGCCCACTTTGTAAAGGATTATTTGTTTTTTCCTTGCTGACTTATTTGAGTTCCTTGAAGAGTCTGGATAGGAGTCCTTTGTTGTCCATAGTTAGTGAATATTTTCTCCTATGCTGTGGGTTGTCTGTTTGCTGATTATTTCTTTTGCTGTGCAGAAGCTTTTTAGTTTAATTAAGTCCTATCTATTTATGTTTGTTATTGTTGCATTTGCTTTTGGGCTCTTCGTAATTAACTCTTTGCCTAAGCCAACAACTAGAAGAGTTTTACTGATGTTATCTTCTAGAATTTTTATGGTTTCAAGTCTTAGCTTTAAGTCTTTGATCCATCTTGAGTTGATTTTTGTGTAAGGTGAGAGATAAGGATCTAGTTTTATTCTTCTGCACGTGGCCTGCCAGTCATCCCAGCACTATTTGTGGAATAGGGTGTCGTTTCCCCACTTCATGTTTTTGTTTGCTTTGTAGAAGATCACTTGACTATAAGTATTTGGTGTTATTTCTGCTTTCTCTATTCTGTTCCATTGGTCTACATGCCTATTTTTATACTAGTATCATGCTGTTTTGATAACTATAGCCTTGTAGTATAGTTTGAAGTTGGGTAGTGTGATGCCTCCAGATTTGTTCTTTTTGCTTAGTATTGCTTTGACTATGTGGGGTCTTTTTTGGTTCTATATGAATTTTAGGATTGCTTTTTCTAGCTCTGTGAAGAATGATGATGGTCCTTCGATGGGAATCACATTGAATCTGTAGATTGCTTTTGGCAGTACATCATTTTCACAATATTGATTCTACTCATCCATGAGCATAGGATGTGTTTCCATTTGTTTGTGTCATCTGTAATTTCTTTCAACAATGTTTTGCAGTTTTTCTTGTAGAGGTCTTTCACCTCCTTGGCTAGGTGGTATATTATTTCTAAGGTTGTTTTTTTTTTTTTTTTCTGAGGCAGAGTCTTGCACTATCTCCCAGGCTGGAGTGCAGTGGCACAATCTCAGCTCACTGCAACCTCTGCCTCCCAGGTTCAAGTGATTCTCCTGCCTCAGCCTCCTGAGTAGCTGGGATTACAGACACCTGCCACCATGCCTGGCTAATTTTTTTTTTTTTTTTTGTATTTTTAGTAGAGATGGGGTTTTGCCATGTTGGTCAGGCTGGTCTTGAACTCCTGACCTCGGGTGATCTGCCTGCTTCGGCCTCCCAAAGTGGTGGGATTACAGGCATGAGGCACTGTGCCTGGCCTTTTTGTTGTTGTTGTGGTTGTTGCAGCTGTTGTAAAGGGGATTGAGTTCTTGATTTGTTTCTCAGCTTGGGCATTGTTGACATGTACCAGTGCTACTGATTTGTGTACATTGATTTTTATATCTTTAAACTTGACTGAACTCATTTTATCAGATCTAGGAGCTTTTTGGATGAGTTTTTAAGGTTTTCTAGGTATACAATTGGCAAACAGCAACAATTTGACTTCCTCTTCACTGATTTGGATGCCTTTTATTTCTTTCTCTTGTCTGATTGGTCTGGCTAGGACTTCCAGCACTACGTTGAATAGAAGTGGTAAAACTGGGCATTCTTGTCGTGTTCCAGTTCTCAAGGGGAATGCCTTCAACATTTCCCTTTTGAGTGTAATGTTGGGTATGGGTTTGTCATAGATTGATTTTTTATTACCTTGAGGTATGTTCCTTCTATGTAAATTTTGCTGAAGGTTTTAATCATAAAGTGATACTGAATTTTGTCAGATAATTTTTCTCCATCTATTGAGATGATCCTATGATTTTTGCTTTCAAAAATTCTGTTTATGTGATACATCACATTTATTGACTTGTGTTTGTTAAACCATCCCTACATCCTTGGTACGATAATGGTCTATTATCTTTTTGATATGCTGTTGGATTCTGTTAGCTAGTATTTTGTTGAAGATGTATGCTAGTATTTTGTTGAAGATGTATGCATCTATGTTCATCAGGGATATTGTTCTGCAGTTTTGTTTTTTTGTTATGTCCTTTACTGGTTTTGGAATTAGGGTATTACTGGCTTCATAAAATGATTTAGGGAGGATTCCCTCTTTCTCTGTCTTTTGGAATAGTTTCAGTGAGATTGGTACCACTTCTTCTTTCAATGTCTGATAGAAGTCAGCTGTGAATCCATCTGGTCCTGGACTTTTTTTGTTGGCAATTTTAAAATTACTGTTTCAATCTCACTACTTGTTACTGGTTTGTTCTATTTCATCCTGATTTAATCTGAGAGGGGTGTATATTTCCAGGAACTTATCCATCTCCTCTAGATTTTTTAGTTTGTGCGCATTAGGTGTTCAGGTAACCTTGAATGATCTTTTGTATTTCTGTGGTATCGGCTGTAATATTTCTTGTTTCATTTCTAATTGAGCTTATTTGGACCTTCTGTCTTCTTTCTTGGTTAATATCACTAATGTTCTATCAATTTTGTTTATCTTTTCAAGAACCAGCATTTTATTTTATTTATCTTTTGTATTGATTTCTTTGTTTCAATTTCATTTAGTTCTGCTCTGATCTTTGTTATTTCTTTTCTGCTGCTACATTTTGGCTTGGTTTTCTCTAGTTCCTTGAAATGTGATGTTAGATTATCTATTTGTGCTCTTTCAGACTTTTTGATGTAGGCATTTAATGCTGTGAACTTTACTCTTAGCATTGCTTTTGCTATATCCTAGAGATTCTGTTATGTTGTGTCACTATTATCATTCAACTCAAAAAAAATTTAAATTTCCATCTTGATTTCTTTGTTGACCTAAAGATAATTAAAGAGCAGATTATTTAATTTCTATGTATTTGTGTAGTTTGGGGGGTTCCTTTGGAGTTGACTTCCAGTTTTATTCCACTGTGGTCTGAGAGGATACTTAATATAATTTCAGTTTTTAAAAATGTATTGAAACTTGTTTTGTGGCCTATCATATAGTCTATCTTAGACAATGTTTCATATATTGAAGAAAAGAATGTATATTATACAGTTGTTGGGTAGAATGCTCTGTAAATATCTGTTAAGTCCATTTGTTCTAGGGTATAGTTTAAGTCTGTTTTTTCTTTGTTGACTTTCCATTTTGATAATCTGTCTAGTGCTGTTAGTGGGGTATTGAAGTTTCCCACTATTATTAAGTTGCCATCTACCTTATTTCTTAGGTCTAGTAGTAATTGTTTTGTAAATTTGGGAGCTCCAGTATTAGGTGCATATATATTTCCCTGTTTGATCCTTATATCTTTATATAATGTTCCTCTTTGTTTTAATTGTTATTGCTTTAAAGTCTGTTTTGTCTGACATAAGAATAGCTACTCCTGCTCACTTTTGGTGTCCATTTGCACAGAATATCTTTATCTGCTCCATTCCCTTAAGTCTTTACGTGTTAGGTGAGTCTCTTGAAGACAGCAGATACTTGTTTGGTGGACTTCTATCCATTCTGCCATTCTGCATTTTTTTAAGTGGGGCGTTTATGCCATTTACATTCAACGTTAATATTGAGATGTGAGGTACTGTTCTATTCATCATGCTTGTTGTTGCCTTTATACCTTGTTCTTTTTCCCCCACTGTGTTATTCTTTTACAAGTCCTGTGAAATGTATGCTTTAAGGAGTTTCTTTTTTTGTATATTTTGAAGTTTTGTTTCAAGATTTAGAACTCTTTTTACCATTTCTTGTAGTGCTGGCTTGGTAGTGGTGAATTCTCTCAGCATTTGTTTGTCTTAAAAATGCTTTATCTCTCCTTCATTTATGAAACTTAGCTTTGCTAGATACAAATTCCTTGTGTGACATTTTTTTTTTTTTTTTTTTTTTTTAGTTTCAGGAAACTGAAGATGAGACCCCAGTCCCTTCTTGCTTGTAAGGTTTCTGCTGAGACATCTGCTATGAATTTGATAGATTTTCCTTTATAGGTTAACTGATACTTTTGTCTCACAGCTCTTAAGATTCTTTCCTTTGTCTTGACATTAGATAACCTAATGACTGCATGCCTAGGTGATGGTCTTTTTGTGATGAATTTTCCAGGTGTTCTTTGAGCTTATCATATTTGGATGTCTAGATCTCTAGTAAGACCAGGGAAGTTTTCCTCTATTATTCTCTCAAATAAGTTTTCCAAACTTTTAGATTTCTCTTCTTCTTCAGGAACACCGACTATCCTTATGTTTGGCCATTTAACATAATCCCACATTTCTTGGAGGCTTCGTTCATGTTTTTGATTCTTTTTTCTTTGTCTTTGTCTTAGTGGGTTAATTTGAAAGCCTTGCCTTTTAGCTCTGAAGCTCCTTCTTCTACTTGTTCTAGTCTATTGTTGAATGTTTCCAATGCATTTTGTATTTCTCTAAGTATGCCTTTCATTTCCAGAAGTTGTGATTGTTTTTCCTTTATGATATCTATTTGTCTAGGGAATTTTTCACCCATATCCTGTACTGTTTTTTAATTTCTTTAAGTTGGTTTTCACCTTTCTCTGGTATTTCTTTGAGTTGCTTAATAATCAACCTTTCAAATTCTTTATCTAGGAATTCAGAGACTTCTTCTGGGTTTGGCTCCATTGCTAGGAACTGGTGTGATTTTGGAGAAGTGTTATAGAACCCTGTTTTGTCATATTACCAGAATTATTTTCCTTTTTTTTTTTTTTTCATTTGAGTGGACTAATTCAGTGGAGAGGTCTGAAACTCAAGGCCTGCTGCTCACATTCTCTTGTCCCACAGGATGATCCCCTGATATAATGCTCTCCCACTTTCCCCAGAGATGGGACTTCCTGAGAGCTGGACTGCAGTAATTGTTATGGCTCTTTTGGGTCTAGCCACCCAGCAGAGCTACCATGCTCCAGGCTGGTGCTAGAAGGGGTCTGCAAAAGTCCTGTGACATAATCCGTCTTCAAATCTTCCAGCCATGGATACCAGCACCTACTCTGTTAGATGTAACAGGGAAGTGAAGTAGACTCTATGAGGGTCCTTGGTTGTGGATATGTTTAGTGTGCTGGCTTTCTTGAATGCTGGTTATACTAGCAGTGAAGTTGTCACATAGACACCCTTACAACTTCTGGTTAGCCAAGATGTTGTGGGCAGTGGAATTAGGTGTTGTCTTCTTCTTTCTGAGATCAGAGTTATTCTGTCCTGAATTGCTATAATGGAGTTGGTTGGCCTCCAGCCAAGAGGTGGTACTTTCAAGAGAGAATTAGCTGCAGTAGTAGTAGGGGGCTATAAGCTTGCCCTAAGATGGCCAGGGTAAGTATTTTGGTTTCTCAGGCAATGGGATGGGCCATAAAACTCCCAAGATATTGTCTTTTGTGTTAGGTTAACAGGGTGGGTAGATAAATATTATCAGGAGGGGGCAGGCTTAGGCAAGTCTGGGCTCAGACTCTCCTTGGGTGGGGCTTGCTGCAGCCACACTGGGGAATGGGAGAGTGGTCCTCAGGCCAATGGGATTATGTTTCAGAGGGGCTCTTGGCCACCTCTGCTGTGTTATATGGTTCATCAGGGAAGTGGGGGATAGAGAGAGGCCTCACCCTGCTCCCATACTGTTGGCGAGGTCAGTCTCACTCCCACAGTGCTCTGCTCAGGCTTTGCCCCAGGCCATGAGCTACTCTTCTGAGAAAGCTCCTATCTACAGACGCTCCCACCCATCCCCCAGACTTCACTCAAGAAAATTTGTATCCAGTCAAAACCACTGCCAATTTCAGGTGGGAGCTTCCTTTGCCCCAAGACCCTTTCCCAATTCCACTGGCTGCCTGCCCCGAGGTCCCCTGTGAGATATAGTCAAGGGATGGCTTCCTGGGGCTCAAAGTGGAGGCTGGGAGTATGTTCAAGGTATTTCTTGTGCTACTTGTACTTTCAAATTTCTTGCGACTCCCTAAAACCATTTCATCTCTAGGTAAGGTTAAATCCTTCTTTGGTGATCTGGATTTTCAGATTGCCAAGTGGAGATGTGTGTTCAGAGGTAGGTTTTTCCCCCTTTCACATTTTGGGCACTCACAGTTTTTCACCTTTCAAAGGATTGGTGAATTCCTTCAGTTTTCCTGGTATGTTCCTGCAGTGGTTCATGGAACAAAAAGATCATGGTGTGAGTCTCCAAATGCTGTTCTGTCCATCCATATGGGAGCTACATGTTAGCTTTGTCTCCTATCCACCATCTTCCCCAGAATCTCTTGATAAATTTTTTTAAGCTGGATTGATCTGACTTTAAATGTTTATCTCAAATATTATGATATAGTTACTATAAGACTATCCTCTCGAAATTTTTATTTTCTCTTATATAATAAATTTACTTCAATAACAAATATGTGTTTATTATCACACAGGTTCAAGATGATATACAGGAATTCAGAATTGCAAAAAATGTGATCTTAGTCCCTAAGAATCTCACGGTCTGGTTAGAGAAGCATATACACTGGCCAAAAATGAAATGCAGAAGAATGTATTATCTGTCTCCTCAACCCATGCCTGTCCCATCTAATTTATCCTCTGTAGTAGAGATTTTCTGCAGAGGCCTGGATAATAAATATTTTCACCTGTAGAGGCCATATTGTCTCTGTTATACCTACATTCATGGAAGATAGCACTTATAGACATTTTCTTATATAAATATTTCTAGAACTAAGAGCAACATCTCAATTTGAAGATTTCAGGAATAATGTAAAAGACTTCAGGCCAGGCATGGTGGCTCATGCCTGTAAAAAATCCCAGCACTTTGGGAGGCCGAGGTGGATGGATCACGAGATCAGGAGATCGAGACCATCCTGGCTAACATGGTGAAACCCCATCTCTACTAAAAATACAAAAAAATTAGCCAGGCATGGTGGCGGGTGCCTGTAATCCTAGCTACTCGGGAGGCTGAAGCAGGAGAATGGCATGAACCCATGAGGCAGAGGTTGCAGTGAGCCGAGATCGCACCACTGCACTCCAGCCTGGGTGACACAGCGAGACTCTGTCTCAAAAAAAAAAAAAAAAAAAAAAATTCATTCCCCTGTCCTATCACAAAATGCTATGGACTAAAAGGGTAAACAAGTGGTTTTTAAACTTCAGTTTTAGTGGATTGCAAAAACAAGTCATTGGATCGTAGCTGCACTTTATAAATGATATAGAATAGAGTAGAATAGAGTAGAAAATATCAGAATGCATTACACATACTAAGAATACATTTTATGTTTCTGTTTATATGTGCACATAAAGGTCTTTAATAAAAATTTTATTTCATATTCTTTTATTGTAAAGTTAGCAATGCATAGTCTTAAACTGACTAACTCAAATAATAGACAGGGCAAAAGTCCATATGCAGATATGTAGGTGGTAAATGATTGTGCCTTAAGGTAACCAACAAATCCAAGAGGTAGCAGGGAGATGAGAAGTTGAAGGGGATGGTTCACAGATTCTAAAATGCCCCTGCTTCTCTGAATGGCTTACTGCATTCTTTTTAAATATTCAGCCTCTCACCTCAGTGTGAGTTATAAACACCTTTTCATTTTCTTCTATTAAGTGCCTTTCCTCAGGACAAAACTTTGACCTGAAATGTCCCTTTTCCTGTACTTCTTCACCTGGCGAAAAGCCCATTCATTCTTCCAGGCCCATCTCAAATGCTAGCTGTGTTGCGCAGCTTTGCGTCAGTCCACCAGGCATAGTTAATCATTTTCTCCTCTTTGTTCTTTCAACACTGTGTTCGTGCTACTGCAGTAGCATTTATCACATTTTATTATGCTTGGTTTTATGTGCCTTTCTCTCTGCTATTCCACTATGAGATTCTTGGGGATGGGGACAATTTTCATGACTAGTTGTAGACTTCCCAACACCTAGTACATTATCTGCACATAGTAGGTGGCAGAGCCCTAAATGGAGAAAGCTTAGTGATGTGGTTAAGACTCTGGGCTCGAAACCCAGAATGCCACTGTGCAGCGGTGCAAACCTCGATAACTTCTTGAGCTTATCTAAGCCGGCTTTCTCATCTGACAATGAGTGTAATATGATTAATCGACAGTGTTACTGTAAGGATGAAATGGAATTACGATATCAGGCTTTACTGCAGTGCCTGGCATTTAATAAGTTTTCAATTTACCATTAGTATTGTTGTCATTATGATTACTGTTGAAAGGAGAGAGGAAATGGCTACTGGAACTGCTGATACAAACGTAAATAGTAACTGATATTGTGGAAAGTGATTTTTGAAGTAAATAATTAGATTTCGTAATATACTCTGTGCTTTAGAACATAATGATCATATGAAAAGCAAGTATTGTAGACATCTGGATGTTTGTTTTTATATTCAACTGGCCATGTTACTGATTTTTACTCTTATCTTTCCTTGATATTTTAAACTATTTTGGGGGAGAGGTAGAGGGGGGAAGAACGGAAAACAGGATTAAAATAATAAAATTTTGCTCCTGAAGACACTTCATAAACTTAATTGTGTAAAGTTGGGGCAGAATTTCTCAACCTCACCACTATTGACATTTTGGGCCAGATCATTCTTTTCCATATAGGGCTGTCCTGTGCATTGTAGGATGTTTAAACATTCGTGGTCTCGACTCACCAAGTAATAGGACCACATTGTTCCTCTCTCCATCTTGTGACAACCAAAAATGTTTGAGGGACTTTTGATAAATATGCTCCGAACAAGGTGAGGAATGAAACAAGAAAGCAAATGTAAAGGTGATGATATCACCTTTATTATTAACAGAGCTGGGTGGGAGAAATGAGTTTCTGTCTGTAAACTGAGCTGGCTTGCTAAAAATGAACAGAGAAAAAGGCCGACTTATCCACTGAGTGCCAGAGAGGAAAGAGTCATTATAGAAGTAAGGAAAACTGATCATGTCTGAAGTCAGCTCATTCTCAAGAAAGAAGAATGGCGGGCATGGTCCTTTGCTGAACATGACCAGATTTTAATGATTTCCTTCCCATTTTGGATTTTAGGCAGACATGGTCAAATTAATTATAATCTTTGGTTCCTGACACCTTGTAATCACTGTCTATAGTGGCCAGCTTTTATTTATTTAAACAGTTATTTTTAATAATATAATTCATACCTACTAACATGCTACCTAAAATAAAGCTGGAAATGCAACAATTGTCTGCTTCGAATCACACAGAGCTTCCCAGCCCATCCTCCTGCCTCTCCCACTTGAGCAGCATCATCCTGATATCTATCTTTCCCAAATTTACCAACAAAATAAATCCCTCCACCTCCATAGGGTAGAATGAGCAAAGTCAGCAGGCAGAGATCAGAAATTAGCTTCAGGAAAATGCCGCCTCAAGGAAAATTCTTCCTCAAGGAAACTAGGAAGGAAGAAAAGGTTTACCTTTTAACAGATGGTGTTGAAATTTGTATGTTTACTTACTGTTTCAGGATTTCAGGGTGTCCCTAGGAACTAAATATATGCCATTAAACTTTAAGAAGATTATGAGAAGTGTTTAGAAAGTGAAGGGCTATTACTTTTTATTAGTGTAGAACTGCTTTTGTTGAAATGAGTAAATGTTGATGGTACTGGATATCCACAAACCTGGCATCTGCAAACCCACCTTCTCATTTTGTTCCCCTTAATACCCACATTTTATTTTACATGCTGAGAATATTTTATATTTTAATATAAAAAAGTACTCTTTCTGTGGATTGAACCTTTCTCAAATACGAGTTTTGTGATTTTATTTTCTTGCACAATGAAAAGAGTTCTTTCAATATTAGAAGCATACCATTTTACAGTTGATCCAATCTAACATCTCCTCCAGGGCAGTAAGTTAATAACAAATGGCACTATATAATAACAGTTCAGGTTTATCTTACTACACGCACACACACACCCACTCACCCACACCTACACCCACACACACACAATCTGTTTTTGCCACACTTCAGAATCTGGGTAGCAGTTGAAGAAGAACCAACATACGAAGTCACATATCCATGGTACCTGAGTTTCTCTGAGTTTTCAAAGCAGCTATGATTCTAAGTTTCATTGCAAACCACATGATGTTACAAAGGGCACTAAGTTAAGGAAGGAGTGACGAGGAGTCCTCACTAAAGAATAAGCTCCATGACACAGGGATCTTTGCCTTCTTACTGCTGCATCTTTAGAATCTAGAACATAAACTGGTTCATAACTGTATCGTTATCTGGAAAAGCAGAGTCCTGGTGATAAATAACAACAATCACATCCAGTTCGTGAGCACAATCCATTGGCTGTGCCTTATGCTGGGTGGGTCTACACTGGTAACTTAATTTAATCCCCCCAGCATGAGTGTTGTTATTATCCTCAGCTGCTTTTTTCTTGAGAAAACTGAGGCACAGATGAGTGGAATGACTTGCTGTAGTTCATACAGTTAATAAATATAGAGCCAGAATTAGGACCATATAATTTCTGCCAGCCCATCTCCTCACAAACTGGAAAGACAATGTAGTGGTGACCCAGCTCCTTGTTTTGCTTTGGCCATCAACTAAATAATGCTGTGCAAATTACCAGTCCTCTGCATATCAGAGTCCTTTTCATTGAAATGCTGAGTTCATAGTCAATCAAGAAGAGCCTGTCCATATATGAATAATCCATGCACAATCTTTAGACTAAGATACATCAGTATCTTCTGATATTTTATTACATGTTCAAAGAAAGCTTGAATTTCCACAAAGTATTTTATGTTTTTGATGACATATCCCTTCTTTATTTGCTTTGTGTTGAAATTACTTTGGTATATTGTCTAAGGTTCAACTATGGAATGATTTCTTGGTTATTTCAGATAAATATCATTAAAAATAATGTGTGCCTAGATTGGGAGAAATGTGACTAGTCTCAGGCAAAAATAGAAATTAGATATAGGTACATAAACTTAAATAGCTCTTCATCCCTATCCTTTAATGCAACATGTGCAATTTAGGCATTGCTTTTTTTTCTTTTAATTTTTAGTCAGTTCCCTTAGCCCTTGTGGAACTATTTTAAAAATAAAATAAACCTGCCTTTGTGAACACCGGGTTGTAGATTAACCCACAGTGTAACAAGTAAGGAAGGGGTAAGATTTCGAAGGCAAAGATGTCTTTACTTGAATCTTGTCTCTGCTACTTTCTACCTATGCAGCCTTAGGACACTTGATTTCAGAGCCTCAAGTTCACCATTTCTGTAATAAGAACAATATACCTATCAGATACCTCCATGAAAAGAATGAAAACTACCCTTGTTAGGAAGCAAATCAAGCATAAATAAAAAGGAATGTCTTAAGCCCATCTTGGGTGAAGCTGAACATCTTGTATGATGATGATTAGATTGTATTCTAATATTGGGTTTATATTGTCTGGATATTAGACAGTTTGTTCCTGGTCCATGACCGTGTTTCACAGTCATAACAATTCTGTTATCAGCTAATTTTATTTAACAGGATACTTATATAACACTATGTGCCGAACACCATTTTAAGTTCTTTGTAAATGTTAACTCATTTAATCATCATACTACTCTGTTTATTCTAATATCTGCACATCCTTAGAACATCACAGCATCTCGTGCTCTCCTCATAAAACCCTCCACTGTATCATCATTTCTACTTAAGGACTGAGTAAATCAAACGCATATACCTACCATGAAACAGTATCAAGTCTCCTAACCAGGTCTGCAAAACTTAGATGAAGCGCTGTTTCAACTCTGCACTAAAGAAACCCAAGCTGAGCCTTCTCTTTTCAAGCCCCTGCCTTCTTTTGGTGCTACTTGAAACTTTTTCTTACTGGCTTTCCATCTGTTATTTTTAGCTTGCAAAAACACTTTACTGTTCTTTGAAATGTCAGTTACCAGAGTCCACAAGGTATAATTTTTGGGACAAGAGATTTTGCATACATCTGTACATGTGTATTTTATATATTTCGGTTTTTGTGATGAACTTACCATGGCAGGTACTGTCTTTTTTTTGTTTTGTTTTGTTTTGTTTTGTTGCATAGGCGAAGTGTTCTAAGATGCTAGAAATAGGAGATGATATTTGAATTCTAAGGTACACACTATCCTTTGGCAGAGGCAAAGGAAGTTGAAATTAATTGCTGAAGCTATGAAATGTTAAATTCAAGGGGTATTAAATGATGTGGAAAACAACAATATTGTGAGGGGTTCTACGTATTTGGAATAGTGTCCAACTTTCCGAACACATCATGTGGCTTTTGAAGTTAAACTCATATTAATTTTGAGCGATCATGGCAAAATATAACCATGACATTTTTCTAGGGTGCCTTTTCCAAACTACAATTAAAATTTAAAACATTTGCTCACCTATCTTTCTTGTGAATAAAATAAACTCAGGGTTAACAGTTGCAATATCTTCATTAATGAGAAATTTTGCACTTTTAGTACACTAAATTCTTGGTTATCCAGCAAGGTTGGATATTAAATTAACTGGATGGAAGAGTTGCAGAATTGTTAGAACGAGAGTTTTACTATCAGAATAATCTGTAAAATGTAGATTAATTCATTTAACAAATCAGTTTTGAGCATCTGCTATGTGAATAGATACTGAGGCTACAATACAGTGGTGAGTAAAAACAATTATGCTACTTATTCTTATGGGTCTTACAGTTCAGCTGATAAAGCAGGAGATGGTAATAAATTATATGTAAATTTACAATTGTATTTACTATTGCAATGGAGAGGTTCATGGAGCTATTTTACGCTGTGCAAGTATGTACTAAGGGGAACTAACCTGGTCTGGGAAGGCTGACAGGATAGCACTGGGAAGGAGTAAGAATAGCTTTGCAATGCTTATCAAGAAAACCTAAAAATCCATACTCTTGGGACCAGCATTTCCACATTGAGGCATTTTTCATAAAGGAATAATTTAGGTTGTGCTAAGCATTTTGGCTATCAGGACAAGGCATTGTTTTCATTACCAAAATATTGGAAACAGCTTATATATTCAAATGTAAATGATTAGTTACATTTATATTATAAATATTAAACTATATCGATTATCAGAAATCTTTTTTAAAGAACATAAAAATTTTTATTGTCATAAGAGATGTTTAGTGAAAAAGATTAGGTTACAAAATAGTGAACATTAAAAAGGACTTTACCTTCATCCTGACCCTACCCTTCCTAGTTACTCAATTTATTCTATTTGATTTCAAATGTATAAATGAGAGTAAGAGTTATAGCGGTTACTACTAGCTACCATTTAGCACATGCCAGCCCTGTGCTAAACATTTTACATCCGTTATTTCAGTTGATTTCATATAAACCAGTGAAATAGGTATTATTACATTTATTTCTTTTTCTGTATGGAATTCTTAAATATATCAATACGATGTATATTCCCTATGCAACAAAGAAAGAATTGCTTCAATGCTCCTGCTGTTTACTATGAATTTATTTATTGCATTTTATCTAAGATAAATACTTTGTTCTCTTGCAACAGCTTTCTGTGAAGAGGGCTGCAGATACGGTGGAACGTGTGTGGCTCCTAACAAATGTGTCTGTCCATCTGGATTCACAGGAAGCCACTGCGAGAAAGGTAATCTAGCTTGTTTTATGGGGGATAGGGAGAAAGATTGGTAGAAAGATTGATTCAGAAAGAATAACAGTTCTTTCTTTAGGAATAATACTGTGGGTTGACTTGATACATTGTATTGTGATGGTGGATGTGGCTCTCCCAAAGTGGGTACCTTTCTGTCATTGCTTAAAAGGCTACCTCTCTCTGAAAATAGAGCTTCATTTGCCTTCTCTCCAATGCATTTAATTTAGCAAGGTCAAGTCTTTTCTCTGCTATAGCTCAGTGTGCATTTTTAGTGCTAATTAGAGATAAAGCCTGATGAACTGACCTGCCTCACTTATCATCTATTGGGTAGCATCACACACAGTTATTAGAATTATAACAATCTACTGTGTCAATGGAATCTAAATTAGCAGCACATGCTCCTTGCGTAAAACCACATTAAATAACTCCAGCAGCAGGTTTATTGGTGTGCTTGAGATTTTATTCTAATATTGGTTTGTTAGGAACATTATCGTTCATAGACCTGATATTATAAGCCAATTAGTGTAAGTAAGATTACATTATGTGCAACTTTCTATTTGCAATAAATGTTGTGTTTACATTTGGCACTATTTGGTGAAATCCAACTCTCTTATTGATTGGAAAAGTCCTCCTATTTTTATATAAGTGAAATTTGATGTTCAATGCCAATGTATATGTCAGTGCAAACAAGGGTTTTATGACACGTAAAAGTGAATATTTCAGTTTGTTTTTCGATGTGTTTTGTTAGGGTAAAATCACTGCATTGTGTTTTTTTTCTGGCTCTGGAATGTCACACTTACTGCGTTTCATATCATAGCATAGAAAAATGGAAATAGGATGTCGTATTTATTATCCTTATTATTACATGACGGGGGAGGTGTCTTCATCTGGTGCCAGAGATGTAAGCAAAGTTCTTGTTTCCTTTCCTTCATGTTTAGAAGCTTCTGAATTTAGATAACATTTTTTTAATGTGCCCATTTATTATTTCTCACCCTGACCAATCTATTACATTGCACTGCCTGTATATTTATGAGGCAGTCTAATCCTTTTAAAAACATGTCAGAAGGTAACTAAAATTGTTCATTAAGGAAGTCAGTGAACAATATTTGCACCACTGTTTCTATATTCTGTGACATTATCAACAAATAAAAATATATCAAATAATAACTGTTTTTTCTTAAAAAAAATATGAAAGAGTCAGGTACTACCTTTGAGCAGCACAAGAGAATTACCACATAGAGCTAAAGAATTCTTGCTAAAAGCAAAGAAACTTAAGGGTAGCTTAGGATACATGTCTTTACTGCACTACACTTAATTTTAAGTAGGTTTTTTAAAATGAAAGAAAAAAAAAAAAAACTAAAAATTCTTAATGCTTCCTGTAGAACTGCTGTATTTCCCTAAACTGAATACACAGAATTAATGGGGACAGAATGGTAATAATGATAATGTCAATAATCGTGGATACTACTACTAATGATATGTCATTTATTATGCAATAATTGTTAGGATTTTTAAATGAATATTTTAAGATTAAACAAAGGAGTTAGATATTATTACTCTTATTTTATATGTAACCAAACTAAAATTTAGCTAGTGTAAGTAACTTATGCAATTATTAGAACTGAGAATAAAACACAGTTGTATCCCACAAAGCCTGTGTTATCAAACCTTGCATGGGTTTTTCAAGGATACTACATGGATTTTTTTATTAAAATATATATTCTTGGGCCACCTCTCCAAACTAGATGGAATATCAGGGGGTGGTTTCACCAATCTGCATTTTCACCAAGCACCTGAGGATATTTAACCATAGCAACTACTGGAACATTCTTATTTTTTTACATTAGAAATAGCTGGAGGGCAACATTACCTTAGACCAGGGCCTGTGATCAGTGGCAGACCAGGAAGAATTGATTATGGTGTCTCATGCCTTCTTGATTTGTCCTTTGTCCTTTTCTCTGCTCAGTAAGTGGGTGATTGCATCAGTGCTTACAGTCTGGTTTGTAATGTGAAGTCAGAAAAATATAAAGAAGAAAATCAAGACCAGGGAAAAAGTTAGACAGAGATAGGCAAGCATGGGTCCCTATGTAAATATTAAAGTTGACATGGAGAATTGCATATTCTTGAACTCTTGCACAATCATCATAAAGGGAAAAAATGCAATAAAATAAAACAAGATTTCTCTGCATTTAATGCTATACTTCATCTGTAGCAAAGTCATTCCACTTAATATTGGCCAATACTCAAATTCTATCAGATTTTTCATGGAATGAATAAAGTACATATTTTTCAGTCAGTTTTGTGCAAGGGATCTAAATAAATTATAGGCTAAACACTGAAAATCTGTGCCATTATCTTGTCTGAGTTATTTTGTCATGTTGATCATTAGCAATAAACATTAAATAAGTCTATTTGCCTTAGAATAGTTCTGCTAGATGCCTTGAGACTCATAGTGCCAAAGGAAAAATGCAAATGAATTGTGAATGTCTTGTGGCATGATTACACTAAATCTTTCATTTGATTTGTTTTAATTTTAAGTCTAAGTAAATGGTCCCATTTGAGCTATATAGAATCCACTTATGTTTAGTCTGAAGCATGTTCTCTTATCCCCCTAGTTATTGGTTTTATTCATTGCTTGCAATATTCAGCCTTTCAAAATTCAAGTACACTTAGTAAAATCATTTAAATAATTTGTCAAAGAAAATTCCTATCTGATGTTAATAATCCCACTTGTGTTTGGTATGTCACACACAGATGAACAACTCTGCATTTACTTTCCATTGATGACATTTCAGTAACCTTAAACTCTTCATAACCCCCCTTAAGCAAACATGTTGCCTCCTTTGGTTTCTAAACAACGTATAATTCTAGTTCTTCTCCTACCCTTCAACTTCCTTCTCTGTGTGCTTAGTTTGATTTGGTTTTACAATTAGCATGGAGATGTGTAAAGAGAAAGATGAGTGAAGAATCAGTAAGAGGAGTAGTTTTGCCACTCTTGGGATGGAAAAGGGCTGCTGGTAAATGCTGTCTTCTCAACCTGGCTAAGAACTAAAAGGACAGAATGCCACACGGATGTAATGTAGCCACCTACAAAACAGCATGAAACAACACAAAGTCCTCACAGAGAATTTTCACATGTAAAATCAAAGAGCTACACTAAATCCAAAGATACATTAACTGCCACAAAACAGCAGAAAATCACCCTCTAAGAAGTATGTGAGACTAAGTTTTCTATTTGGTATTTTTACGTGCAAGTTTGCCAGCAACAAGAAGGATAGATTAAATACAAAATAGGGAGCTATGTCTAGATCAGGATTTCTATATTTTTTTTTTTAGTGGCTTTAAACAACAAATGTTTATTATCTCATAGTTTCTATGGTTTGAAATTTGAGAGCAGCTTAGCTGAGTGGTTCTAGCTCAGGGACTTTTATGAGATTGCAGTCAAGATGTTGACTGGGCCAGTAATTGTCTGAAGGTTGGGGAGTCTCTTTCCAAGATGGCTCACTCATGTGGCGATTGGCAGGAGGCCTCAGTTTCTCATTTTGTGGGCCTCTCCACAGGCTACACGAGAGGCCTTATAACATGGCCACTGGAATCCTCCATGTCAGGTGATGGGATAGAGAGTGAAAGCAAGGAGGAAGCTGTAATGCTTTTTGTGACTTGATCAAAGGCTGTTCACATTGGCCATATTCTGTTCCTTAGAGGAGACTCACTCCAGCCCACACTCAAGGGGAGAGGAATTAGGCACCACCTCTTAAAAAAAGGATTGTCAGTATCTGTGGGCATATTTTAAAACCACCACACTGTGAACCCTGTTATTTATTTTCAAACCTTGGCTCTGATTTTAAACTCCTTGCTTTGGAACCTTTTCCATACCTCTCAAACTTCCCTTGAAATTTTCTGGTTTTAGTCTTTGACTCCCTACAGCTTGTGCTCTTGATCATGGAACAAGATATATTGCTTACTTATCTGACATTGAACAGCCACAAACTGGGATTCTGCTACCAGGCTGTGTGGAACTGACTGTGTGTGTCTGTGTGTGTGTGTGTGTGTGTGTGTGTGTGTGTACGGGCACTTGTGTGTGCACATGCAGGTGTGGACTTGCTCATCCAAACAGAGAAGAAGGAAGAAGGCAGGAGTTTATGGATGTGAATGTAGGTGGATCCTAATGTGTGTTCTTAATCCTTTTTTTTTATTATTATACTTTAAGTTTTAGGGTACATGTGCACAATGTGCAGGTTTGTTACATATGTATCCATGTGCCATGTTGGTGTGCTGCACCCATTAACTCGTCATTTAGCATTAGGTATATCTCCTAATGCTGTCCCTCCCCCCTCCCCCCACCCCACAACAGTCCCCAGAGTGTGATGTTCCCCTTCCTGTGTCCATGAGTTCTCATTGTTCAATTCCCACCTATGAGTGAGAACATGCGGTGTTTGGTTTTTTGTCCTTGCGATAGTTTACTGAGAATGATGTTTTCCAGTTTCATCCATGTCCCTACAAAGGACATGAACTCATCATTTTTTATGGCTGCATAGTATTCCATGGTGTATATGTGCCACATTTTCTTAATCCAGTCTATCGTTGTTGGACATTTGGGTTGGTTCCAACTCTTTGCTATTGTGAATAGTGCTGCAATAAACATACGTGTGCATGTGTCTTTATAGCAGCCTGATTTATAGTCCTTTGGGTATATACCCAGTAATGGGATGGCTGGGTCAAATGGTATTTCTAGTTCTAGATCCCTGAGGAATCGCCACACTGACTTCCACAATGGTTGAACTAGTTTACAGTCCCACCAACAGTGTAAAAGTGTTCCTATTTCTCCACATCCTCTCCAGCACCTGTTGTTTCCTGATTTTTTAATGATGGCCATTCTAACTGGTGTGAGATGGTATCTCACTGTGGTTTTGATTTGCATTTCTCTGATGGCCAGTGATGAGGAGCATTTCTTCATGAGTTTTTTGGCTGCATAAATGTCTTCTTTTGAGAAGTGTCTGTTCATGTCCTCTGCCCACTTTTTGATGGGGTTGTTTGTTTTTTTCTTGTAAATTTGTTTGAGTTCATTGTAGATTCTGGATATTAGCCCTTTGTCAGATGAGTAGGTTGCAAAAATTTTCTCCCATTGTGTAGGTTGCCTGTTCACTCTGATGATAGTTTCTTTTGCTGTGCAGAAGCTCTTTAGTTTAATGAGATCCCATTTGTCGATTTTGGCTTTTGTTGCCATTGCTTTTGGTGTTTTAGACATGAAGTCCTTGCCCACGCCTATGTCCTGAATGGTATTGCCTAGGTTTTCTTGTAGGATTTTAATGGTTTTAGGTCTAACATATAAGTCTTTAATCCATCTTGAATTAATTTTTGTATAAGGTGTAAGGAAGGGATCCAGTTGCAGCTTTCTACATATGGCTAGCCAGTTTTCCCAGCACCATTTATTAAATAGGGAATCCTTTCCCCATTTCTTGTTTTTGTCAGGTTTATCAAAGATCAGATAGTTGTAGCTATGCGGCATCATTTCTGAGGGCTCTGTTCTGTTCCATTGATCTATGTCTCTGTTGTGGTACCAGTACCATGCTGTTTTGGTTACTGTAGCCTTGTAGTATAAAGTCAGGTAGCGTGATGCCTCCAGCTTTGTTCTTTTGGCTTAGGATTGACTTGGCGATGCAGGCTCTTTTTTGGTTCCATATGAACTTTAAAGTAGTTTTTTCCAATTCTGTGAGGAAAGTCATTGGTAGCTTGATGGGGATGGCATTGAATCTATAAATTACCTTGGGCAGTATGGCCATTTTCACGATATTGATTCTTCCAACCCATGAGCATGGAATGTTCTTCCATTTGTTTGTATCCTCTTTGATTTCATTGAGCAGTGGTTTGTAGTTCTCCTTGAAGAGGTCCTTCACATCCCTTGTAAGTTGGATTCCTAGGTATTTTATTCTCTTTGAAGCAATTGTGAATGGGAGTTCACTCATGATTTGGCTCTCTGTTTGTCTGTTATTGGTGTACAAGAATGCTTGTGATTTTTGTACATTAATTTTGTATCCTGAGACTTTGCTGAAGTTGCTAATCAGCTTAAGGAGATTTTGGGCTGAGACAATGGGGTTTTCTAGATACACAATCATGTCATCTGCAAACAGGGACAATTTGACTTCCTCTTTTCCTAATTGAATACCCTTTATTTCCTTCTCCTGCCTGATTGCTCTGGCCAGAACTTCCAGCACTATGTTGAATAGGAGCGGTGAGAGAGGGCATCCCTGTCTTGTGCCAGTTTTCAGAGGGAATGCTTCCAGTTTTTGCCCGTTCAGTATGATATTGGCTGTGGGTTTGTTGTAGATAGCTCTTATTATTTTGAGATACGTCCCATCAATACCTAATTTATTGAGAGTTTTTAGCATGAAGGATTGTTGAATTTTGTCAAAGGCCTTTTCTGCATCTATTGAGATAATCATGTGGTTTTTTGTCTTTGGTTCTGTTTATATGCCGGATTACATTTATTGATTTGCGTATGTTGAACCAGCCTTGCATCCCAGGGATGAAGCCCACTTGATCATGGTGGATAAGCTTTTTGATGTGCTGCTGGATTCGGTTTGCCAGTATTTTATTGAGGATTTTTGCATCAATGTTCATCAAGGATATTGGTCTGAAATTCTCTTTTTTGGTTATGTCTCTGCCAGGTTTTGGTATCAGGACGATGCTGGCTTCGTAAAATGTGTTAGGGAGGATTCCCTCTTTTTCTATCGATTGGAATAGTTTCAGAAGGAATGGTACCAGTTCCTCCTTGTACCTCTGGTAGAATTCAGCTGTGAATCCATCAGGTCCTGGACTCTTTTTGGTTGCTAAGCTATTGATTATTGCCACAATTTCAGAACCTGTTATTGGTCTATTCAGAGATTCAACTTATTCCTGGTTTAGTCTTGGGAGGGTGTATTTGTCGAGGAATTTATCCATTTCTTCCAGATTTTCTAGTTTATTTGCATAGAGGTATTTGTAGTATTCTCTGATGGTAGATTGTATTTCTGTGGGATCGGTGGTGATATCCCCTTTTTCATTTTTTATTGCATCTATTTGATTCTTCTCTCTTTTCTTCTTTATTAGTCTTGCTAGCGGTCCATCAATTTTGTTGATCTTTTCAAAAAACCAGCTCCTGGATTCATTAATTTTTTGAAGGGTTTTTTGTGTCTCTATTTCCTTCAGTTCTGCTCTGATTTTAGTTATTTCTAGCCTTCTGCTAGCTTTTGAATGTGTTTGCTCTTGCTTTTCTAGTTCTTTTAATTGTGATGTTAGGGTGTCAATTTTGGATCTTTCCTGCTTTCTCTTGTGGGCATTTAGTGCTATAAATTTTCCTCTACACACTGCTTTGAACGTGTCCCAGAGATTCTGGTATGTTGTGTCTTTGTTCTCGTTGGTTTCAAAGAACATCTTTATTTCTGCCTTCATTTCATTATGTACCCAATAGTCATTCAGGAGCAGGTTGTTCAGTTTCCATGTAGTTGAGCGGTTTTGACTGAGTTTCTTAATCCTGAGTTCTAGTTTGATTGCACTGTGGTCTGAGAGACAGTTTGTTATAATCTCTGTTCTTTTACATTTGCTGAGAAGAGCTTTACTTCCAACTATGTGGTCAATTTTGGAATAGGTGTGGTGTGGTGCTGAAAAAAATGTATATTCTGTTGATTTGGGGTGGAGAGTTCTGTAGATGTCTATTAGGTCCACTTTATGTAGAGCTGAGTTCAATTCCTGGATATCCTTGTTAACTTTCTGTCTCGTTGATCTGTCTAATGCTGACAGTGGGGTGTTAAAATCTCCCATTATTATTGTGTGGGAGTTTAAGTCCCTTTGTAGGTCACTGAGGACTTGCTTTATGAATCTGGGTGCTCCTGTGTTGGGTGCATATATATTTAGGATAGTTAGCTCTTCTTGTTGAATTGATCCCTTTACCATTATGTAATGGCCTTCTTTGTCTCTTTTGATCTTTGTTGGTTTAAAGTCTATTTTATCAGAGACTAGGATTGCAACCCCTGCCTTTTTTTGTTTTCCAGTTGCTTGATAGATCTTCCTCCATCCCTTTATTTTGAGTCTATGTGTGTCTCTGCACGTGAGATGGGTTTCCTGAATACAGCACACTGATGGGTCCTGACTCCTTATCCAGTTTGCCAGTCTGTGTCTTTTGATTGGAGCATTTAGCCCATTTACATTTAACGTGAATATTGTTATGTGTGAATCTGATCCTGTCATTATGATGTTAGTTGGTTATTTTGCTCGTTAGTTGCTATAGTTTCTTCCTAGCCTCGATGGTCTTTACAATTTGGCATGTTTTTGCAGGGGCTGGTACCGGTTGTTCCTTTCCATGTTTAGTGCTTCCTTCAGGAGCTCTTTTAGGGCAGGCCTGGTGGTGACAAAATCACTCAGCGTTTGCTTGTCTGTAAAGTATTTTATTTCTCCTTCACTTATGAAGCTTAGTTTGGCGGGATAGGAAATTCTGGGTTGAAAATTCTTTCCTTTAAGAATGTTGAATATCGGCCCCCACTTTCTTCTGGCTTGTAGAGTTTCTGCTGAGAGATCAGCTGTTAGTCTGATGGGCTTCCCTTTGTGGGTAACCCGACCTTTCTCTCTGGCTGCCCTTAACATTTTTTCCTTCATTTCAACTTTGGTGAATCTGACAATTATGTGTCTTGGAGTTGCCCTTCTCGAGGAGTATCTTTGTGGCGTTCTCTGTATTTCCTGAATCTGAATGCTGGCCTGCCTTGCTAGATTGGGGAAGTTCTCCTGGATAATATCTTGCAGAGTGTTTTCCAACTTGGTTCCATTCTCCCCATCATTTTCAGGTACACCAATCAGACGTAGGTTTGGTCTTTTCACATAGTCCCAAATTTCTTGGAGGCTTTGTTCATTTCTTTTTATTCTTTTTTCTCTAAACTTCCCTTCTCTCTTCATTTCATTCATTTCATCTTCTATCAGCGATACCCTTTCTTCCAGTTGATTGCATCTGCTACTGAGGCTTCTGCATTCTTCGCGTAGTTCTCGAAACTTGGCTTTCAGCTCCATCATCTCCTTTAAGCCCTTCTCTCCATTGGTTATTCTAGTTATCCATTCTTCTAATTTTTTTTCAAAGTTTTTAACTTCTTTGCTATTGTTTTGAATTTCCTCTCGTAGCTCAGAGTAGTTTGATCGTCTGAAGCCTTCTTCTCTCAACTCATCAAAGTCATCCTCCATCCAGCTTTGTTCCGTTGCTGGTGAGGAACTGTGTTCCTTTGGAGGAGGAGAGGTGCTCTGTTTTTTAGAGTTTCCAGTTTTTTTGGTCTGTTTTTTCCCCATCTTTGTGGTTTTGTCTACTTTTTGTCTTCGATGATGGTGATGTACAGATGGGTTTTTGGTGTGGATGTCCTTTCTGTTTGTTAATTTTCCTTCTACCAGACAAGACCCTCAGCTGCAGGTCTGTTGGAGTTTACTAGAGGTCCACTCCAGACCCTGTTTGGCTGGGTGTCAGCAGTGGTGGCTGCAGAACAGCGGATTTTCGTGAGACCACAAATTCAGCTGTCTGATAGTTCCTCTGAAAGTTTTGTCTCAGAGGAGTACCCGGTTGAATGAGGTGTCAGTCTGTCCCTACTGGGGGGGGTGCCTCCCAGTTAGGCTGCTCAGGGGTGAGGGACCCACTTTAGGAGGCAGTCTGTCCGTTCTCAGATCTCCAGCTGCGTGCTGGGAGAACCACTACTCTCTTCAAAGCTGTCAGTCAGACAGGGACATTTAAGGCTGAACTCATCATTTTTTATGGCTGCATAGTATTCCATGGTGTATATGTGCCACATTTTCTTAACCCAGTCTATCGTTGTTGGACATTTGGGTTGGTTCCAAGTCTTTGCTATTGTGAATAGTGCTGCAATAAACATACGTGTGCATGTGTCTTTATAGCAGCATGATTTATAGTCCTTATTTTTCAACTTTTATTTTAAATTCAGGAGTTACATGAACAGGTTTCTTACCTGTGTATACTGCATGATGCAATAAAATCCTAGACATAGGATGAGTAATCCTGTCACTTAGGAACTGAGAACGGTACTCAATAGTTAGTTTTTCAGCCCTTGCCCCCTCTCTTTCCCACTCTAGTAGTTCCCGGTTTCTATCATTGCCATCTTTATGTCCATATTTACCTAAATGTTTCACTCCCACTTATTAGTGAGAACATGAGGTACTTGATTTTCTGTTCCTGTGTTAATTCACTTAAAATAATGGCTTCCCATTTCATCCGTGTTTCTGCAAAGGACATGATTTCATTCTTTTTATTACTGTTTAGTATTCCATGTACCATATTTTCTTTATCCACTCCACTATTGAGCACTTAGATTGATTCTGTGTATTTGTGAATGTCTACTGTGAATAGTGCTGCAATGAACATGTGAGTACATGTGTCTTTTGGTAGAAAGATTTGCTTTATTTTGGATATAAATACAGTAATGGGATTGCTGGATCAAATGATAGTTTTAAGTTCTTTGAGATATCTCCAAACTGCTTTACACAGTAGCTAAACTAATTTACATTCCCACCAACAATGTATAAGTGTTCCCTTTCCTCTGCAGCCTCACCAGCATCTGTTGTTTTTTGACTTTTTAATAATAGCCATTCTGACTGGTGTGAGATGGTATTTCACTGTGGTTTTGATTTTTATTTCTCCAATGATTAGCAATGTTGAGCATTATTTTATATATTTGTTGGCTGCTTATATGTCTGTCATCTTTTGAGAAGTGTTTATTCATGTCTTTTGTCAGTTTTTTATTGGAGTTACTTGTTTTTGCTTGTTGAATTGCTTATGTTCCTTATATATTCTGAATATTAGACCTTTGTTGGATGCATAGTTTGTGAAGATTTTCTCCCATTCTGTAGGTTGTCTGCTTACTCTGTTGATAGTTTATTTTGCTGTGCAGAAGCTCTTGAGTTGAATTAAGTCCTACTCATCAATTTTTGTTTTTGTTTCAATTGCTTATGAAGAGTTAGGCATAAATTCTTTCCTAAGGCTGATGTCCATAGTGGTGTTTTCTAGATTTTTTATAGGATTCTACAGTTTGAGGTCTTATATTTAATTCTTTAATCCATCTTGAGTTAATTTTTTGTATATGGTGAAAGGTAGGAGTCCAGTTTTATTCTTGTGCATATGGCTAGCCAGCTATCTCAGCACCATTTATTGAATAGGGAGTCTTTTTCCCACTGCTTATTTTTGTCAGCTTTATTGAAGATCAGATGGCTATGGGTATGCAGCTTTATTTCTGGGTTCTCTGTTCTGTTCCATTGGTCTCTGTGTCTTTTTTTACAAGTACCATGCTGTTTTGGTTATTGTAGCCATATAATATAGTTTGCTGTCAGGTAGTGTGTGATGCCTCTAGCTTTGTTCCTTATGCTTAGCATTGCTTTGCTATGCAGTCTTTTTGTTTTGGTTCCAAATGAATTTTAGAATAGTTTTTTCTAGTTCAGTGAAAAACTACATCAGTAGTTTGATAGGAAAAACCTTGAATTTTGTAGGTCACTTTGGGCAGTATGGCCATTTTAATGATATTGATTCTTCCAATCCATGAGCATGGAATCTTTTTCCATTTGTTTGTGTCGTCTATGATTTATTATACCAGTGCTTTGTAGTTCTCCTTGCAGAATTATTTCACCTCCTTGGTTAGATATATTTCAAGGTATATTTTTGTGTGGCTATTGTAAATGGAATTGCGTTCTTGATTTGGCTGTCAGTTTGAAAGTTATTGGTGTATAGAAATGATACTAATTTTTATACATTGATTTTCTATCCCGAAACTTTACTGAAGTCATTTATCAGTTCCAGGAGCCTTTTGGCAGTCTTTAGGGCTTTCTAGATATAGGATCGTATTGTGCATGGAGAGAGACAGTTTGACTTCTTCTTTTCCTAATAGGCTGCCTTTTATTTCTTCCTCTTGCCATATTGCTCTGGTTAGCACCTACAATACTATGTTGAATAGGAGTGGTGAGAGTGAGTATCTTTGTCTTGTTCCAGTTCTCAAGGGGAATGCTTCCAGTTTTTGCCCATTCGGTATGATGTTGGCTGTGGGTTTGTCATAGATGGCTCCTATTATTTTGAGGTGTGTTCCTACAATGGCTAGTCTGTTGAGAGTTTTCATCATGAAGAGATATTGGATTTTATCAAAAGCATTTTCTTCATCTATGGAGATAATCATTGGTTTTTATTTTTAATTCTGTTTATGTAGTGAATAACATTTATTGATTTGTATATGTTGAACCAACTTCATGTCCCAGGAATTAAGCTTATCTGATCATGGTGAGTTAACTTTTTCATATCCTGTTGAATGCAGTTTGCTAGTATTTTGTTGAGAATTTTTGCAGCTATGTTCATCAGGCACAATGGCCTTTAGTTTTCTTTTATCATTGTACCTTTGTCAGGTTTTGCTATTAGGGTGATGCTGTCTTTGTAGAATGAGTTAGGGAAGAGTCCCTTTCTTTGATTTTTTTGAAATAGTTTTAGTAAATTGGTCAGCTCTTTGTATGTCTGGTAGAATTTGACTGTGAATCCATCTGGTCCAGGGCATTTTTTCATGGTAGAATTTTATTATAAATTCAGTTTTGGAACTTGATATTGGTCTATTCAGCATTTCAGTTTCTCTCTGATTCAGTATTGGGAGATAATGTGTTTCCAGGAATTCATCCATTTCTTCTAGATTTTCTAGTTTGTGTGTGTAGTGGTGTTCATAATAGCCTGTGCGGATCTTTTGTATTTCTGTGGGATCTGGTTGTAATGTCATAGATCAGGATTTCTTAACCTAGAAGATACTATTGACATTTTAGTTCAGATAATTCTTTGTTGTGGAGGGCTGTCTTATGCATTGTAGGATGTTTAGCATCATCCCTGGACTTTATTCATGAAATGTAATTAGTAGTACACCTCCAGTTGTGACCATCAAAAATGTTTTCATACCTATCACCTTAAACACTTGTCATTTCTTTGTGGTGAGAGCATTCAAAATTAAATAAAGCTTTTAAAAAGTCTCTAGTAAAATTAAAGAAAAATTCTCCAGACATTGCCAAATATCCCCTGGGAGACAAAATCTCATCCCATTAAGAACTCGTGGTCTAGATGTAGCATTTTAAAAAGTCTTTTAAAAAAATATACATATATATATATATTATAGATAATCATGTCTCAGTGTTATTTCATAAGAATATGAAAATTATAAGCTTTTTTTGACAAGAAAAACACTTAATAATCTCTTGAACATTTTTAAAGTACTTAGGGTTTACTGTGATTAGAAAATACTTAACCATTCAAGAGCCGGAGACTGGATGACATCCATCATGTGCTATGAGAGGCACACCTTCGTACAGTCTTAGGAACCAGGTTGGTATGGAAACTCAGTCTACTCTATATTCACCCTCTCTCAATGGTGGAATAAACATGATGCTCCAACTCCACCCAAGGAACATGTGACTCCAAACCTTGTGTTCTCCTAAAGGAAGATAGTATACTTATCCTCTTTCTTAGAAGAAAAATTTAAATGTATGTAATAATGAAAGAATTTCTCTTATGGTGTAAGACTTAGACACACACACTTGAACTTTTTTTTTTTTTTTTTGAGATGGAGTCTCACTTCATCACCCTGGCTGGAGTGCAGTGATGCGATCTTGGCTCACTGCATCCTCCGCCTCCTGGGTTCAAGTGATTCTTGTGCCTCAGCCTCCTGAGTAGCTGGGATTACAGATGTTCTCCACCACACCTGGCTAATTTTTGTATTTTTAGTGGAGATGGGGTTTTGCCATGTTGGTCAGGAGGGTCTCAAACTCCTGGCCTAATGAGATCCACCTGCCTCAGCCTCCCAAAATGTAGCCGGCCAATGTACATTTTAAGGAGAATTTGCACTGAAATGCTTTCTGTATTACATAAGCCACTCAATTAATCATTTTTTTTTTGGTGGGAAATTGGACTGTGCTGTAAATCAAGTTAGTTATTTATAGTGGTACAGACAAACCTGCCAATTATACTACATTTCCCCATTGTATATTATATGAATTATAGAGTGTATAAATACAATTGTGTAGATATCAGGTATCTATCACCAGTGATTTGTGAATCAGACTGTGAGAACTGGACACAGCTACCCAAGGTGTAGGCTAGAACACAGTCTAGTATAAAATAATTGGAAAAAATATGCTGATGTTATAAAAATAGCAGACCTTGACTTTTTCCTCCACATTTGTTCAGAAATAGGTTCATTTACTGTAACTGTTATTAAATAAACTCCCATAAGCTTTGAACCTCTCACAGTATCCAAGTGTTTTTGAAATATAGTAAGTATCTGACCAAGAATATTTAGGGATATCAGTAAAAAGCAAACAACTTTGAACAGCTTTGTTCATTCACAATATAATTTTGAGTGGTTATTTTTTTCCTATTTTGCTTATATGATTTTCCAATTTTCAAAATAATACATTTAAATTATGTTTGTAATAACAAATGATTTTTAAAAGCTTAAAATAAAGAGAACATAATGGTCAAAATTTTTCTTAGTTACTTGGGATTTTTTTAACCTTTTCTAAAGGAAAAATTTTGTGGAAAAATTTATTCTACCATCTTTTCTGTGCCCGACGGACTTGCAGATATGTAGACAGAGAGTAATAGTTTGCCTGAAGTATATTGTCAATTTACCAGGTAAAAAGAATGATCAGAAACAAAGACTTCTGTGCTCTTTCATATTTTATATCTTGCCTGTATTTTGAGAGATCCCTGTCAGCATCCATCTACTGGTAATTGCTTTACCCATCCCTGTTACTGGGGGAGATTTTAAGAATTTTTAAGAAGGTGAATACTTATTCCCTTCCCATAACAGAGAATAAAATATTTATTCTGTTTCCTCTCCAGTTATCACAGGACTGTGGCAAGGGCATCTGGGGGGAGAATGAATGCAAAAGTACATCTTTACATCCATAGCAGACAGGAAAATTATTTAACTTTTCTCAGTTTGAGCTTTCTCAGGTTGTCTGGCACATGATTACTTGCTCAGTAAATGGCAACTTCTATCATCAACGTTGCTTCTTTTCTTGTGCCTGATGCTCAGAAAGGAGTAAGCAGGGCTTCTATGGCATCATTGAAAAAGAGAAATATGAGGATTTGAGGTTTCTCTGCATTACCCATCTAGTTGAACCCACTAGGAAAAGGAGGGCTGCAAATGCTCTTTTAAAATTCTATTAAAGTCAGGTAAATGTGAATATGGTTTGAAGAATTTCCTGTCCTGGATGTTTCCAGAAATTAAGAATGGCAGAAGAGAGGCATCAAACTAGAAGATGAGAGGAGCTTAAGCGTGCTAAGACTGAGAGAATGTGATCATGTTTAGAGCAGCTGAGAAGTCTTGCCCTGTTCAGTACCCCTTTCGTCTCTTCAGTTCTACCCACTCAACGTTTTTCTTCTTTCTTGAATGACATCTCTGCTAAAGATCTGGCATACTTCCCTTGGATAAAAAATGGGGTTGACATGCAATTCTTAGAGCCACTAGGAGCTATTTGACAACCCTGTCCTTGATCCTGTGAGGATTTTCATTTTTCCAGGTTGCAGCCATATGGAAAAATATCTCCAGCAATTTTTACTCTCATTGTCCAGACAAAGAGCACATTTTCAAGTCATTTCAATTAGCTGGAAACATCAATGTCTTTTTGTCATAAACAAGAATTTGGATGAGAAAATAAAGATGCGGCCTGGTATACTGAAAATAGTACTGTATTGATGATCAGAGGCCTGAGTTTTGATACTAAATCTGCCTCTGTGAAGTGAAATTTACATTAATCTACTATACATCTATTGTAAGCCCCAAACTTTTGCATTTATTATTTCCTGTGAGGGAGTTACTTTTATCCTTTTGGACATATATGAGGACATGTATAAGTGTCATTCAGCCAGTCAGTAGTCAAGTTGGGATTCTAACCCGTGTATTACTGAATCCAAATTTCATACACTTTGCTTTATAATCTGCTACCTCTTGATCATTTTGTCTGTGCCCAAGGGCAATTAACCTAACAGATTATACAGGAGGTAAAATAAATTATGTTTTCCTGTGAGTAATGAGCCATAATCTCTTATTTGATCATGTGCATTGTTTTACATATTCCTTTCAACATTTTTGTGCCTAAGACAGGAAAAGAGTAAACAAAAAAGTGGTGAAGAGCATAATCTCTGAAGTCACACTAGCTTAGTTTTAGTTAAGCTGCCACTATTTACCCAGCTCTGTAACATTGGATCAGATATACTTAACATTTCTAAGTGTAAGTTTGCCACTAAAAAAAGAAAAGAGATGTTGATATTACTTACTTCATAATTTTGTTGTGAGATTAAATGAGATATTGTACTTAAAACACCTGGTAGAAAGCCTGGAACACAGTCAGTGTTTAGAAATTGTAGCTAGTGATAACTTTAATTAACCAGGGGATAAAATTGAGACTCAGAAATAATAGGCTGCTTGCCCAAGTATACTCAGCAGGTAAACAGTAAAGCCATGTCTTATATTTATCTTTTGCTACTGAAGTCTCTCTCATTCTTCTATCACTTCTTACAACCTCTCACTGTACAATTCAAGTGTAAAGTGATTTTATTTGTATCATCTTTCCAGCTCATATTCTCTCTGTTCCCACAAACATTTTATGTAACATCAAGGTAACAAAAATTAATTTATGCAACAGAGTTCTGCTCTGGGGAAAGAGTGAGCTGATTCAGCACCTGGAATAGTGGCATGTTGAACTTGGGTATGGTCCCTGGAAGGGTTTCTTTTTTTTTGGCTATTGTTTACTTCTCACCTCTTGGAGTTAAAATTGAAGATTTAATAGCAAGTTCTTACTGTATTATTGATAGCATGGGTGACTTTGTACATAGGAAGAGTTGAGATCTCATTCAAAAGGCTACCCCACTTATCCTTCTACAAATATTTTCTTAGTTCTTCGTTGATTCCTCAAATTGAAGAAAGACAAACATTCTAATTCTCAGTTTGGCACCAGGAAACCTGGATTCTATTCTCAGATTCCACTACTCATCAGCTATGTAAACAGGGACAACCTCAGCTTTTCCATGTAAAATGGGAGTAATCATCCAAATATGTGGAAGGTGACTAATGGTTAATGCAGGCACAACTGATTTTTACAAGTGTTGCAAACACAGTTTTGCACCCAACTTTGGGACTTAGAAATCCTTAACAACTATTACATTATTGTCTATCAAAACTCTGGCATGGGAAAAATCAGATTTTTATATCCTGTTACATTACATTTGAATTCAGTAAACATTTGGTAAATGAATAAATGAATAAGTATAGACAAGGACCCTCAGTTTCACATAGTCCAGTCTTTTCATTTTATAGATCTCAAGTTGTAATCACTTCAATTCAAACCTTATTGAAAAGACACCTAAGTTAAAGTATATTATATCAAGAATGGAGGAAGAAATGTCATTAACAAGAATAGAATAGAAATTTTGATCTATTTCTAATAGCTTTGTCAGTCCACCTTTCTATAGGGCCCTTTGTATCTTTACCATTAATGAAGGGAGCCAATCTTTTAAATAGATTGGCATTCTCTGTCAAATAAATAAAAACTGTTAGAGATTACCTTGTCTATTTAGTAATGCAGAAAATAATTCTTGACTAGATGACAAGCAGATCTTGCTTCTCACCAAGCAAGCATACACTACTGAACTGTGAAAGTCAAGAGTTTGGTTCATATCCTCATTTTTAATCCTATATCCTGGGAAATACAAACACCACTGTAACTTTAAACACAAATGATAAATAGGAAGAAAATCTAGCTTCCCGTGAAACTGTGAGCAACTGGAGCCCAGAAGTCACAAACTTTCCCTAGTAACTAGCCATAAGTCTTTGTATCCAAGAATATGCACTGCACTGTAAATCATGTGGAAAAAGCTAATTGAAGCCAATAGCCTAACTCAGAAGGAATATAACTGATGATTTGCATCATTTGCTCCTAGTAGGACTCACTGAATGACCAGAAAAAGTAGTTCCTAAAAATATTCACTTAGATACAAAGTACGATGAATTGATTAATCAAACAGCAAGATCTATGCATTTATTATGGTAGTGTCTGAAATGATAAGCAGTTTTTGGTTTTGTGGGCTAATGTGGTTTTAAAGCATTTTCCAGTTTAACAGAGCCCTTGAAGTTATCTATGGGTGGCAGCAATTTTAGCTAAATAGATTGAGTCCATGAGGGGAGATCCTGGAAGATTATTTTATTAAAGAATATCTTACTAAGGAAAACACTTCAGTACCTCCTCAGTGCTTAAAAGATAAAGTCCAACTTCCATAGCACAATATCTAAAGACTTCCATAATTGGGCCTCTTCCTACCTTTCCAGCTTTATCTCCTACTTCTCCTTAAAGAAATCTTAAGCTGCAGCCCATTCTAAACTACTTCAAGTCACTGAAATGCACCTTAAATTTTCAAATCTTTGAGCTTTTGTTTGGAATACTCTCTCTGCCTGTTACACACCTACAGATTTATATATTGATCATAAGTATGATATTAATAAAAATAATAGAAAAATTAGTTATTGAGTGTTTCCAATAATCCAGAATAGTCCTGATTTTCCCCCCTCAAATTGCTTTTTTTTCAAGCCTACGATACCCAATATTACTAACTAACCTGTACCAACCAGGCCCGACCCTTGGCTTCTCAAGGTCAGACAAGGTTGGGCATGTTAAGGGTGGTATGACTATAGACTCATATTGCTTATTCTAAGTCTTCTTTCATTACATTTGATCGCAAACTATAATCTTTCACATTCTCTGGGCTGAGGTCTTGAAATCATCTGTGATTTCTTTATTTTGCACTGCATATTCAAACTCTTTGGCTTAACTTTTAAAATATATCTTAAATCCCAACTTCCTATGATCTCCACTACTATCAATCACCCTTTTACATGAGAACATCATCATCTCTAATCTAGATGATGGCCAAAAACCTCCTAACTCATCTTCCTTCCACTGTCATGCACCTATAGTCTCTTTTTAACATAGTAGCCAAGGGGACATTATTGACACCTAAGTTATATCTTGTCATTCCTCTGCTTCACATTCTTTATGGCTCCCCATTTTCACTGCATAAAAGGCAAAATTATTACAATGGCCTATAAGGCCCTAGTTACTCTGGGCCCACCTATCTAGTAAATTTGTTTGTCTTCACCATTCAGTGTGCTCTCCCTCACTTTGTATCCTCTTTTTCTGGCCATAATTGTATTCTTGATTTTCCTAAAACATGTCAGTTATGTTTTCCTTACTTTTAAAAAATTATTTTATGTTATTAAAATTTTTAAATTTATTTATCTTCAACTAACTCACACCGTATTTTCCTTACTGCTTTGTTTGCTTGGAATGTTCTTCCCTCAGATATTTTCACTGTCACCTCCCTCCTATGAAAAAGGTTTCTGCACAAGCATTACCTCCTCAGACAGGCCCTGACCCTCATCTAAAATAATACATTTCCTCCTCCCCATTGCTGTGTTATTGTTCTTCGGAGCCTTTATCACTCTCTGACACAACAGTACTTTTCATATGGTTTCACTGCCCAGCCAGAATACAAACTCCAGGAGGGCAGGGGTTCTGTCTTCGCCATTGTATTTCTGGAGACCAGGGTAGTACCTAGCACATAGGAACTGTGTGAAACATTTACTGAAAAAGCAGACAATTTAACAAGAAGAAACTCCTTTAGTTTTGTATTAGTCTTCAAAGCCACAATACTGTTATGATACATCTTGGGAAGGATAAAAAAAATATTGTCGTCAATCACATGCCTGCATTCCTGATATTTTTGGATTATATGTAGCTGGAGTTATCCTTGATGTCTCTTTCTCCCTCACATTTCCATTCAATCAATCACTACAGTGCATCTTTTTTTTTTCCTCCATCCTACCTCCTAGTATAAACCACTTATATTTGTTTTATGCCTGAAATGATTTCAGAACACAAGTCTTCAAGTCCCCAGTCTTACTCCTCCCTCACAAAAATGTTCTTCCTGCATTGCAGCCGGTATAATCCTTATAAAAAATATATATATAAACAAATTTCTTCCCTGCTGTAAAAACTTAAATGGTTGGCCAGGCGCGGTGGCTCACGCTTGTAATCCCAGCACTTTGGGAGGCTGAGGCGGGCGGATCACGAGGTCAGGAGATCGAGACCATGGTGAAACCCCATTTCTACTAAAGATACAAAAAAATTAGCCGGGCGTGGTGGCGGGCACCTGTAGTCCCAGTTACTTGGAGAGGCTGAGGCAGGAGAATGGTGTGAACCCGGGAGGCGGAGCTTGCAGTGAGCTGAGATTGTGCCACTGCACTCCTGGCTGGGCGACAGAGCGAGACTCCATCTCAAAAAAAAAAAAAAAAAAAAAAAAAAAACTTAAATGGTTTCCAGTGCTTTCGTTATAAAAACCAACCTTCTTACAGTAGCATCAATGACTCGCTCTGAGTAGCTTTTCCATTTTAACTTTAAATCAATATTCCTCCTGCACTAAACATTGTCAGATTTTATCAAACCAACAATCTGCCTCTGTCCATGGTATTGCTCTAGCTGGAACTCTTTGGATTTTCTTTCTCTAGTTTCCTTCTTCTTCCCATAATATCCAGTCCCCATCTTTTCCTATTTTTTCACATAGATTGTAAGCTTTTCTTCTAAGATATTTTTCAGACTCCTTGCTCAAGATTAGGTTCCCTCCAGCGCACTCCATATCAACTTGGTTTTCCCTTCATAAAATGTATTACGTTTAATTGCATGTTTACTTGTTTTCTTTTTTTTTATTATTATACTTTAGGTTTTAGGGTACATGTGCACAATGTGCAGGTTTGTTACATATGTATCCATGTGCCATGTTGTTTTGCTGCACCCATTAACTCATCAGTTAGCATTAGGTATATCTCCTAATGCTGTCCCTCCCCCCTCCCCCCACCCCACAACAGTCCCCGGAGTGTGATGTTCCCCTTCCTGTGTCCATGAGTTCTCATTGTTCAATTCCCACCTATGAGTGAGAACATGCGGTGTTTGGTTTTTTGTCCTTGCGATAGTTTACTGAGAGTGATGGTTTCCAGTTTCAACCATGTTCCTACAAAGGACATGAACTCAACATTTTTTATGGCTGCATAGTATTCCATGGTGTATATGTGCCACATTTTCTGAATCCAGTCTATCGTTGTTGGACATTTGGGTTGGTTCCAAGTCTTTGCTATTGTGAATAGTGCCGCAATAAACATACGTGTGCGTGTGTCTTTATAGCAGCATGATTTATAGTCCTTTGGGTATATACCAAGTAATGGGATGGCTGGGTCAAATGGTATTTCTAGTTCTAGATCCCTGAGGAATCGCCACACTGACTTCCACAATGGTTGAACTAGTTTACAGTCCCACCAACAGTGTAAAAGTGTTCCTACTTCTCCACATCCTCTCCAGCACCTGTTGTTTCCTGGCTTTTAATGATGGCCATTCTAACTGGTGTGAGATGGTATCTCATTGTGGTTTTGATTTGCATTTCTCTGATGGCCTGTGATGATGAGCATTTTTCATGTGTTTTTTGGCTGCATAAATGTCTTCTTTTGAGAAGTGTCTGTTCATGTCCTTCACCCACTTTTTGATGGGGTTGTTTGTTTTTTTCTTGTAAATTTGTTTGAGTTCATTGTAGATTCTGGATATTAGCCCTTTGTCAGATGAGTAGGTTGCAAATATTTTCTCCCATTGTGTAGGTTGCCTGTTCACTCTGATGGTAGTTTCTTTTGCTGTGCAGAAGCTCTTTAGTTTAATTAGATCCCATTTGTCAATTTTGGCTTTTGTTGCCATTGCTTTTGGTGTTTTAGACATGAAGACCTTGCCCATGCCTATGTCCTGAATGGTATTGCCTAGGTTTTCTTGTAGGATTTTAATGGTTTTAGGTCTAACATTTAAGTCTTTAATCCATCTTGAATTAATTTTTGTATAAGGTGTAAGGAAGGGATCCAGTTTCAGCTTTCTACATATGGCTAGCCAGTTTTCCCAGCACCATTTATTAAATAGGGAATCCTTTCCCCATTTCTTGTTTTTGTCAGGTTTATCAAAGATCAGATAGTTGTAGATATGTGGCATCATTTCTGAGGGCTCTGTTCTGTTCCATTGATCTATGTCTCTGTTGTGGTACCAGTACCATGCTGTTTTGGTTACTGTAGCCTTGTAGTATAGTTTGAAGTCGGGTAGCATGATGCCTCCAGCTTTGTTCTTTTGCTTAGGATTGACTTGGCGATGCGGGCTCTTTTTTTGGTTTCATATGAACTTTAAAGTAGTTTTTTCCAATTCTGTGAAGAACGTCATTGGTAGCTTGATGGGGATGGCATTGAATCTATAAATTAGCTTGGGCAGTATGGCCATTTTCGTGGTATTGATTCTTCCAACCCATGAGCATGGAATGTTTTTCCATTTGTTTGTATCCTCTTTTATTTCATTGATCAGTGGTTTGTAGTTCTCCTTGAAGAGGTCCTTCACATCCCTTGTAAGTTGGATTCCTAGGTATTTTATTCTCTTTGAAGCAATTGTGAATGGGAGTTCACTCATGATTTGGCTCTCTGTCTGTCTGTTATTGGTGTACAAGAATGCTTGTGATTTTTGTACATTGAATTAATGAATCCAGGAGCTGGTTTTTGTAAAAGATCAACAAAATTGATAGACCGCTAGCAAGACTAATAAAGAAGAAAAGAGAGAAGAATCAAATAGATGCAATAAAAAATGATAAAGGGGATATCACCACCAATCCTGCAGAAATACAATCTACCATCAGAGAATATTACAAACACCTCTATGCAAATAAACTAGAAAATCTAGAAGAAATGGATAAATTCCTCGACAAATACACCCTCCCAAGACTAAACCAGGAATAAGTTGTATCTCTGAATAGACCAATGACAGGCTCTGAAATTGTGGCAATAACCAATAGCTTACCAACCAAAAAGAGTCCAGGACCTGATGGATTCACAGCCGAATTCTACCAGAGGTACAAGGAGGAACTGGTGCCATTCCTTCTGAAACTATTCCAATCAATAGAAAAAGAGGGAATCCTCCCTAACACATTTTATGAAGCCAGCATCATCCTGATACCAAAGCCTGGCAGAGACATAACCAAAAAAGAGAATTTCAGGCCAATATCCTTGATGAACATTGATGCAAAAATCCTCAATAAAATACTGGCAAACCGAATCCAGCAGCACATCAAAAAGCTTATCCACCATGATCAAGTGGGCTTCATCTCTCGGATGCAAGGCTGGTTCAACATATGCAAATCAATAAATGTAATCCAGAATATAAACAGAACCAAAGACAAAAACCACTTGATTATCTCAATAGATGCAGAAAAGGCCTTTGACAATATTCAACAACCCTTCATGCTAAAAACTCTCAATAAATTAGGTATTGATGGGACGTATCTCAAAATAATAAGAGCTATCTATGACAAACCCACAGCCAGTATCATACTGAATGGGCAAAAACTGGAGGCATTCCCTTTGAAAACTGGCACAAGACAGGGATGCCCTCTCTCACCACTCCTATTCAACATAGTGCTGGAAGTTCTGGCCAGAGCAGTCAGGCAGGAGAAGGAACTAAAGGGTATTCAATTAGGAAAAGAGGAAGTCAAATTGTCCCTGTTTGCAGATGCCATGATTGTATATCTAGAAAACCCCATTGTCTCAGCCCAAAATCTCCTTAAGCTGATTAGCAACTTCAGCAAAGTCTCAGGATACAAAATCAATGTTTACTTGTTTTCTCTTCCATTTCTTCTTACCACCCATCCCTGTAGCACAACCAACATTTGTTTAACTTCCCTTTCTAATCACCCCCACCCCTGCCAAAAAAAAACCCTTCAAAGTATTGCTAAATCTGTATAGTAATTATTAACCCAGAGTGTCTCCAAACTGAAACTATTTTTCTTTTATTCCTTTCCTGCTGGTGCCATTCTTCCCATTCCAAGGTGTTAATTATAGGAAACATAAATGAGGACATGTTGGATTTGCATATCATGTTCTGAATGACAGAAGCATTAACATCTTTTTAAACAAAACCTTGATATTCATAAACTAGATGGTTCATTTCAGGAAGATAAGTGAGTCCTCACTTCCTTCCACAGACAAAGCTGCGGCCTTTCATAGAACATTCCTGATCAGATAAGCATGGCCAGATATAGTATTTTCCTGGTTCTTAAATTGCCCAGCAGTTTCTTTTGGAGCAGACCATCTGATTGGAATGGTTAAAGAACTGCAAACTGCACTATTAAGCACTTTTAAATTTACTGTCAGCAAATTATTATGGTACTCTGTTTCAGTAAAATGATGCTAACAGTGAAGGGCAAGGCTAACATTTTTCCTGATGCTTGGTCTCCAGCTATGTGGAAATACTGCATTCACTTGTATGTTCTCCATAAATTCTATGCCTTAGCCTTTTGGAGATGTTTACATTTATTTTTGTACATATATTTTTCCCAGTGTCTTTCACAGTAGCAATACTTCCCTAGTCTCTGAAAATTAGTCAGAATGGTGAAGGAACCATTTAAACGACATAGCTCTTATTTAATGTTTAGGCTAGACCTTCATTTAAGCTAGACTTTGTGGTACAGGATTGATGTATGCCACTTTATCTTCATAATCCAGAAGGTAAGCACTGACCAACATCCTTCACCCCACATTGCTTGTCTAATT
Organism: Symphalangus syndactylus; assembly: GCF_028878055.3. Classification (NCBI taxonomy): domain Eukaryota; kingdom Metazoa; phylum Chordata; class Mammalia; order Primates; family Hylobatidae; genus Symphalangus; species Symphalangus syndactylus. Next base: position 34,829,740 of record NC_072428.2, on the reverse strand, counting down.
TCACCACATATTTTTACATCCCTTCCCCCTGGCCACGTTTTAAACGTATCAGCAACACCTCAGAGCCTTTGCACCTAGTGTTCTCTCTTTCTGGGGTGTTTTTCCTCCATATAGATCCAGGATTCATTTCTTAACCTGCTTTTAGGTCTCTATTTAAATGTCACTCAGTAGTAAGGCATTTTCTACCATTCCATTAAAATTGCAATACTGAATCTTGCCCCAGATAATAGCACCTAATTTCCCTGCTGTTCATTTTTTCTATTGCACCTTTCACCATTAAAGATGCTAAATGTATCACTAATCTATCTTGTGTATTGTCTCTTCCTCCCACTTGATGGTTACCCACCATGAATGCAGAGATTTTTTTGTCAGTGTTTGCTGCTACAGCCCAGCTCTCGGAACAGTCCCTGGAACTCAGTTTGCACTCAAGAAATATTTATTGAATGAATGAATCAATGATTATCCTAATTTATCGGGTAAACTGAGATTACGTACTGGTAAGGTAGTACGCACAAGATTATGGGACTAGGAGGTGTCAGAGCTGTGATTTGAACAGCTCTTTGTGCCTCAAAGCCCAGGCTTTTAAAAACTTCCTTTGCCACTCTTCTCACAAAAGCAAGGCTGAATACAAAAGTTTTGACAACTGCAAGAGTTCATATCTTCTGTGTTTTTTCTCAGTTCAACTCTGAATTCTGAGTGTGTTACTATGGTAACCCTATATACCATCTACACTGCATTGATGTTCTGAGAGACTTTCTTCATCATTCTTAAGTTAATACACTCTTCCTTGTAAGGGATTGCTATAATAGTAATATTTTATATTAGTGCAGATCTTTAAAGTGTCTAGTGCATTTTTCCAGGCACTATATTATCTTTTTAAAAAATCTCGTAATAATTTAATGAGGATTATATTACTATCATCATCCTGATTTTACAGATGAGAAAATCGAGGCTAAGAGGTTAAAGAAATTGCTTATGTTTGTAAAGCTAAGAACGAGGGGACAGCTGGAATTAAAATTCTTGTCTGGTGTTTAAAATTCTATGTTTTTTTTTTTTTTTTTTCTGGTATGCCATACTGCCTTCAGCCTTCCTTCTACAGAGGTGTTCATTTTTCTTAGGCCAAATCATTAATATGGAGGTTTTATACTGAAAGTGTCGGAAGGATGACATTGTAATACCTGTAGCCACAGGGCATTTCTACATCAGGGCAGTGGGGTCACAGTATGCCTTTTTGAGCTGGGCATTTTTTGCCACTCACCATGTGACCTTGATCAAGTTATATAACTTCTCAATCTGTATCTCCCAATATTATTATAAAAATTAGAGAAAGTCTAATTAGCAAACAGTAGGTAATATAAATTAGTAGGTAGTGAAGAGTCATAGGGTACAAACTGTTATCTAGAGCTTCTGTATTTGAGAACAATTTTATCAGTTGTAGCTAATATTTATATAGTTCTTGATAGTCACAGACACTTCCAAAGACATTTTCTTTTTAGAGCAACTCAGCAAAACAGTGTCAAGTAAGTTTAATTCCCGTATTACCCACAAAGAAATATATTCGTATAGGTTGAATAATTCATCTAAGTTCATTCTAATATGAATCATTCAGTTCCACTGCTCCAAGCTTTGAAATTGAAGTAGAATGAAAGCAACATGAGCCTCTCAATGATGCCTCTTTCTTCAACAGGGATGAATAATTATGCATTATCCTAAAAAATCCCCACATGTTAAGGTATGGCATAACACATCCCCAGAGAAATACAATTTTAAAAACCAGAGGGAAATAACATTTCCGAAAAGATGTTCTCAGGTATCTACTGTACCAACAATTTGGAAATTTCTGAATAGGCATCTAAAATTAGTTTCATATATACCTATAGATCCTTCCCTGGTTGAACGCTGTCATCTTTCTTTTTTTCAAGGAAAACTTATTTTTAAGTCGAGTAAGTACATTCTAATAACAGGAACACCATGCTTATATTTGCATGTTTTAATAGTTACTAGCCCCCCAGTTGCTGGTTATCTAAGCAGAGAACCTTATTGTACTCTTCAGTCTATCAATATATCAATAGCTAGTATTTTTCAGATGGGTCTGTGCCAGCCACCATTGCAGTACTTAAATGGATTATAGGATCTATGCCTTTATTATTCTCTCTTATAGGTGAGGAAACTGAGGCTTGAAAGAGTTAGGTGACATGTTAATAATCACACAGCTGTTTGTTAGGTTTGAGACTGGGATGTCCATCTATGGCAAAATAGGCAGTTTCTGGTTTTCTAAGTTCTTAAATATCTGCATTGTTGAAAGTATTCCTGAAAAATAATTTATGCTTTTAAATTTGTCACTCTGTCTTTGTCTCCTCAATTCTTATAACTTTTAGCAGAATTATTATTCAGTAAAAATTTGGATTAGTAAATGTCACATTCTGCTCTCCCTTCCTTAAGGCTGCTCTCCAGCCTTGAAATAATTCTAAGAGTACAGAAAGAGGGAAAAGCAGGTCTGGAAAACTCACAAAAAGTTAGGAAACTTTTAAAAACTGTAATATGTATATAGAAAAGCACACCAAGAGGAACCACTCTCCTGGCTTCCAACACTCCAGGTCAGCTTTCCTGTTTTTAAATATTGTACAAATTGAATCAGACTATAAGGCCTGTTTGTGTCCAGATCCTTTTGTTCAATATTAAATTTGTAAGATTTATTCATGCTATGAATTCGTTGTAATTTGTTATTTCTCACTGTGGAATGGTATTTTATTTTGTGGATATCCCAAAATGTATTAGTCCATTTCATTGTTGGACATATGGGTTGTTTCCAGTTTGGGCTATTTTGCTGCAATAACTATTCTTGTATATGTCCTTGGGGGACCATATGTATGTATTTCTATATACCTATATATCTAGGAATAGAATTGCTGAGTATGCTTAGGTGTAGTTTTAGTAGATACTGCCTAGTTTCCCAAAGTTGTTATACCCATTTATATTCCTAATAACAATAAATGAGAATTCCAATTGCATTGTAATTTTGTCAATACTTACTTATTACCTGCCTTTTTCATTTTAGCTGTACTGGTAGTGTGGTAATTACATTATAGTTTTAATTTGTAATTCACTGAATGACTCATATAGTGGAACATATATGCTTATTGATCATCTGGTTATACTGGTTTGTAAAGACCTATTGAAGTATTTGGTCCTTTTATTTATTGTGTTACCTGTTCTTTTTGAAAGCACAAAGTTTTAAAAAGTCAAATAGTTCTATAAGATTGGCTATAACTCCTTGCTCCTACTCTATTCCAGAGTCAAACATTTTCTTTCCCATCTCAATAATAATAATAATAATAATAAATAATATATTTACATTACTATTTCTAGAGTTTTTCAGTTTTAGATGTTACCTATTGACTTCCCACCATGGAAGATGAGGAGTTAATTCTTTTCTCGACCGCTCAACACAAACACACACCCAAACACTTCCCATTTCTCTATTCTACATATTAGATCAGTATTCAGTGTTTACCTTGTTATGTATATGTAAGCAATATTTATAGGTGAGCTATGAAGTTGGCTATCATTACTTCTTTATTACACAAATGTTTGCTTTCTCTGGATTTAATGATTACCTAATTTTGTTATTGCTGTTTGTTCAGTTTTTTCATTCACTCAATGTTGAGTCAACCTCAGATTCTCTGCTAATAATAATATCCTCCCAATACATTTACATGTATTTGGTATTTTATGATGTTAATTCCATGAAATAAATTTTTCCAGAACATTCTGCCCACTTCATTCTATACTGGAAGCTCTTTCTGTCTACAACACAACTGTTTCCATCAGGTTTTTTTTTCAACATTATCTCTTTTTTGTTGTTGAATCTCCTGTTCCTGAATCCTTTGTATTTATCCTTTTCTGGATTATACTCCTATCTTTATAAAACAGTTTTTTAATTAACTTCTTGAGGAAGGGTGCATAGGAGCTAAGTTGTTCAAATGTTGCACATCTGAAAATGTTTTTATTCTTCCTTTCTACTTAGTTGATAGTTTGAATGGGTATAGAATTCTAGGTTATATAAAACATTTTTCATCAGAATATTGTAGGATTAAGTGTATTGTCACATTTTTCAGTATAACTTTTGAGAAACATAATATTGTCCTATTCTTGTTAATTTATATAAACTCTCCCTTTCTCTCTCTGAGAAATTGTGGCCTGTTTTTTCATCCTCAGGAAATTTGATGATGATGTGGCTTTGTGAGCATCTACTGTTAAATCAGTGGGCTGGAGACTTTGAAAAACCTTTCAACTTAAAAATCCCTGGTTTCATTTCTAGGATTTTAAAAAATGTCCCTTACATTTTCTCTGTTCTTTATTTTTGGAACTCTTATTATTTGGGTGTCAAACCTTTCAGATTTGTTTTCTAGTTGTGTTATTACTTCTGCCTTACTTTTCATATGTTTCTTTTTATGACTTTTTTTTCTTTTTGTGGGGTGATGGAGGAGACATTTCATCAACATTATCTTCCAAATTAATTGAGTTATTCATTCAATGTAGCTACCCTGTTTCATTATTGCTTTCTGAATGTTTTTGAGACAGGGTCTCACCCCACCCAGTCTGGAGTGCAGTAATGCAGTAATGGCTCACTGCAGCCGGGCTCACGTGATCTTCTCACCTCAACATCTGGAGAAACTGGGACTATATACAGGTGCATGCATTTTTCCCTTATCTTCACCTTTCCTTAAACATTCAGTAGTCCTTGGTTATCTGCTGATTTTTAAGAGTGCCACTTATAAAAAGTTGATTTAAAGCTCAGTTTACCTATGTGGGATGCTGATGTCAATTATTTTAGGTTCGTTCTTTTGAACCATTCAGATCTTGTAGGGAAGAGTCTTTCTGTTTCCTAGAAATCAATTCCTATAAATTAATTAAATTTCTGGAGCAATTAAGCTTGATTGCTAGCATTCTGAGAGTCAGGTCGGAAGAATAAGGCAAAGGATTGTAAAATTCAGTTTGTAAATTTTTAATTAATACCCCTGTCACAGTATGGTATTTCTGCTCTCAACTGTGTTCCAATCTTTGTGGTACCCTCTGCTGAGACTAAATCTCTAGTGTTTGCTGGGGCAAAAGAAAGGCACTAGCCTGGCTGAGGTAAGGAAACAGCTCTGAGGAATCTAACTGCTTTTTAATCTAACTTCCAATTAATTTTCGTATTTTAGCTTCACTGTTCCCCATAGTTTCAGAGATAGTTGATGACACCAATTACTGAGTCCTATGCAATAAGTTGCTTCTTGGCTTTCTCTACTCCAGGCTATGAGTCATTTTCTCCTGTCTTCCAAGTGAATTATCATTCATCCACCTCTTTTCTAGATTCCAAAATTATGTTACTTTTATCATTTCTCCTGTGTGCTTTACCCAAGAGGGTTTGTATCCTTTATAATTTGTCTTTAGTATTATCTCGTTAGAGTTTGAGGGGAAAAGTAGGGGTAAATATGATTATTTAAGCCAGTATCTTTAACCAAAAGCTAGCCCCTTAGTTCTGAAACTGTTTCTTTCCCATAGATAAAAAGTCATAAGAAGTCCTGGTCAATGGGATAACTTATATACAATAATAATATAACTGACCATGAAGATAGTTATATGATATAAAATGTCATCCACTTTCAAAGAAAAAGAGGTTAATGGAATGAATACAGTTTTATTTTATACTGCATGACAATTAATCTTTACAAAAATTTATTAACAGAGACTTTCTGCAAAGATAGACATTTCCGCTTTGGAAGTAGAGTATTTATCTAATTTCAAAGACCAATAGATCATTATTTACGATGTTAAATGTTTGAATTATTCTTTTAAATTTGCAGGATGTTATGGGAAATTGGGACTATAAATTGCCATTCCACTAAGGATAGTTAAGTCAGAATTTTTTTTTTTAAGCAAGAGCTATTTCACAGGAAATTTTATGTGAAATATAATTTCACGTGATTTGGACGTGAGCTTTCAATGGTTTAAAATAGGACCAATGGAATGTAAATAAGGGGAAGTGGGAAATGGTGAAGGGAAATATAGTGCATAATTGGGGTTGAAGGACCATCAAGATACCACAGAGATGAGCTCTGAGATCAGTCTTATTTAACAACTTCATTAATGATCTGGAAGGAGAATTCAATAAGTTAATTAAATCTGCAGATGGTCCTTCGTGGAAGTTACAAATACCAGGGAGAACTGAGAAATAATGTAGAAAGACCAGGGGGTCAAAAGCTTTGATAGCTGTGGGCACAGAAGAGCAAAATTAAATTTGGGAAGGATAATTACAATTAAATACACTTTGTTCAATGAAAAAAGTAGTTAAACTGCATACAATGCCAAATAGAAAACAGTAAAGCTAAAAAAATTCTGTGGCTGATGAGCAATTTATTTAGATAAGAACAAAGCTTTCTGACTATAGAAATAAAGTTATTTTTAAATAAAATGTACTTTACAATGTATTTGTTCTGTGCCTAATAGTCATAAAACAAGGATTTAGTGACCTGCATTTGGCTAGTGTTAAAAAGACAGGAAAGCATTGCTCTAACTCTCAGATGTACTTATTTTCTAGTAGAGTAGATAGAAACTCATGAAAATACTCTAATATATCCTGAGATTAAGATTGGGAAATGATGGGTAGAGCAGTAGAGCATGGGGGGAACTTTTGAATGATGACTGACTATGAAATAGTTGACTTCCACTTTTAAATATGGGTGGTTAGTGTTAGTGTGCTAGGTGGTTGCGAAGATTGGCAGGTACTTTTATATCCTTTTCTGGTAGTACCTTTGACTATGGGAAGTCCTCTCAGGTCTGGGTATTGGAAGAGCTTCTTTAATTTTGAAAATGTGATCAATAGTTAGAATTCTACCAAGGCCTGGGGGCAGTAGAGCAGACTGGATGAAGTTATAATGGTAATTATTAGAAATGGAAATCAGATATACGCAAGGGCACACATAGGCAAAAGGTCAATCACTTATTGAGTATATTGCCTGTGCCAGGATGGCTCCAAGTACTTTATATAAGTTAACTCCTTTAATTCTTTTTTTTTTTTTTTGAGACGGAGTCTCGCTCTGTCGCCCAGGCTAGAGTGCAGTGGCGCAATCTCGGCTCACTGCAAGCTCCGCCTCCCGGGTTCACGCCATTCTCCTGCCTCAGCCTCTCCGAGTAGCTGGGACTACAGGCGCCCGCCACCGCGCCCGGCTAATTTTTTGTATTTTTAGTAGAGACGGGGTTTCACCGTGGTCTCGATCTCCTGACCTCGTGATCCGCCCGCCTCGGCCTCCCAAAGTGCTGGGATTACAAGCGTGAGCCACCGCGCCCGGCCTACTCCTTTAATTCTTACACTCATCCTTTAGGATTGGACATTATTCTTATCTCTGATTTGCTATTAAAATAACCTGAAACCTAGAAAATGTAAGAAAATTACATAAGTTTAAGTGCTAATAAGCACAGGACAGTAGGATTCAAACCCAGGGAGGCCTGCTTCTAAAATTTATATGTTTATTTTCCCCAGCTATATTATAGTATCTCTCATAGAATATTACCATAAATAATATATACAGAACTCATGTAAGATATATATACACATAAATGTATACATATATATGTATGTATATAGCCCTTTATATGTGTGTATATATATATGGCCGTGTGTGTGTGTGTGTGTGTGTGTTCCATTCTTTAGAGTTCTAGGGGCTTGTCCTAGACAGACTGGACCCAGGAGCATTTTTTGTATGAGACTCTTATTAGCAGAATTGTCCTTGTATGTAAAGTATGTGAACAGAATTTGTTGTCTACAGTTTCCAACAAAAAACATTATCTTAAGGTGGTGTGTATTGTATCTGGGTTAATTGATGATGGATCTCCGGAAGGGAGACACATTAGCTAATAAACACATAGCTGAAATTACATAATTTCATAATGTCAGTCTCTACTAGTGTCACTAAGGGTAGAATCCTGAGTCATCATGTTTTAAAATTTAAATATTAACATCTTCAAGAGTTAACACTTATGCATGCTAGAATATTCAGATATTCTATAAGCTTAGTTAAGGATATACATTGAAAATCTTTATATTTGTCCACCAGCTACAAGTTCTCCTACCCAGAAGGAGCCAGAATCACTAGTTTCTTATATGTAGGTTAATAGGCTACCAATTGTAGTGGGACTCAGATAGTATGTGATTGTTTAGATTGATGAGGATATCTTGGAGAGGTGTATACAAGAGATATTAAATGGATTTGAGAGAATGAAAGTAAATTTCACAGTTTTATTTGTTAATAGCTAGCATGGACAAATTACCCATGAAAAGTATACAGAAAACCATTAAGAAATAGAAAAATGATTAAAAAGGACAGCTGTATTGGAAAGCAACAAGTTATGAAGGAGAAATCTAGAATATTAATACTGAGAAGAGCTGCCTGGGTGACTGACAGCTTTAGCCTCACCATATCTGCCCTCTCTTTAAAAGTAGTCAGAATTTCTCAAGCTTCTCCAAATGAGATCCTGAGTTAAGAAGAATTCTGTGTTTGTAATAAGGTGAGGTGGTTTCAACTGAAACTTAATCACATTTAGGAAAGTCAAGTATCCCTTCTGGGAGAGATCAAGCAGATTATGAAATGATTTTAGAGAACTCGTAACAAGTTTCTTCTAAGTTTTACATCTATATTTGGCCAAATAAAACGCATGGAAAGAAAGTTCTGTTTTGGTCCCTGGGGCAAGAGACTTAAGAAATATTTCTAACTTCTACTTAAATGACTCAGTTTCTAAGGCTCACTTCCCCCACTAAAATGGCATTGGTGATCATAAAGAAATTTCTTCATGATACAGTGGAATCGCTTCTATTATTCTAGTAATAGTAATTTCTCTATTATTTACTAGTATACAGGAAATAACACAAGTTATGCCGCAGAGTGTAGAACCTTGAGAAACATTAAATATTAAAAACATAATTCTACTTTTTGACACCAGTGGAAATTACATTGGCCTCTCTGAAAATAACTCCTCGGTTGTGTCTCAAAGATGGAGCCTGAAAAAAATAACAAAAAAGCAACATCAATCCTAAAAAAATCAACCAAGTGTGAGGATTTATTGATTAGAAAAATAAAACAAATAAACAAACAAAAAAAGATCAACATTAGCTGAGATGACATGTAACGTAGAGAGACCAAGTCAATTTATGCAGACTTAAAATGTCAATTCCTTCTTCAATTCTAATAGCAAGTGGTTGCAACTTCTGGCTGAGGCAGTTTTCACTTGTATATACCTGGCGATGAAACTTCCTTCATCAAATAAATGAATTTTTGCGCCAATGCCTTGTCATCAAAGCATCAACAATTGAGTAAACCATACCCTGTGAACTTGCTCATCACTTACATCGTTACCTTTCTCCCAAAGTAAAAAATCTACAGGGCACTAATCTTGTAGGACAGGAGCTTTGAAGGCAAGCATTTTCTAATTTTCCAGTGCCAGCAACTGAATTCACACACATTTATAGGATTTCTTAATTCATTCACATATAAAATAACATGTTGAAGCTCAGGAAACTCATGGCAAAAAAATATAAACAAATCTATGGTTAATTTAGCGAATAACAAATGGTTTCAGAATGCTAGACACAAGAGCAGACACAGGTTTCATCTCAGCAAGACAGAAGATTGATAAAGGAAGGACTAAGGAAGTATAAGACCTGGCCACAGAGCCATTTATGAATTGCAGAACCCACATGTATTCGTTTGCCCCATCAATGGTTTCTGAGTACTTGCCAAGTACAAAGATAATTTAAAACAAGTGCATATTAGGAGCATTAGGGGAGATAAGAGAAGCACATAAATAATTATGAATGCATGATTTAAAAGTGATAAACTCTGTATGAGAGGTTTAGAGCTTTGGTAGGGTTTTAGAAAAAGTATTGCTTCTGTTTCTGAGGATTGGAGAAAGGATCAGGGAAATTGTCATGAATGAAAGGCATGCGTACGGAACATTAAGGAATGATTTAGACACATCTAACTCAAACTGGACAAGTGACATTCCAGACAGAGAGAATGCCATGAAAAAAAAAAAAATTGCAGCACGAGATTGTAGGTAACGCTGTGGTAAAGCTGACTAATTTGGTTTGAAAGCTAGGTGGGATTGTACTTATTTGTATTAACACCAGATGTAGAGGGATGAGTTCCTATCTTTTCCTTGATGATTTTAAGGAGTATATATGAGAAAAATATTAAATAGTAGCAGAGTTGAGGACATTATCATCTTTCTATCATGAAATAATGTGTCAAAAGTTTCTTCTTTACAGTAAGTTTTTAATATATCATTTTCTTTACAAAAAGTGCTCTTCCTTCCAGGGCTATAGCATTTTATAACACACACTAGGAATCATATAGCTGTAAACACTATGCTAAATTTTTACTGCTATGCAAAGTACATCAATGATTTATCATTCTTTAAATAATTAGCATATTAATATATAACGTGAAGACTGGGCATCGGGCATGAATAGATTCATAATTTTTTGGTACCTCTTAAAGGTTCCATTGATTTTTGTCATTTAAAAAATTAATTTAAAAAGTACTACATTTTTATTGTAAAAAATGGGAAAATATGGAAAAGCAAAAAAGAAAATTAAAATTACTGAGTCTTTATGCTAAAAGAGGAAATATGTATATTACTCTATTTACTTCCACCTAGCATTTCCATGTATGTACACTTCTAAATTTTTGTCAATGAAAAATACATATTGTATTATTTGAAGTCATATAAAACACACATAAATTATATCACAAATATATATATATTACATAGTTTATAATTACACAAATAGGTTTTATAGCCATGTGTGCTCTACCACATTTTAAATCATTTAAAATTATACCTTGATATAGTTTGAGTGTTTATGTTTCCTTAAAATGTATGTGTTTAAATTTTCACCCTCAAAGGGATGGTACTAGAAGATAAGGCCTCTGGGAAGTGAATAGGTCACTTTTGGATATGATTAGTGCCTTTCTAAAAAGACCTTTGAAATTGTGACAACTGCCCTTATATTAGAGGCCCTAGGGAGATTTCTTTTCCTTCCACCACGTGAGGTTAGAGTGAGAAGACAAAGCTCTCACCAGATACCAAATCTACTTGAACCTTGATCTTGGACTCCCCTGTCGCCAGAATTGTGAGAAATAAGCTACCTAGTCTATGATATTTTGTTATATCAGCCTAAATGAACTAAGATCTACATATTAAAAATAGTATATTTATATATTATATAAATTTAAAATACGTATTTGTAATTAGCAAGAATCAACCTGTATTTTTTAATTTTGTTAATGAATCATAAACCATTTTTAATCTATGAAGGAGATTATACTAGTGAAAATAAAGGACTTTTTGGCTTACTCACCTGAGGATGGTGTCCTCCACTGGCAATGCCCATAGGTGGCTTTATAGATGGGCACCATAGTTCCAAGCATCATTCTCTGAACGTTGCTACAAACTGTGTCCCCTGAGGCTCTCTGTATCTTTAAATGTTCATTTAAAAATATGACACATATTGTTCCTCCTATTCTGGCAATCTGAAAACCTTGTGTGATTCACTCCATCAGCTCTTCTATTGGGTGATTCATAAACGTGCATGAGTCCAGCTTTATAGAAAGTTTCTGGAGCCATGGGAGTAGACATTTTTGTCTTGGTGAGAAAAAAGATCCAAGAGGGAGCATAAGTTGATTTTGGAAAGAATGAAATCAGGAGGAGGATCAGAGTAGACTCTTCCCAGGCAAAAAAGCAAGGGCCCAGATAAGGCCTCAGAGAGTTTGAGGAGGGCAGATAGAAGGAGCACAAGATTTCATTAGAACAGAGATGTTGTTCCTACCAATGATCAGCTGGCCTTTACAATGTCTGGCAGCTGCTCAGTAAATGGCCTCTGAACAGAATTGAATTTTAAGTTCCTTTGTATAATGCTTAAAAGTCTACTTTTGTTTTTACTTCATGTTAATATCTTCCTGGTTTAAAAGGTTATTTCTATTCCATTCCTGCCTCACGTGGCCATTTCCCTATTTCTCTTTGCTTCCGGTTCTTTACTTTTTTAAGTGGACTTAAAGCCAGTCAATGATTTTCATAGAACTAATTGAAACTAATAATTCCCAGGTAATCTAGTTATTCAGTAGTAGATAGTGACAGTACTCAGAATGGTCGTTACAATATTCAGATTTGTCTTTTGGTGGTAAGAACAGCCATGTCTCTTCTGAAGAAAGAAAAAAATATATTAGATGAGCTCAGCAGATGTAACCCACTGTATCTCCAAACACTTCTCTTGACATTTAGCTATAAATGGCCAAGGAAAATAAAGCATTAGAAGGGTGGTAATGGAATATGAAACCTATCAATTTAAGGTCAGTTGTATATCTACAAGTAGATTCAACTTTGTGACTGATGAGTAGGGAGGAAGCAATGAATTGGGTGTTTGGCCTCATTATTAGTATCTAGGCATTTTGTCAAGTTATGTCTGTGGTTGACAATCTCTTCAGTTGGTATTTAGGTATTGCAATGTGTTACCTTAAATTAAGTAGCCAAGAAATGCATAAGTTTTAGGACCAGACATAGGCACACCTTTAAACTGTTATTTCAACATTAATGTGTATCATTAAGCAACTTTCATAACATCTTTGATTCTTAGCTTCTTTATCTGTCAAGTTAGGGAATAATTGCTAAATAATTTTTAAAAATATAAATAAAGTAATAGCCAAAATGTATTGAACATTATATACCAGATGCAGATTTAAGTGCTTTTACATGTATTTGCTGATTTAAGCATATATTACTAATTTCTCCATTTTACAGATAAGGGAACTAAAACAAAGGGAGACTGAGTAATTTAACCCAAGTTTATATAGGTGGAATATGGCAGATCTAGAGTTTGAATTTAAGCAATCTAGCTCCAGAGCCTGTACTGTACTGTCTTTTACTGTGCAATACATCTCTCATTTGTGAAAGCTATGATACTGATGATGGAAAATAATGGTGATGCTGCTGATGGAAGATAATGATGATGTTGATAATGGAAGTTGATAAGAATGCTGATGTTAACTCAAGAAAAAGACATTACTGACACCCTTACCTGGGAAAGTCAATTTTTCCTCATAGCTACTTTAATGTAGCATTACTAACTAGTTTAGAATCTATAGATGGGATGTGTATGCAAATATAAAAAATTATTTCTGTACACTCTACATTATTGGTGAACTACTCTATGATTGTATACCACTTTAAAATAACTTTTAATTCTGTTTTTTCTCTTAATTTTCACTCTTCAAGAAAGTCAACCATCACAAAACCATAGTTTATGTCACAGAATCCTTCCCAGAATCTCAGAATTGAAGATGAATATTAGATCTTCTCTTATGCATTTCCTACCCCATCCCCACTCTCCCCAAAAGCTTGTTTTCTTATCAATTCATTCTAGTTTGTTGTTGTTGTTGTTGTCTGTATTCTATGAAAACAATTAACTGTCACAGAAGCATCCAATTTTATTAAATGTTTATAATCATTTCTTATTTTCTGATGAAATCTGACTTTTTGTAATTCAGCTATTGGTCCTAGGTCTCTATTTTAGAGCCAATTAGGAAACTCTATGTGACAGCTCCTCAGGAAGTGAGGAACATTACATTTATTCCCATTTAACTTCCCCTTTTGAATTTGACCCACAACTCCAGGCTGCCGGGGTCGTAATTCCACCATCTTGTATATTCACGTTCTCCTACCTGTTTAATGTCATCTTGAAAGTTGATAAACATGTGATGTTCCCAATGTCTTTACCCATTTCTTGAGTCTAGAGAAACTTTGATTTCTGCTCTGCCCAAGCCAGACTACATTAAAAAGATAAATCAGCATGCACTTATGTCTTGTCTGTGCCACAAATAAAAGAGGATTTCAGTTTCACGAATATGTCACCCTTTGGCATAATTCATCCTGTATGATTGTACTGAATTTGGCTCTTCTCCCTCTGTATGCACACCTGCTTCATAGTTAGTGATCCTTGTCCACAGCCCATTGCCAGGGTGCCAGGGCACAGCACTAGGCTTAGAAGGCATAGGAGGACAGGGAATGGAAGAGAGGAGCCAGGGAAGGGGGATACTCTGATCTGGCCTGTGTCAGTTACGCAGAAAATAACACATTTCAGACACCAGTGATGGCAGCAAAGACAAATTTCACAGTATGTCTTTGAATGTCACAGAGCTATAGAAAGAATATGGCAAAGAGAAGCACCCCATTTAGGCTCTATTCCTTTCTTGCTACTTTAAATTATACAACCCTTTCTGTAATGTTGGCTGTTAAAGCTGAAATACCGCATGCTGTAAAGCAATCTTGATAGAACATACAAAGTGTCTTTTCTATGAAAATATAAAATTTTTTTATTGAATTATGGTATAAGTTCTTCAGCCTAAGTTCCTTGGGAAGAAAAATATATATCTTGGTGATGCAAGTCACCTGGAAACCATAAAGTTGTCCAGGTACAATGTAAGAAACAGATAATTAAAAGGAGCAATTAGGAAGAATTTATTTGTTACTTTGACAAATATGAAATGGCATTTTTCTCTAAATTCTTAAGTGAAATTTGCTTACTTGACAAACTAAAGCCCAGGTGAGAACTGTGAAGGGCATTTGGTATTTGTCCTGCATCCTACTAACATCAGCAATTTAGTTAAGTTATAACACGTGTCCTGTAGTGACACTAGCCAAAAAGTGCAAACTGACATAAAAATGAGGCAGGGTTGGTTCATCATCCCAGATCTGCTCCAAGGATCAGTGAGACTGTATCTGGCAGGTGGAAATGTGTATCACTGAAACTTAGTGGTTAGAGAAAGTAAGGCAGACTCATTAGCATTTCTGACTTAAGCCATTTATAGGATATGAAAGCATGTTTGACCTTGCAGTAGGTAACATGAGGAAGCACAAGGAATATGAGTTTCAAGCCAGGCATCCTGGATATGAATCCTGTCTCTGCCTGCCAATGACGGTGATATTTGCAAACTCATGTGATTTTTCTGAGCCTAAGGTATGAAATGAGATAATAACCTCTACTTCACAAAATTGTAGTGAGGAGTAAATGCAACAACGTAGATATAGAACTATGCTTGAACAAAGAATATTTTTAAATACAGTTTCTACCCCTCTCCTTTGATTTCATTTATTAAAAACAGGAAAAGACATTGTCATTTAAATCTTAGAAAAAGTCTTCAAATCTGGATATCAGCATGAAATATTTATATCTGGAGTCTCAAAGAACAGATGCAGACTTAGATAATTCAACTGGCCTTCTAGTCAGTCCTTCCAGTTGTCAAGAAGCAGCCATTGTAACTCCTGGTTTCGCATCTAACTTTCCTGGTGTTGACCCATTTTATAATTTTTATCCAGATGAAGTTTGACAATTATGCTCTAGGATGATTCTATTTTGATCTCTTTCTATACTCTGAGTACACCCTTTTCCTCACACTCTTCTCACTTGGGAAAGAAAGTAACCTGAAATTATAATCTATAGGAAAACATTGAAGATTTAAAGCAAGAGATCCACTCATAATATTTGCATTTTACAGAGGAAATTTAGAGATGACAATTTTGGCATGAAATGCTAGTTTTCCAATGGTGAAATTTCAGGCAGTTTCACACATTTATGCTGTGTTAGCCATGGCTTGAGTAGCCAGGTATTTTTATAAAATGGCCATTCATCATCACTCCATAACCAGATTGCCAAGTATGATCATAAGGAAAGAAAAGCAGAGTTAAGAAAGACAGTTAGAACTGTGGAGTATTCTAACTAATGCTTGGTAGAAATCTAGGTCCTTTTCTTTCTTTCTTTCTTTTTTTTTTTTTTTTTTAACAAATTCACCTTTTGTTGAAGAACAAGTCCTTGGTTCCTTAGTCTCTACCATTCTATTTGAGTAAATAAGCTTTATCTCCCATGATGTGAAAGGTAGTTTGAAGTACAGTCCTTAACCTACGAGAAAGAAAGATCTTAGTCTTCTATTAGGAGCATATGAAGCCTATTGAAGTGTCTGAACACTTCCCATTTGCTGCTAAAGTAGCCCTGAAACAGAGCTGAATATTGCCATTCTCTTTTAATTGGGTAACCTTGCAAAGGTGAGAGCAGCTAAGAGCTGGCTGACCTCCTTGATACTGGTCAATACCTGAAGAACTGGGCTGTGAATCTTGTCAATAACTGTAGGGAAGCCACAAAAATGATCAAGTAAAAGGTAGCTGACCTCTGATGGAGGGCACTGTTTGCTGCTGAGGTGGATGTTACCTTGTATAAAATTGTTTTGAATGTACAGGAAAAGCCACATACTCTATTTTCATTATCTTAGATTATAACCCTATGCAGAGCCCCTATTTTAGAGACTGGTAGGAATTCAATCTTTACTGTATTGAAGGGGGTTCTTTTCTGGAGTTTTATTAATATCTGAGGTCTCATGGGGCACAAAGCAATTAAGCATGTCATATAGTCTACCTGTGTCAGTGCTGGGAGGCCCATAGACCAAACCTTCAGGGACTCTTAAATCTGAGGCCTTTACAAGTGACAAATCCAATCCAACCTGTCTTAAACAAAAAATAGTAACTGTTTTTCACATTATTGAAAAGTCCTGGATAGTAGCCTGATCTCAGGACACAGCTAGATAAAGGTGCTCAAACAACGTTACGACTCTATCTTTCATATCTGGATGAGTTTCATTAACAGCAAGCTCTTGCCCCATGGGGAACTGTTGGCTGTCTGCCATCCAAGGCACCCATCCTTACATCCTGGTTCTTCTAGTGAATATAAAAGACCTCTGTAGCTCTTCCAAAACAAAAATGTGCCTTTAATTGGCTCTCACTGCACTAATTGGATTAAACAGTAGTTATAGATAATTCTGTATGAACCACAGGAAGTGAAGGAGAGAGCAGTCTTCGATGGAAAATCAAGAATGTTATCAGAAAAAATGAAGAATGGATGTTGGGCAGGTAGAAACAACAGTATCTACCTGGACACAGAAAGTGGGAGTCTTTACAAAGCTGGGAGCCCCATTTCTGAGTCCTGTCTCCTGAAGCACACTATTTAGCTATCTCCATCAATTCCAGCTCTGTCCTTTTTTGGGATGTTAAGAATGAGCAGCTACAGCGTTCCATGACTTATGGACTATATCCTCCTCTAACCCTTGATCAATGTGGCAGAAAGGATCTCTCTCATTCCTGAACCCCCCTCTGCAATCAAAACCACTGGATACTCCCCCCGCCACCACGCACACCAATTCATAAATTCAATCTCATTGTTGAACTTCAGTCTCACAAAACACATGTGACAGTCATGCAACTTTGTGTCTTAGGCTTGCACTTTATAAACAGCCTGGCTATTTTTTGGAAGAAGTAAAGGGGGAAAATAAAGGAAGATTGCAAACAATATCTCAATACATTCATTTTCCTATCACATTTGCCTATACTTATAGGCAGTAGGTCACACACTCAAAATGAACTGGCTGAGTGATTTTATTCTGCTGTCCTTCAGTCAGTTGCTTTTATATGGAATTTAGGGGCAGACTAGTACAGTTCAAAGGCATTAGAAGGAACTTTAGAGTATGTGGCCCATAAGAAAGCAATTAAAGTAGACTGAATTTTCTGATTTACCTTCTCCAGTTTTGCTTCAAAGATTTCTAGATTTTGATTTGGGTTCACCTAGTCCTAATTTCTCAAAATACAAGAAAACTGAAGCCTAAAGATACTGTGACTTGCTCAAGGAGTAAGAGGAATTATAACTTCCCCTTTCCAAAGGGCTTACTGTGATGCTAGGCACTGTAAAATGATACTTTTCGCTATTGAATCATCATAATAATCACATGTAACATAGAAATAATAATCATGAAAATTAGAAATTTTAGGCACTCAACATGTAACTGATATGGTCCAGAGCTGGGATTAAAATTTGTTTTACTTGTACAACAAATCGAAGCTGGTTATCTGAAGCTCAGCATTACTGCTAGGATCCGTACCTAGGTCTCCTGAATATCAGCCCTGGGGGCTTTCCTCAGTGGTCCCAAGGGGATCAGATTCTCAATGTTTTTAAATTCTGCTTCTCAGAGAAGTCCCCTTACTATTCCCTTAGGGTGAGATACTAGGACAGATTACCTATTCTAGGTCCTCCACTCCCACTTCAGCATAGCTGCTCTGTCTTTTCATATCTGTAATAAAGGCAAGGCAAGTAATCCTGTGTTTAAAGAAAAGTTTGGGGTTAATATTCTATGAAGATTCCTAGCTTTATGATCTCTAAGGGCACTTTGGTTATGGCTTCCAATGGCTGGGTGGTTTTGCTTGTAGACCACCTGGGCCCACCAAGCTGTTTTTCAATCACATAAGCCACTTTGATGCACTAGGTTTTGTTGCTCCTTGGCTTCATTCTTTCCTCTTAGCTTTGACACTATGCATTTCAATGATGGCTTGTTCAGCATCCCAGCAATGGCAAAAATGCATGACTCCACCAATTTTGTAAAGAATATAAGAGTATTTTGGCTTTGGTTCATCTATTTTGCAGTTTTGTTTTACCTGTTGTAAAGAGAAACAGGATTCCAATTTTTTCTGTTGTGTTTATTATTTCAGATTTGTCACTGTGTTCTGTGCTAACAGAATACAAATGGCTGTGCCCTGAGGTAACTGAGGTCAATGGAAATGTTTCCTATGAAGTTAATACGAGAAATCAGATTCTGGGCCATAAGAAAGTTGGCCAAAACAAACAGTTCTGTTCTTGTACTATTTCCTTCTGTAGCATTTTCATTAGCTCCTCTGCAGCATCAATTATCACCTCCTAAGCAGATGACTCACCAGTCTATATTCTTGGAACTAATCCTTTCCAAACTCCAGCTCCACATGCTGCTTTGAAATTGATTTCTCAATGTGTTGAAAGACCCTTGACCTGGTGAAAGATGGACACATCATCTTTCCTCATCATACATTAATTCCTTCTGCTAAAAATGGCCATTATTTTCCTTCCCCTGACCTCTCTTTTCTTTGCAAGCCTGCCCCTTGCAACATCCGGGAATGGTAAACTTTTAGCTACATTAGTCCTGATACCTGGGAAGATGCTTGCTGGGCCAGAATGGACACTGGACACATGTTGGGGAAACTGAATTCTGACTTCCAGGGATTTAAAACCACAATTCATAGACTGAGTCAATAAGGTTGTATTGGCCCCTCGATTTGTAAGTCCATACACAGATAGGAACAGAGTGGATTCCAGACAAACAAAATTCATAGAGAAACAGAAATAAAAACTTTGTAAAGGAAGCTAATCTTCAACAGGAGAAGGGAGAAGACAATGAAAGAGAGAGAACAAATGTCTTTATGGTTGTGTAGTTCCTAGGCAGATTAGCAATACTTGGCTGAATGATTTTATTCTTGCTGTTCTTCAGTCAGTTGCTTTTATATAGAATTTAGGGGGCAGTCACTAGGCTTATTGAAAGTTCTCTACGTGTTTTTGATTAATCATACTGTCTCTTGAATTTTTAAGTGGTATTTTATTCTGTACAGCCAAATTATCCCCAATTGAGGGATTGCTTTTCCTGAATTTTCCAATAATAATAATTACCAGAAGAAGTAGATTACTGAATGATTATTCTCTCCCAGCTATGATACTACCTAGTGCTTTACCTTAACTTTTAATCTCAAAACATCAAATGAAATAAGGATTATACCCTTTGTACAGGTGATATAATGCAGTTAAGATAAATTAAGCTTCTTGTCCAAGGTAATTTAGAACTACATCTAACTTCAGAATTAGGCATTTAGCCATCCTACAAATGTATCTCCTATTTCTGTTAGTGCTACTTTTTATCATTCACAAAAGCTGAGTCTCTATTCCTATTTATTTTTATTGATACATAATAAAGATTTCTGGAGTACATGTGATATTGTGACACATGCATATCGTGTGTAATAATCATATCAGAGTATTTAGGGTATCCCTCACCTCAAATATGTATCCTATCTTTGTGTTGAGAACATTTCAAATCTTCTAGTTATTTTGAAATATACAATAAACTATTGTTAACTATAGTCGATCTACTGTGCTATGAAACACCAGAACTTATTCCTTCTACCTAACTGTATGTTTATATGCATTAACCAACCTCTCTTCACCCTCCTACCCTTCCTAGCCTCTGAAAACTACTTTCATGAAATCAACCTTTTTAGCTTCCACATATGAGTGAGAACTTGAGTGAAGCTGTAGTTTAACTTATTTATGTTTGATTGTTAGTATCCAATAAATTATCCGAATTCTGTCTTGAAATATTATCTTTCTGGCAGGGCATGGTGGCTGATACCTGTAATCCCAGCACTTTGGGAAGCCAAAGTGGGCAGATCACTTGAGCCTGGGAGCTCAAGACCAGACTGGGCAACATGGTGAAACCCTGCCTTTATCAAAAATACCAAAGTTAGCCAGGCATGATGGTGCATGCCTGTAGTCCTAACTACTCAGGAGGCTGAGGTGGAAGGATCACTTGAGCCTGGGAGGTTGAGGCTTCAGTAAGCTTTGATTGCACAACTGCACTCCAGCCTGGGCACCAGAGTGAGACCCTGTCTCAAAAAACAAGCAAAAAAAAGAAAAAAGAAATATTATCTTTCTAACGTTAGCTCAGCCTCTCAGTACCCCTAGGTTATAGTCATGTGGTAAGTCTCCCAATTGCCTGTAAACACAACTCCTTCAAATTTAGTATATGAATTATTTACCAAGTTTATGCCACAGCCCAACTCTAGTTACTTAACTCTACTCCTTATAATTATTCAATGTCTCTCTATTACCTACCAGTAATATGTTTTTATACCAACCGTCAATACCTTATCTAGTATCTCTCCAAATTGCCTTTTTTTTTTTTTACCTCATCTCTCATCCCTCTCATGAACTTGCCTTGCCCTCTGATGAAACAAAGTTACTAATTATTTCTTCGAATAGTCCTCAAACATTGCTGTTTCTATGGTTTTGTTTCTACAGTATCCTTTGTCTAAAAAAAATTTTCCTTTTCTTTGCCAACTGAGATCCTATCAATTCTCTATGGTCCGTTTCAAATACTCTCATACTCCATAAAGTATTTCCTGATTCTTCAAGCTGAATGGCATCTCTTTCTCCTTGGAACCCCTATAATATGCTTCTTATATGTTTCTAATAGAGCTTCCCTTTCTTTTATTGTGATATGGAGATTTGTCAGTTGCACATAGAGGGATAGCAAGTGCTTGGCGTGTATATGATTACTGTGCTCATGGAGAGCCGCATGAGTTCATCATAGCTCTCTTTCTTGAGACCCCAGGTACTTGCCAGAATGCTTTCTCACTTAACGTTAAGTCAAGGAAGCCATTCCCAACTGATTGGAGTTACCATGCAAAATGAAATTCAACTGGCATTCTCACTATAGTAGCTCCCATCTGATAGGAGCTTCTAACTACTCCCACTCTTCCTACCAGATACCTGGCCTAGGACTCAGCATAACTCTTCCATTACAGCTGTAGAGAGAGTTCCAGAGTTTTTGCTGAAGTCTCCCTGTCTCCCGATTCTCCATTTTCTTAGGCCAGGGCACTGCTTCAGACCAAAAAGAAAAGGAGGCCTGTAGATGTCTATTAGGTCCGCTTGGTGCAGAGCTGAGTTCAATTCCTGGGTATCCTTGTTAACATTCTGTCTCGTTGATCTGTCTAATGTTGACAGTGGGGTGTTAAAATCTCCCATTATTATTGTGTGGGAGTCTAAGTCTCTTTGTAGGTCACTCAGGACTTGCTTTATGAATCTGGGTGCTCCTGTACTGGGTGCATATATATTTAGGATAGTTAGCTCTTCATGTTGAATTGATCCCTTTACCATTATGTAATAGCCTTCTTTGTTTCTTTTGATCTTTGTTGATTTAAAGTCTATTTTATTAGAGACTAGGATTGCAACCCCTTCCTTTTTTTGTTTTCCATTTGCTTGGTAGATCTTCCTCCATCCCTTTATTTTGAGTCTATGTGTGTCTCTGCACGTGAGATGGGTCTCCTGAATACAGCACACTGATGGGTCTTGACTCCTTATTCAGTTTGCCAGTCTGTGTCTTTTAATTGGAGCATTTAGCCCATTTACATTGAAAGTTAATATTGTTATGTGTGAATCTGATCCTGTCATTATGATGTTAGCTGGTTATTTTGCTCGTTAGTTGATGCAGTTTCTTCCTAGCCTTCATGGTCTTTACAATTTGGCATGTTTTTGCAGTGGCTGGTACCGGTTGTTCCTTTCCATGTTTAGTGCTTCCTTCAGGAGCTCTTTTTTCTCAAAAGAAGACATTTATGCAGCCAAAAAACACATGAAAAAATGCTCATCATCACTGGCCATCAGAGAAATGCAAATCAAAACCACAATGAGATACCATCTCACACCAGTTAGAATGGCGATCATTAAAAAGTCAGGAAGCAACAGGTGCTGGAGAGGATGTGGAGAAATAGGAACACTTTTACACTGTTGGTGGGACTGTAAATAAACTAGTTCAACCATTGTAGAAGTCAGTGTGGCGATTCCTCAGGGATCTAGAACTAGAAATACCATTTGACCCAGCCATCCCATTACTGGGTATATACCCAAAGGACTATAAATCATGCGGCTATAAAGACACATGCACACGTATGTTTATTGTGGCACTATTCACAATAGCAAAGACTTGGAACCAACCCAAATGTCCAACAACAATAGACTGGATTAAGAAAATGTGGCACATATACACCATGGAATACTATGCAGCCATAAAAAATGATGAGTTCGTGTCCTTTGTAGGGACATGGATGAAACTGGAAACCATCATTCTCAGTAAACTATCACAAAGACAAAAAACCAAACACCGCATGTTCTCACTCATAGGTGGGAACTGAACAATGAGAACACATGGACACAGGAAGGGGAACATCACACACCGGGGACTGTTGTGGGGTGGCAGGAAGGGGGAGGGACAGCATTAGGAGATATACCTAATGCTAAATGACGAGTTAATGGGTGCAGCACACCAACATGGCACATGGATACATATGTAACAAACCTGCACATTGTGTACATGTACCCTAACACTTAAAGTATAATAATAATAATAAAAAATAAAAAAATACAAATAAAAATCGGAGAATTTCACAGAAAAAAAAAAGAAAGAAAATGAGGCCAATTGCTCCAGGGCTTTGAGTTCTTTTGCTCTAGTTTTCCTAGAAGCTCTGCTTATAGAGATATAGATACTGGATCATTAAAAATTGCAATTACCCTGTTAAAGAACCTAAAATTCAGGCTATTACACCTGTTTTAACATGAGTATAGATTTTCCATCTCGAAATTAAAAGGCTATTACATTGACATGACATTTATTCCCCATATAACTGGTCAGGTTTTACCTTGGGTGAGCAGACACTGGTCTGGATGCAATCTGTCACCTTCTTACAGGTCATAGCTTGATATTTGAGAGACTGTATTGTTTGCCACTCTCTCACACACAAACATATATGCATGACGATGAGAAAACAAAACATGAAAGAATGCAAGAAATAATTAATGAAAGGCAGGAAAAAAGAGAAACAATACAAAAATGAGTTTAAATTTTTTTAATTTAGGATATTAAATTGTTTTATTAAGATTTTATGTTAAAAATAATTTTCATAATAATCACACATTTCAGAAGAATATTTTAAAAACAAAACAATCTTGCCTTTTCAATGTTCTTAACTATTTTCTGCATTGCAGTGTTTTCCCCCTTCTTTTTTAAGTGGGACATTGTTTTTCCTGACACAGTGGAAATGTAAATTACTTTCCCTTTTTCACTGTTCCATCATGTAGACACAAAAAAACAAACCTGTTTGAGAGACCAAGATGATTAATGTCTACAGTGCATCAAGTATTCACTACCTGTGCCATTCATTTCATTTCCACTCTACTGTAAACTGAGAAACCTTTAGTTATTTTGAAAGTGCATTGCCAACTGAGGGAATACATTCTGAGTAAATTTCAAGTTCCATCAGGTTTTGCTTAAAACTCTCTGAGGAGGAAGGTGAGTAGGGAAAGGAGAGGAGAGAAGAGAAAAAGATGGAGAGGAGAGGATTGTTTTCCCCCATCTTTTATATTTTTTATTCTTTTTAACATTTCCTTTTCTGGGCTCCTTTCCAGCACCATATTCATACAATTCAATAATTTATAACCTAACATAAATCAGATACCAACCACAGTTAAGCGTGATTTGTTATATGTGTGGATTTCTGTTTATGGTATCTTTATTGAGATTTTCAGCAATAAGATGTAATATGTAATCTCTACCTATTTAAAAGCTTCATGCTGTTTGATCACAAAAATGATTTGCGTCTCCTTATCTCAGTGGAGAGAATATTTGATACAAAGTTGCCTGCCATGAAGTCTCTGTGGTGTAGTGTGCCTGGTGAACTGCCTACTCTGCACTGGAGCATACGGTGTGTGCCGTTTCTGTGGAATTAGACACTATGGCTGGTGGCTGATAAATGGCAATTTAAGTGTGAAGGGAATTAGCTTAATATAAACTCAGAATTTCTTCCCCTACCCCCAACAGATGGTTCATATGGTGATATCTTCTGAAGAGAATATAGCCTGGCCAGTTTGTTTCCCTTAATATACCAGATGTGATAGAAGTAGCACCAATTTGGGAGTCAGATTCCACAAGTTCAAATACTGGTAACTACACAATTTAGAATCATAACCTCAAGGGAGACATAGCACTTTCGACTCCTCATTTTCCTTATCTGGAACTAAAGTAGTAGTATCTAATTTTCAAGGTTGGGAGAATTAAATGAGATACTTATAAAGTTCTCTAATGTAATGTCCATCATAGAATAGGCATTCAAGAAAAAGGAAGTGTTGAAATCCTGCCATATATAGAAAGAGTATGAGAGAAAACACCACTTTGTGGTTTCACTGGGGCTCTGCAAACGTGCCTGTGGGTTTTACTTTGTTGTACAGTTCTCTGGAAATCCTGTGTTGAAACGACAACCTGGAGGAGTGTTTGTTTTCATGCAATGGCTTAAGTGGTCACACCTCTATATTAATGTGTGTCTATCAATAACAATAATGGCAATAATAAATAGTAAACAAATAAACTCTAACGAAAGGCTGGAGGAGTAAAAATATTTAGTGGGGGTTTGTGTGGAAAAGTTATTTGAGATCTGCAGTTGCACTGAAACTAAGTGAGATGAGTGAGGCCCTTACCTCAGGTAAAATGTAAGAGGTTGCCAGAAAAACTCAGTGATCAAGATAAATGATTTTCTAATGCAATATTTTTCAAAAGAGAAAATTAATGCAAGCATATCTGCAATGGACAAATATTACTTTTTAAAAAAAGACAAGATTCAATGAGGTATGAGTCAGGTGAGGTGAATGATTCAGTAGATTTGATTCAGTAGATCAAATCATGGCACAACTATGAAGTTCAAGGAAGGTATGAATAAGTCAGACAGTGCCTTGTTAGGACTTCAAGTGTTGACCGTGAGATTTTTACTGAAAAGCAGTTCGATAGACCTTGCTGAATGATTTGGAGGTTTATACTGATGACCTTTCTCATCCTGTTGCTTTGTCAATAATATATGGTATCCTAGATTTTTGTGTGTGAGTTCTGTTTACTCCAGGCCATAGTAGGAGATGTAAATTTATGATGACAGCGTTTCAAGTACAGTGTTGGCAAGTTTGCAATAAAGTGTCAAATGTTTAGGCCTTCTCAAATTCAAGAAAAATATCACTCTTTATTTTCAAAACAGATTAATTGATGGAAAAATAATAGGATATTTTCTTCATTTAGTTATTTTCTCTGAAATTATAGTTATAAAAAAATTCTGTTAGAGATATTTTTTCCTGTTTTTAACTCAGTCTAGAAATTAGAAACATGATAATGATTTTGTTTGGGGTGAATTTAGCAAATTTATAGATAAGACATAAATGATTTTGTAATTAAATAATAGGAGCTATAATTTATGAATGCTACTAAATGCCAGGCACTGAACCAAGAGTTTTCATCACTATCTGCTTCAATACTCAGATGAGTTTCCTAGGATTGGTCATTTTATAGGCAAAGAAACTGAAACTTACAGAAACTGAGTTATGCAAAATCGCCCAGTCAATAAATGACAGAGCCAAGATTTGAACCCATGTCTTTCTAATCATGATGTCCATGCTTAGTGCATTAAGACCAGAGTTAGATGTTGAACATTTGTACTTTTTGTTTAGAGGGAAGTGTGTTTATGGAACATGAAGTATCAGGAAGAAAATTTACATCAGTCTCAGAGAAGTTTACCTCCTTTGAAGTTTTGGGCTGTGAAAATTCCAGAAATAGAGAAATGAGAATAACCTTCTTTAAACTCAGTGGATAGAATCTAACCCCTTAAGTATAAATTCTGGCCTGGGGAAGGGAGGGTGACATGGTGGCAGTTGGGTAAGGCAGAGGCCTACAGCTTGCCAGCTGCAGAACCTCTCATGAGTCTCACTTACAACTCTCACATTGCAACCCTTAGCCAACCAGAGGTATCCCAGGGTATCTGAAGAAAGCCTCCAGTTCTGCAGGCATCCTGGGAAGTAATTCTGGCCCCTGATTATGGCACACTCTGTAGTCTCAACGACATGTATGGAATGTGGTGTTAGGTATTCCAACACTTTGGCTAACAGGAAATTCATACAGTAGCAAAACATGAGAAACTTTATTAAACAACAACAACAACAACAAAAAACCCTTGATTGCCAGTTCAGAAGGCACCTGATACCTTTTCTGTGGCTCACTGCCACTGTTCTCAGTATCAGTATCACGATGTGACAGATGTTCAGCCCTGCTGAGTCATCCAGAATTCTGAGGGATGATGCAGATGCGAGATGAACCATAACCCAGGCTGTCAAATCTGGATGGACGATCTGGACCTCCTCTTATGGTAGTTTTGAAACTATATCATGGAAAAATGACACTCAAGGGTGCTGGGGGTGGGGAGAAGATATAGTAAATGTGGGCTTCAGCATCTACCCCATTATCCATCTTAGATGCTTTACTTTCATGGTTCTAGAAATAATTTTGAAAAAAAAGTGTGGCTGCTTTGAAAGACGAGCTTGAAGAAATCTCTAATCAAATCCTATTCCCTCATCTTCCTTTCACAAAATCTGATTTCCACAAAGGTTGTGTGCCTTGCCTAAGGCCTCACCTGGGTTACTAAGAATACAGAAATAGGAACCTAGACCTTCTGACACCTGGCTTCAGGTTCTGTCCTTATTTTAGCCTCCATCTGTTTGCACACCTGTTCCAAGGTGGCCCAACTGCATGGTCACACCTTCTCCTCAAATCTTACTTGTATGTCATCTGCGTGGAATAGCAAAGCAATTTCTCTGATGTAGAAAAATATTTTTGAGGGTGTGGCAAGATCTCAACATTAATTTCACCCCATGACCTGTCACAATTTGAATCAGTCCTTTCAGAGGTAAAATGCAGGACATATTTCATCAGCTGTCAGGAGGTAGGGGGCATCAGTGGACGCATGTAAAGAACATTCTGGTTTATATTCCTCATATAGGGGAAATAACAGAATGATCAAAATTTTTTTGTTGTTCACAATGGTAGTAAAATCTTTACAGCCTTGCATTTAATGACAGGCCGGTCTTTCTGAAGCCTTACAACACAAACTCACCTAGAATAAAAGATTAGGGAGAAAGGAATTCATGAATTGAGCTACTGTGATTATTACCCAGAAAGGCTAATTACATGTCTAATAAGCTTGATACAGGTGAAAGATGTAGGAAAGGTTCTCTGCTGCTGGGCCTGGTAAGATGTCTTTGGAAATGGAGGTAATTCTAATATTTTTATGGAAGAAGAGTCGGGGAGAGTGTGGGTCTAGAAAGAAAGAACTGATGGAACTGATGGTACTCATAGCAACATGATGTGCTATGCAGGGTGTTTTGGTTTTACTCTTTTTTATTCAAACATACAGCATTTTTGGAAGTTAATGGAAGTTGTGAATATCTTCAAAAATATTTGCATATGCATATATATATATATAAAATGAACATTTTGAGAATGAGAAAGGGATTTTTAGTGACCATAGAAAGTCTCTTCATTGACTTGTGGGCATTCCTGGATCACAGGAGTCATTGATACGGCAGATGGACTCTCCGGTGTACTACCTGTATTCATGTGAGAGTTTATATTATACCTGCTAAACCATTCTCTTCTCTTAAGTTCTTCTTGTTTTAATAAAAAGAAATCTTCAGATCATTCATAATTATACTTTTAAAGTATAATGTTTTCTTCTGATTATGATTTTCACTGCATCGTTTGGATTTCAAAGGACATTTTAGGAAATGGGAATGCGGCTATGTGCAATGGGAATTTGATAATCAAATCTCCTAATGTCAGTTACTTTGGGTAAGGGGAACCCACAGATAATCCTGGAATAGTTTCAACCTGTTTCAGTGCAGGACTTCCCCTCTTCCCACCTTCCCTCCTCAAGCTTCTAATAGACAACTACACTTACTAGGACAATTTCTATCTCCTTTACTTTGTTCGACATTAGAATGAGGCATTAAAGAATAAAGAGATGCACCCCCCTCCCTCCCAGAAAAAGCCTAAGCGGGAAATGAAGACAACTAAAGAGCCAAGATAATCCCTGAAGCACCTCTTGAATTACTCAGTTGACCATACCAAGTTTATGCTATTCACTCCTGCAGGGCTGTTAAACTACCTGAAACCAGAGTGAGTTGGAGCTTTGACTGAGGAAGCTGAACTTGCCTGAGAAACTCTTATCTCTGAAAGCACAAATCGAGCATCATTTCCTTCACCTTCCCCTGCTCTTGCATTTAGCAACTTATAGAAGGAAGACCAGGGCCATTAGAGAAAGTTGGGTAACTGTGCCTTTGCTTGTCAGCCGTGTACAGAGGTGCACAGCCTGTGGTGACTACCTGGAAGCCAGTTGCCTTGGAGGAAAACTAGTGATTTAGGCAGGGTGGGGTTAAGTGCCTCTTTTTCAGACTTAAAAGGATTGAATTTCTCAGTATGAGGTTGATAACACCAGACCATCTCATTTTTGGCAGTTTGATCGACAACTTTCTCTTCTTGCTGATCTGTATGCATCTAGATTAAAAATGTAGTGATGATGCCAGGTTATAGATCATTGTTTCTTGTGTTTGTTTGTTTTGCTTATCATTCTTTTCCTTTCATTTCCCCCCTATTTTTTCTATTTTTACAGGAATTATCCTGGATAGTAACTGTGTCATTGTGGCGTCTCTTTTATTGATGACAACTGAGTACCCAGGCTGGGGTTTTTAATCACTTAATTTGCAAGAGAGGATTACACCATGTTTCCCTTCCTTTTGCTTAAACTTAAGAGGTTAAGCCAAAGGAGAAGGGCTGGGGGTTTTCTATTCTCTGGCACTGGTGCTAGAAAGCAGAAGCAGGAACCAGGTGTTTGAAACTCAGGGATGTATGCCAAGTGACACTTTAGTTGTCACTAATTAGGTTCCATTCATCAGGGACTGTTACTTTCATAGTCCTTAAAATTCAGCATGTTCTCCATCTTCAAGAGGGGTTGGGAGAGGATGGAGGGAAGCTTCTTGATAAAACAACTTTTAATGCTGTGTGCCTGCAAAGAAATGAATGTCTCTTGCAACAATTGAAGTATGCATTGTTTTGGTCTCCTGGAGGCCCTGCTGCTGTAACACTCCAGGAAGCAAATATCTTTCTTCAGAGAGAAAATAGAACTCTACATAAGGTGTTTTCAAGTGCTTGCTGATTCTATGCTGAGAACAAAGATTGTTGTCTGTTTTCCTACCCACCTCTTGACTGTAATTGATCTACTTTGCTCAGACTTGGGAGTAATTTAAGAAAAGACAGAGTTTTTAAAAATGATATTCATAGAAGGGTGATGTGCTAAATTAAATACTACCTTGGATGGGATAATTTAATGCTGTAACTTTGGGTGAGGCTGCCTCCTTAATAATTAGTGAGGAGACTGGCTTCATAAATAGTAGCCTGTAAGGGCATTCATTTCCCCTTCAAAGACATTTAACTCCTGAACCTATGTTTCCTGCATTAATTAGTCATCAACTAAGGAAAATGAGGAGAAAGAAATGGGGAAATGTTGGCCTTTGGTTGCAAATACCTTTTCCAAATTCTATATAACAAGACTAGAATTCTTTGAAGAAAGTTGAGATGACGGATAAATAGATTCTCTATTTTCACTACTTCCTTTTTATGTTTAATCTGGAAGATGTTTCCAACCACTGCTAAAACACATGCAAAAACACATATAACAGCAATTGGATCTTCACAGTCATACATCTAATATGATGGACCTGGTGACAAGTTATTCTAACAGGGAATGGCGCTAGAAGCAACTTATGGGCAGCTTGACCCATCTTCACTGGCAGTGACACATATGGAAAAATTCTAGGTCCTTTGTTTTCCTTTAATATCTAGTTGAGTCAGGACAACAATTGGGTAAATTGAATTTTATTTAATTTATATCCTGTCTCATAGTTCATGATGATGATTTATCTAATCTATGTAATTCTCACAAATATAAATTTATTTTTTTAATGGATAAGAAAACTGGAGGAGTACAAAATTAAGTAATTTGCCCAAAGTCCACAACTGGTGTCAGTGGGGACACAAACCAGGGCAGCATGGCTACAACTTCATGCACCTAAACAGTATAATATATACTGTTAAATGTGTGGACATGTATAAAGGACTTAGCACAGGACCTAGAATGTATTCTGTGTTATCCGAGTGTTTGCTGCTGCTTCTTGTTCTTGCTCTTGTTTGTCTACCTCTTCTCCTCTCCTTTTTCTTTCTACCTTCTTCTTTACTTTATAATAATAATTATTGTCATTTTCATTTTGATGGTGCAGTGTACCATATCCTAGTTTCCATTAATGAGTTGCTGCATTTCTTACCTTTTTGGTGGTATTTACTCAGAAGTTGCTAGGAATGTTTTTATTCATTATTCAAAGTTGTTTATATTTTTCATGTATTTACAGATTTATGTATTAAAAATGTTTCTGATTTTTCAATTCAGATGCATCGTTTAAGGAGTTTCCAGATTTAAAGAAGGATAGCTTGTTTGTCTCTCAAACATGACCCTGTGGGTTTTTTTCCTTTTTACTAGTAAATCATCTGTGATGTACCTCATAGAGATGTTATGAATCAGAATGATTTTACTACATAAAGTTGATATGGTCAACATTTAAAATGCAGGAAAGTAGTTGATAGATTAGAAAAGCTTGATTAGTGATCTTCAGCAGTAGGTGATTGTCAAAAGCAACTTCCTTCTCATCCCCATTACGTGACCCTATTCTAACTCTTATATTTGATTTTTTACTAGGGTCAGGCCTCCCTATGAGTCCCACTTCTAGGGTAGGTCCCACTTCACTCCCTATTAGTCCCGCCTCACATCCTTTACCCATGATGTTTTCTTTGAAAAACACAAAATGAAACAAAACAAAACAAAACAAGTCTATCTTCTCCAAATCCCATCCAGCTTAACAGTATCTGCACCTAGGGACTTTTCTTCTTTTTAGTCACCATTAATTTAGAGGCTCACCATGTCCCGAACACTATGCAAATTCTTTACATACACTGGCTAAATGAATCCTCAAAATAGTCCTATAAGCTAGGCTTTATTATTTTTATATATAAGAAATGCTTTTTTCAGCTTTAATTAGTCAGTCAATCTTTCATTTATTCAACAGGGGTTTACTGAACACTGGCTTATGTTACACTCTGTGGGATGGGTTGCTAGAAATATAGTACTGAGAAAAATAGGGTGTCTGCTTCTGGGGACGGTGGTAGAAGACATGAAGCTATCATGCAAATTAATATGTTTATGCTTCAGTAAGATATATGGATAGAAGCTACGGGAGCTGTGGAAGAATGGCTTTTGAAACCAGGTAGGCAAAATTTCAGGTCTTGATGGCTATATGATCTTGGTCCACTTATCTACTGATTTGCCTTGGTAGCAGTAGCTATAGTAGTATCTACTACTTTGCCTGTGTAGTTACAGTAACAATTGAGGGATTAATTAAAATAAATAAATCAAAATAGTATGTGTAGATGTAAATGGAATTTGGGGTGGCAGAGTTCCATTCATCAGACTGCACACATGTACTGAACACATAACAGCACAGTGCTAATTGCTGTTCAAAATTTTTGCCTTCTCTTTTTTATGGGTCTTTTCCTTTCAGGTCTCTAAACCACCCCTTATTAATTTTTTTCCCATAGAAGAAATATACTTCCCACTCTGATAACATCAAGCTTGCCTAATGACTTGCTTTGGCCAATAACATATAAGTAGAAGTAACTTGTGTAACTTCTGATAAGAAGCTTTAAAGCCATTGCATAGTTCAGCTACCTCCTTTTTAAAAATCTGTGCCTTTAAGATAGCATGTCCAAAATATAGACCATTCCTAATGTGTGGATTTCAGAGTGAAGAGGATTAGAGCACACTTGCATCCAATCTTCATGAGCATGTAAAGTAAATGAGAATTAAATTATCATTGTAAAAACAGAGATATTGAGGTTGTTTATTACTACAGCATGACTAGCCTAAAATTATTGATGCATATCACAAGAGCAGAGAGGGAGGGTCTCTACGCTCACCCACTTCTGCCACCCACTTAATGACACTTGTTCACATTTGCCTGTTTCAGGAAGTCTGGATGAGTGAAGAAGAAAATTGGGGGGCTGTGTTCCTTTGGTTACTTACACTGCTCTGTAATGCACTGCTTTTGACCAAGTCTGTTATACTTGAGAGCTGGCATTTCACCCCAAAGCATAAAACAGTGGCATCAAATCCTGGTAAAGGTAAAAATTAGTGAGAGAAGTGGGTAGCTATGATGAAAAATCCCAAAATGATCTTTTATCCTTTAAGAAACCTTTGAAAGTTCTGAAATTGCCATATTAAATTGAAAAAATAATTCTATCAACTGTTTCCTCATCAGTTATTATGTAAACCATCACATTTTTGTGTAATAATGCTAGCCTGCACATTTGGAAAAAGAAACTTCTAAATAGAGGCTCTGTAGATAGAAGAGCCTTGTAGGGGTCACGGAAATAGAATCCAATCAGTCATAAATTCAGCTTTTCTCATAAATCTTTACAGCAACTGTTGTCATCAAAGGCATGCACCAAAATTCTCTGAGGAACATGACACTCTTCTTTGAATATTTCTTATTACTGGTCCCAAGGAGAAACAGTTTCCACTGTAGCTATTAGCTTAATGCACATATTTATAATATGACTTCAAAATATAATCTTTCCCAAGCCATCAGTTGTCACTTTGATGAAGAGAAAGGTGCAATATTCAAGTACAAGTACACATAGAAGAGATCAAGTATATAAATTTGAAATATGATAGAGAAATTAATTCATACAGTTTAGGAGAAATTTGTCTTTCATCAAGTACAGACCCTATCATGATAAAAAAAAAAATCTGTCTTTTATTCCTGATCCTTATAAAAAGCTCTTTTCCACTGCCATGCATTTGCCATGCTGTTCTAATTATTTTTAATTTCTGGCCACTTATTGACAATTTTTTATACCCCTACTTTTTTTTATTGCTTGCTGAGTTCATCTTATCTGCCTCTCTGTTCCCATATTACACTGGCCATATTAATACAATACTTAGAGGTGCATATGTGTGTGTGTATGTATGTGTGTGTACGTGTGTTTGAATGGATACAAAAACATGCTGTATACTTGGTCCATTCAAGTGTATGTTGAATAAATGAATGAAATGCATGCAATTGAAAATGTAGTTATTAACCTTATCTCAACTTTGTTGCGTAACAAGTCATTAAGCCTCATAGTCTTCTACAAATGAAGGTATATTTGCAATATTGCTCTACTCACTTAATAGTACATTAAATGAGAGCAGACTTAAGTTAAACATGGTAGATTAAACAAATGTACTTACTTTTGCTTCCTAAGTCCCCAGAAAAGGAACAAAAATGATATAAATGATAGTAAAGGAGTTGTTAAAATGATGTAAATATACAACTATGAAAAGAGGAAAGGAGGTGATAGTGGCTGAAAATGGAAAATGTAAAACATGTGAATAAATGGAAACTGACAGTAGATTAGAGAAAAATAAAAGTTAAGTATCTGCAGTTACTGAGAAAGAAACTTGGAAAGACCTAGGAATTGGCACCACAAAATACCTCCAAAAATGAGATCAAGTATAGGAATGAAAAGAGGAAGACTGGATGAAAATTTTTCTGAAGAGTAATTAGACTTCCAGGTCCGCTTTCAGACAGAAGCTACATCTTCCCTTTCATCAGAAGACTGGAGATTTGCTCTTATAAAAAATTGTATTAGAGTGGGTCCAGATACGGAAGCACCAGACACAACAAAAAGCTGAGTGAGAGTGTATAAGGAAGTGTAAGTGTAAGACAATCTTCAAAATGGCAGTATCCCATTCCCCTCCTTTACTTGGCAGTCTGGCACTTTTCAAGAGGGTGACTGGAAAATTCCTCCCTGAGGAAATTGATGACTTCAAAATAAAAGACCCTTAGGTATTAGAATTTGAATATTCACCAACAAAATAATCAGTAAAGGCTACAAGATAAATGAGACAAAGCAATCAAAATGGATGAAAGAAACTCACAGAAAAAGAGAGACAATGTAGACAGAAGAAAATGCCAAGGAAAAGGCTGTAATATTTGCAGAAATGAAAAGACATTGTATTTATGAAACAAGAACAGGATGTCATTAAAAAAGCGTTCAAAAATACGGAGGAAGGCTTGAAAATTAGAAAAATATGGTATACATTAGCATGGTAAAAGGTAGTGGAACAGGTAGCACCGGGAATCCGCCTCTTTACCCAAACAATGATTACACTGGTCAAATCTTTCCGATGTAACTATTTTGAAACTCTGGAGTCTATTCCAAGGCTTGCAATGTCCAGGGGAAGCCTTGAACAATAAACCATACTTAATTTTAGCCAATTTCAGCTCTTTTCTGGAGGTAGCAACCCATCCCCTACCCACCTCAACTCTGTGGCACATGCACGTGTTCCTGGAGCATCCTGGATGCAGCTTGCAGGAGCCATGCCAGGCAATAAAGATCCTGTCCTCCAGATATCAGAGATCTGTGTTCAGATTACTATTGCTGCTTCTGATTTTGCAGGTAGAGACACAAAGGCAGGAAGCCACTGTTGTAAGCCCTTCCCCAGCACCTCCTCACCTCCCCACCCCACAGCATTATTGTAAGCTACTCCTTCTCCCACTAAAACAACTTACAGGAGATTTAAAGAGCCAGTTTTCACATTGTGGGAGCCCCACAAGCAGACGAGAGAGAGAGAAAGGAGCAGAGTGATTATTTAAAGAAATAATGGCCAAAAACTCCCCAAGTTTGATAAAAGACATGAATCAAACTATATCCACGAAGCTTAATGACCTCTAAGTAAGATGACCTGACATACCCAAAATGAGATACATTATAATCAAACTGTTAAAACCCCAAAACAAAGATAATCTGGAAAGCAGCAAGAGAGAAGTGACTCATCACATGCGAGGAATCCTCAACAAGATTATCAGCAGATTTTTCACCAAAACTTTGGAGGCCATTGTGTAGGGGCCTGATATATTCAAAGTGCTAAAAGAAAAAAAAAAACTGTCAACCAAGAATTCACTATATGGAAAAACCATCATTCAAAAGTGAGGAGGAAATTAAGACATTTACACGTGTGTGTGTGTGTGTGTATGTACGCACATGTATGTACACGTGCAAGAGAGAAGGAGAGAGACAAAGAGTTCAGTACCACTAGACCTGCCCTGCCCTGCAGGAAATCTTAAAGGAAGTCTTACATGATGAAATAAAAATATACTAGAATATAATGCAAAACTCCATGAAGAAATAAAGATCTCAATAAAGGTAAATATATGGGCAATTATAAAAGCTAGTATTACTGTAACAATTTGTAACTCCAGTTTTTAATTTTACATGATTTAAGAGACTAATACATAAAAGAAAAACTATTATACGCTAAAAGGTAGTATTATTATAACTTTGGTTTTAGACATAATACATAATTTTATTTTACATAATTTAGGAGACTAATGAATTTAACAAGAACAATTATTAGTATATTTATTAACACAATGCACAAAGATGTAATTGAAAAAAGTGAGGAGGACGCTGTAAATAAAAGAGTTTTTTAATGTTATTAGAGTTAATCTGGTGTAAATTTAACTCAGTGCTAAAAGTTTAGGATGTTAAATGTAATACTTATAGTAACCACAAAGTTGTTATAGCATATACACAAAAAGAAATGAGGAGGGAATTAAAACCCTAAACTACAAAAGATTAACTAAAACAAAACACAGTAATATAGAATATCAGGGACAAAAAAATAAAAGTCATATAGAAACAAATAAGAGAATGAAAGAAATAAGTCCCTTCTTAGCAGTAATTACTTTGAATGTAACAGATTAATCTCTCCAATCAAGAGATAGAGATAGGCAGAATGGGTTTTTTAAAGAAAACATGATCCAGCTATGCACTGTCTATAAGAGACTCATTATAGATCCAAAGACATAAGTAGGTTAAAAGTGAAAATATGGAAAAAGATATTCCACGCTCATAGTAAAAAAAGTGAGCACGGGTTGCTATACTAATATAAAAAATAGACTCTAAAAATTTTATAAAAGGTGCTCAGATGCGGTGGCTCACACCTGTAATCCCGGCACTTTGGGAGGCCAAGGTGGGCGGTTCACGAGGTCAAGAGATCGAGACCATCCTGGCCAACATGGTGAAACCCATGAATCTCCACTAAAAATACAAAAAAAATTTAGCTGGGTGTGGTGGCGTGCACCTGTAGTCCCAACTACTCGGGAGGCTGAGGCAGGAGAATCGCTTGAACCCAGAAGGTGGAGGTTGCAGTGAGCTGAGATTGCACCACTGCACTCCAGCCTGGTTACAGAGAGAGACTTCATTAAAAAAATTATAAAAGGTAAAGAAAGATATTATATATTAATGAAAGTTTTAATATAACATGAATATATAATAATTAAAAACATTTAGACACTAATAAAAAAATAAAAATGTATAAAACAAAAGTGACAGAATTATAAGAAGAAATGGGTATTTCTAACATCATGATTGGAGACTTTCATACCCCACTCTCAGTAAAGGATAATACAACCAGAATGAAGATAAGTAAGGAGATAGACTTGAATAACACAATAAACACACTAGACTTAAAAGACACGTGCGTGACACTTTACTCAACAACAAAAGAATACACATTTTTCTCAAGTGCAAATGAGACATTCTCTAGGATAGACCATATATTATGCCCAAATTAAGTCTCAACATTTAAAGAGATAAATGCTATACAACGTATTTTTCCCGTCCACAACAGGATGAAATCGGAAATGAATACCAGAAGGAAAACTGGAAAAATTACAGATTGGTAGAAGATAAACAGGACATTTTAAAATAATCACTGGATCAAAGAAGAAATCACAAAGGAGATTAGAAAATGCTTAGAGATGAACGAAAACAAAAGCGTAACACACCCAACGTTACAACATGTGGTGAAAGCTAGGGGGAAAATTTAGAGCTATAAATGGTTACACAGAAAAGTGTGAAAGATCTCAAACCAACAAACTAACTCTATAACTTAAGGAGCTAGAAAAAGAGTAACTAAACCAAAGGCTAGCAAAAGGATGAAAATAATAAAGATTAGAGCAAAAATAAAGAATAGAAAAACAGTAGAACAAATCAATGAAATCAAAAGTTGATTTTTCAGAAAGATCAACCGAAATTGACAAACATTTAGTAAATTGACTAAGAGAAAGAGTAATCAAATTACTAAAATCAGAATTGGAAGTAGGGATGTTACTACCAATTTAATAGAAATAAAGAGGATTATAGGAGAGTACTGTATGCCAGGAGGCCAGGCACGGTGTCTCACGCTTGTAATCCCAGCACATTGGGAGGCTGAGGCCGGCGGATCACTTGAGGTCAGGAGTTCAAGACCAGCCTGGCCAACATGGTGAAACCCCATCTCCATTAAAAATACAAGAATTAGCCAGATGTGGTGGCAGGTACCTGTTATTACAGCTACTTGGGAGGCTGAGGCAGAAGAATTGCTTGAACCTGGGAGACAGAGGTTGCAGTAAGCTGAGACCTCACCACTGAACTCCAGCCTGGGCAATAGAGCAAGACTCCATCTCAAAAACAAACAAAGCAACAAATAAAAAACAGAAAACAAAAACAACAAAAAAATGAGTACAGTATGCTATCTAATTGGGTAATGAGGATAAAATGGACAATTGCTAGAAACACAAAACTTTTGCAAAAACTAAATCATGAAGAATTAGAAAATCTGAATAAACCTATAACAAATGAGATAGACTCAGTAATCAAAAATCTCCCAACAAAGTAAAGCCTTGGACCTGATGGCTCCTCTGTTGAATTCTACCAAACATTTACAGAAATAACATGACAAAATCAAGCTTTTCCAAAAAATTGAAAAGAAGGGATAACTTCTTAACTTGTTCTATGAAGCCAGGAGTACTCTGATACCAAAGCCAGACCAAGCCATTACAAGACAACTACAAACCAGTATCACTTATGAATGTTAATGCAAACAAAATACTAGCAAAATTAATTCAAAAGCCTATTAAAAGGATTATATAACTTGACCAAGTAGGATGTATTCCTGGAATACAAGCATACTACCCAAAGCAATCTATGGATTCAAAGCAAACTCAATGACTCAATAAAATCCCAATCTACAGATTCAAAGCAATCCCAATGACTCAATAGAATCTCAAAGACTTTTGTTTGCAGAAAGAAAAGCCTCTCCTAAAATTCATATAGAATTTCAAGTTACTGTGAATAGCCAAAAATGATCTTGAAAAAGAACAAAGTTAGAGGACACACTCTTTTTAATTTCAAAACTAACTACAAAGCTAAAATAATCAAAACAGTATTTTACTAGCAAAAAGACAAACACATACACAAATGGAATAGAATACAGAGCCCAGAGATAGGCTCTCACGTGTATGGTCAAATGATTTTTGACAAGGGCATCAAGATCATTCAGTGGAGGAAAGACCATCTTTTCCAAAAGTGATGCTGAAGGAACTGGGTATCTACATGGAAAAGAATAAAGTTAGATCATTATTTACACCATATACAAAAATTAACTACAAAATGGGTAAGAGACCTAACATAAAAATGAAAACTCAAAATCTTTGAAGAAAATATAGGGAATAAACTAAAGATACTAGATTTGGCAATTATTTGATATAATACCAAAGGTACAGGCAGCAAAATTTAAAATAGGCAAATTGGACTTCATGAAAATTAAAAACTTTGTGCACCAATGGACATTATCAACAGAGTTCAAATGCCACCTACTGAATGAGAAAAAAGATTTGCCAATTATATCTCTGAGAAGAGATTAATATTAAGAATACACAGAAAATTTCTAAACTCAACAGGAAAAAAACAACCCAATTCAAAAGTTGGCAAAGAACTCGAATAGACATCTATCCAGAGAAGATATATAAATAACCAGTAAGCACATGAAAAGATGCTTAACCTCACTAATCATTAGGAAAATACAAATTAAACCCACAGTGAGATGCCACTTCACACCCATTAGGATAGCTACTTTCAAAATAAACAAAAAACAAAACAGAAAACAAGTGTCGGTGAGGATGTTGAGAAATTGAGACCTTTATGTACTGTTGGTGGGAATGTAAAATGGTATAGCTGTTGTAGAAAAGAGTATGGTGGTTCTTCAAAAAAATTGAAAATAGAATTACCGTATATACAAGCCAGCAATTTCTTATCTAAGTATATACTCAAAAGAATTGAAAGCAGGTTCTTGAAGAGATATTGTAAACCTAGATTTGTAACAGTATTATTCACTGTAGCTAAAATGTGAAAGTATGTCAAATCCCTAGAGAGGTGAATGAATAAGCAAAATGTGGTATATACGTACTACAGACTATTATTCAGCCTTAAAATGGAAGATAATTCTGCAGTATGCTACAACATAGATGAATCTTGAAGAAATTATACTAAGTAAAATAAGGCAGACATAAGAAGACGAATACTGTTGATTCCACTAAAGTAAGCTATCTTACAGTGGTCAAAATCTTAAAGACAGAAAGTAGAATGGTGATTCCTAGGGGTAGGGGAAGAGGAAAATGGGAAATTATTGTTAATGTATATAGTTTCAGTTTTGCAAGATGAAATGAATTCTGGAGATGGCTGATGGAGATTGTTACCAAACAATATGAATGTACTAAATATCGCAGACTTATAAAGTTAAAAATGGTTAAGATGGTATATTTTATGTTATGTGTTTGTTATTACATTAATACATTGAAGAAAAAAGCTTATTGGATTGGTTTAAAGGTCAAGTTGGGGATATTGCCAATGAAAGAAAAAAAGAAGACCCCTCAAAAACATCAACCAAACAAAAGGAAAATAAGAGAATACAAATAAGAACATTAGAGGAAAATTTCTTCTGAATAATAAAATTTCCATTAGGTGAAGGCAGTAAACATTAGAAGAAAACTATTAAAGATTTAATGAATAAAATTTCCTATGAATAAAGGTCATAAGCTCTTAGACATAAAAAGCTCACATAAAAAGCTCACGTATCTTGGTACAATTTTTTAAAAAATCATATCATTGTAAAATTTCTAACCACCAGAAGAAAAATGAGGATTCTAAATGCTTCCAGAAAGAAAAGGGAACACAGGTATATATCAACGATATACATCTAAATGGCATAGACTTCCTACCTGTGGTACTGGAAGCTAGATGACAATGGAATATGTTCAAAATATTGAGGAATATTAGATAATGCAGTTCCATACCTAGGTAGGTATCA
Organism: Symphalangus syndactylus; assembly: GCF_028878055.3. Taxonomy (NCBI): domain Eukaryota; kingdom Metazoa; phylum Chordata; class Mammalia; order Primates; family Hylobatidae; genus Symphalangus; species Symphalangus syndactylus. The sequence continues at coordinate 34,788,838 of NC_072428.2, read as the reverse complement.
ATCAGTTATGAAAATGGTTGGAGGCTAATGTTCTTCCCCAAATGTCCTCAAACTTGTGACTATATTACCTTCCTTAGCAAAAATAACTTTGAATTAGTTCAGGACCTTGAGATGAGACAGTTTTTCTGAATTATCAGGGTGGACCTAATGTAATTTTAGGGTCATTATAAGTGAGACACAAGAGCACTGGAGTCAGAGAAAATGTGAACATAGAAGCAAAGGTCTGAGTGATGCCTTTGCTAGAAAGGGTAGTGAACCAAGGAATGCAGGCAGCCTTTCAAAGCTGGAAAAAGCAAGGAAACCAATTGTGCTATAGAGCCTCAAGAAGTATCACAGGCCTGCCAACCTATTTTAGAATTCTGACCTACTATAAGGTGATAGATTTGTGTTGTATTAAGTTTGTAGTAATTTGCTACAAAACAATAGAAAACTGATACAAAGATAAAGATATTTTTGAGGGACGTTATTTAGAGTTTGTGATAATGTTGGGACATACTAGTAGCAGAGAATTTAAAAAGAAGTATCTTCATTTTCCAAACAAGGAAGAGAATAGAAAATGTTAAAAAATTAGAAAAATCAAGAAACGAGCAGTATAAGAAAGCTGTTTATAAATGTGGAGGTAAATGCCAAGAAAATGTAGCTAAAAGAGTGAAATATGCTGGCTTTTAGGGACTGGAAGTCAGAAGTGGGAGGATTTGACATTTTTAAACTCTGTTTATCTATTGTGTAGGATTAGAAATACGCAAAAAGAAACAATGAGATTGGAGAGGAGAAAACCCTTTTGTTTACTGGTGGAGTTCATTCTTTTTTAAATGATCTTAGTCTATAAGTTTTTCATCAGACTTCTCACATATTAATGTTAAATATCTGCTTAAGATACTGTTTCCTGTACTAGTCCCTTAGCTTGACATTCACAGTACATGCTCAGTAGCATGTGGTTGGCACATAATCTACTGGAGTTCGTTCTGTGTCTCATTCATCATTATATCCCAGAACCTGGTACAATACTTAACATACGATATATAGTGGATGAATAAATGAAATTCTGGCTGAAAAATGAATGAATGCATAATCATTATTAGAACTTTTATGAGCATCATAAATCACAGATTAATTTGAGAAAGAAGATACTTTTAAAGATTTTCATGAAAAGTGGGCATTTGAAATATTCTTGAGGAGACATACTATGACAAATTGCATATCTCTGCATAGGCACATACATTCTCTTACCTTCAAAGCTTCAATGTATATTATGTAATTATGCACACTTTTAAGCAAGCTCCTTCTATTGCATTAAGTAGGTTGATTCTACAGCTGAATCACTGAATTGGTTATTTCAGTCACAAGCACAACGTGGTCAAGCCAAACACCAATAGGGTGTGTATCAGGCAGGGTGCAGTCAGAAAAAAATGAGCTATCGTAAATATTATGGTAATAAGGATTTTATTATAGGAAATTGATCTTGTGCACGTATGGGAGGGGCTTGGTCAATGAAGATCTGGAAGAGTGGTGTCAGAAGAGAATTATGACATAGTCCATCTGGAGCACTGGCATGGGGTGAATAATTTGGAGCTTATGGGAGAATCTGAAATTGCAAGCACAGAAGGCATCAGGAGTGGAACTATGAAGGCGAAGCCTCTAGTGAGTTCCCGTGAAAGCTGTTGCCTCCATGTAATTACCACTTCAGTAAGTCCACAGCTAGGCAGCTGGTGGTGCATGGGTCTGGAGGTGCTGTTGGGCAGTAGGGCCAGCAGGTGGAAAACAAAGTCAACATGAAACAGGGGAGAGTGAGGACAAGCTGTTAGGCATCTCTGCATTTTTTCATGTCGCTATGTCTCATCACAACAGCCTTCCAAGAACAAGGGTTCTGCATTTCTCCACCTTCCAAATCTTGCAAAACTCATTTTTGTTTTGGCAACTGTAACATAAAACCTAACAGTAAAGGGGATTCTGGACTATGTAATTCTCAATCTCCATCAAGTTGATGTAACAAAATGTAGCACAGATGAAGACAGATACACTTCTAACAGGGAAAGGGGAAAATATTTGTTGTGTATTTGCTGAACAATAATCCAGATTTTTTACAGTGAATTTCAACTTCGAAAACTTGGGATATTGCTATCTCCCTCTAAACTTCAATCATGAAAACCTCAGAACTATTTCACTCTAAGTGAATATAACAATTAAACATACATGAAGATATTCAGCTTTGTCTGATATGTATAGTAAGTGCTAAAAAACATTAAGGCTGGGCATGGTGGCTCAAACCTGTAATCCTCCAACACTTAGGGAGGGAGAGGTGGTAAGATAGCTTGAACCCAGGAGTTTGAGACACCTTGGGCAACATAGTGAGACCCCATTCTCCACACACACAAACATACACACAAACATGTTGGTTTCTTTTCCTGTTGAATGGCTTAATTTTATAGGTAAAAGAAACCCAAGAAGTAAAATAGGTCAGTTTCTGACTACTGATCTCAGCCATTTCTAACGTAATAGACTTTCAGTCACACCCAAAAACTAGTGCCTTGAAGAAATATAAAAGCCACTGTAACTTCCCAGTAATGTTCTGAATACCTAGTTTGCACAATACTTTGTGTGAGGTGCTCTGTGAGGGGATGGGAGGTTTCACTGATGAGTCTAACCTGGTTTGTGCTCTCAAGCAGCTGATCCTGAAGCTGAATAGACAAGGCTAGTGTGTTTGTGCCTATGATCAAAGGCACATTAAAAAAAAACTGTCCCAAAGTTAAAATAATATGGATTTTCAGAGAACGCGTAGGGAATGTCCATCAGCTGGCTGTGGACAGATTTTCTAGTTGAAACTTATTTAAGAGGGAAGGAAGGAAGGGTTAATATAGAGCTATTAATTATGTTCTGAGGTGGAGAGGGAACACACCAAGGCTAACATCTGATGGCCTCCATTTTCTTAGAGTTCTTAAGCAGAATAAGCAGAGCGTAGTTATCTATGAAAAAATTAATCATCATTAGTACAAATAATTTTCTGGAAAAGGAGTAAAACAAAAGGGTTTTCTGGTAGCCTTCATAACTCTGAAATCATAAATTTATTTGAGATAGTGTCGATAAAGATATTATTGTTACTTTTATTTGAGTAAAAGGTTTGGATTTGGTTATTGACTGATACACATTCCAGGGATATTCATTTCTTCCACTTCCCTGCAACTCTCAATTTATTTTTTTATAAAATGTTTCAGATTAATTTGAAATTATTGTCTTGCTTTACTCAAAAGAAAAACCTCAACAAGGTTTTCATTTTTATAGCTTATGACTTAGAATTTGTTTGCTTTTCTACAGGAACTATAATGACCACCTTTCACAGGTGACTTGCTGTTTAGGAGAGGCTTGGTGATTATCATGAGAAAAGAGCCAAAGAAGGAAGAAAGAGAATTAAATGTGTCTAATTCTCAAATGATAAAATATAGCCCTAAAGCTATTAAAGCAGATGCGTTGTTAGGTGACCTAGGAGTTCTGGAAAGTGTGAAAGGCAGCAACATCAAGTGACTTTCTTGGTTGTAGTAATCTATGGATAATCTAAGAATTATCACATCGAGGTGTGCAGGATCCTTTTAGCATTGCTAATGGCATTTTGTGTGTGGGCAGTAATGCCCCGATAGTCACTTTCCTTGTGAGCCTCCATATTGCAGTGTATGATTCATAGCCAACACTTGAGGCTTTAAATAAGAGACCTTTTCATTTTGATTCTCTGATCCTACAATTCCTAATGACATAGCATTTTTAAGGCACTAGTATGAATTCCACATTTACATTCACAGGAAATGTTTTTAATTTATTCATGTAAAAATGGTTTAATAGTTTGATTGCTTTGTTCACTGAAATAATAATTTTAAGACACTTGAAATTAAACTGAAAAGTCAAAAGTGTTTTAAAACATCTTTAAGACAATTATGTAAAACTCATGGGCTTAAGTATTAAAGTAACATTGACAAGTTGGGAGGAATGAAATATGATTCAAATATTTTAACTGATTTTCAATCAATCAAGGGCTTGAACCTGAATTTCCTATTTTAGCTTTTAAACTCATTAGGGGGCAAAGTTTGACTTTATTAAAATTTGTGTATGAATTTGGAAGATAGTCTATTATAGACACAGAAGCTATGTTGGGCAAAGGGGCTTCAATCCTGTCTTGGCTGTAAACACCCCACCTTCAGCGCAGTGCATGACAAAAATATGACTTGGTATTTCAAGCAAGTTTGCTATTCCAAACCCACACATTCTGAGCTGCATCAGCTTTGAAATTCAAATGCCAGATGATTTGGAAATCACTTTTGAGAAGAAAAATATATTATGATGCATTCTCCCTTGCCTGGCTGGATTGATGACAAAGCCTTTGCATATTTACAGGTTAAAAGAGGCAATGAGCAGGAAAGTCCCTTGTCTATAAGATAAATTGACAACCTTAGTCTCTTTGAGACGTGGGTTCACAAGAGTTCAGAGAGCATTTTTGCCAGGAACACTAAAACCTCAGAGGGACACCAGCTCTTTAAAGGCAGGAAAGGACCCTAGCACTTATCTACTTTAATCCTTTGGTTTCTATATGTAAAATGGCATAAGAGTAGCCTCTAACTATCTTAGAGGGTTGTGGTGAAGATTAAATAACAAACACAATTTCTATACAGAACTTGAAACATCTCAGATACTTGTTATATGTTCACCTCTTTCATTCATTTCCACAGACATTAGTCTTCCTTTGTGTTTACTGGCAAATAATGTGAATCCATAAGCAAGTACATGGAAGGCCAAAGATATTGAGCTATTGGCATTGCAAATAAATGTTAACACCTGTCTACTACTCTGTCTGTTAATCTGACAACACTCAATTTACCTTTCTAATTAAAAGCTTACCTAAAATCTACCTTTTTGGTCATTTTTGCATCCCTTTGGTTATTTTATATTTTGACATTTTGAATATATTTTAAGTTTTATTTATTTTGGCTAAAGACTCTATATGATTGTATAATATATGTAAAATTTGTAGCATCTTCTGAATAACAAGGATACGTTGAAATCTTATAAGCATCTTTTTTCTAGTTTATGTAAATTGGAAAGCTGAGACACTTTAGCCGTTTTGTCTAAAAATCTCTATACAAATCTTTAATTTGTTAGTTTAGTTTAATTTTTATAATTCAGCACTAAGCAAACTGGATTTAGGGAACTATCGTTTGTTTGATGAAGTGCTCTTGTACCACCTCAGATACGCATTTAATCCCCTCAAATAGAATCCTGGCCTTTGGAGATGTGGTGCAGGGCCTCTTAGATCATAGGAAATGATTCGCAGGGTGAGATGGATTCACCAGTCAGGCTTCAAGCACTTTAGACAGCCAGAAATGGTAAAATAGAAAACACCTTGACCTGCAGCATAATGCAACAGGAATGTTGCCTAACTCCAGGAGTATGTTTGTCCCAGCTGCAGTAATGTGATCATATTTGTGTTTTACTGACTGTCACACTATGTTTTTATGACCAGCCCTCCCCTACCAGACCAAGCAACTTTAGTATAGCTCTCAAATTCTTTTCATTTCTGCATTCTTTATAATTATGGTCTAGAATATAGTAGATATTTAATAAATTTTAAAACAAGCAAATGATTAGGGAAAAACTGTACAAAGAAAAAAATCTTTGGGTGACTTCCCAATTTGAAACACGTCTGACCTAATTTTTTGACATTATGGAGCAAACTGTATCATAATTTATGATGATATTGGTTCAGAAGGATGTTTGAGATACCTGCTTTATTTCTGCTGACATCTACTTGGCTGATTTACTCACTTCCTCCCTTCTCTCACTTCATTTATGCTCCCATTTCACCTTCTCAAAGAGGTCTGCACTGATTACGTATTTAATAACTGTCCCCCTACCTCATCCCAGACACCCCGATCTCCAAGACCTTTCCTTAATTTTCTTTTTTACAAAAAACCTTCCCTTTCTGAAGTTCTATATCATCTATTTATTGTCATTATTGTATACTGATTCTCTCTTGCTGCCAGCTTGTAAATTTTACTAAGGTAGATCTGTTAATTTGTTTTGTTCACTGATATTTCCCAAGTACCTTGAATAACGTCTAGCACTTAGTAGGAGCTCAATAAATGTTTATTGACTATATAAATAGAAGACACTCAAAAGTCAGCTCTAATTCTTATGTTTCTAAGATAGGAGTTAAAATTCTGACACTTTATGTAGATTTGCCATGATAAGGTTGGAAAGTAAGGGGTCCAGTTTTCACGAAATTAATGTATCCATACACTACCATTCTGATCTGCTGCAGTTTTCACAGAGCTGGAAATAGTCTCCGTTTGTGTTGGCCCCTGTGGTTCATCCCATTCCTTGAGTGGTCACAATTGTTTTGCTCTTTCTCCTTTCTGCCTTTGCCATTTTGCTTAACCTGCTTCTACACTTTGTTTTATGCTCAGCTCTGTTGTGCCTTGTGCTGTTAGCTGTTTCTCAACATGAGTAAAGTTAAGCATGTATGTGGGCTCTGAATTCAAACTACTTGAGTTTTCATGTTGAACTCATCTTTACTAGCTGCATGTGTGATTCAGGGCTATTTTCCTTACTGCTCTGCAAGTCAGTGTACTCATCTACAAAATTGGGATAATCTTGCTTCTTCTGTGTAGAGATGTATGAATGAATAAGATCTTATATGAGGCACTTATAACAGTGTATAGCATATAGCAAACTCTCAAGATTAAAATGAAAGTTATTTTAGTTCTGGCTCAAGTGGACCATAAATTTCTTTAGTGTAAGAACCATCCAGGATTCCTTTTTTTTCTGTATCTCCTAGAGAATACAATAGCAAATACTATACATATTTACGGACTGATTTTTTTTGACTTTTCAGCTTACTGTTTGGTTTGTTTTAATGACAATGAAGACATGGTTTTTATAATGTCCCTAAAGATAGCTATGCAAATATAAAGGAAAATGAATATCACATACTAAGATAATATTAGTTCTTATTATACTAGCTTTTATTTGTGAAACCTGTAGTGAAAATACTTGTCATTATTGGGTCTTCAAGCCATTAATTTATTGATTCTCGACCCTAAATCTCACAAAATTTGACTGAAATCCTAACAAATGTTAATGCTCACCAGCTAGAGGACCCCAGGATACACTTATAGTCAAATAAAGTTGAGTTTATTACTTCCTGCAAGAAGGGATATTGTACATTTTTGATAATAGTAGGTACTTCTATAAGAAAGTTTTGGGGTATAGATTGTCATGGGATTGAGTCGTTTGTTAAGTGACCTGGGGAGATTGGAAGGAAATAGGGATCTATTCTGAATTTGGTAATTTTATGAGGAAGGGATAAATTTATGAAGTATCTTAATATTTGTTTAGTTCACACATAATTATACTTATTTATGATATATAGAGAGATATTTTGATACATGTATACAATGTGTAATGATCAAATCAGGGTAATTAGCATATCCATGATTTCAAACATTAATCATTTGTGTTGTGAACATTCAAAATTCTCTCTTCTGGCTTTTTGAAAATATACACTAAACAATTGCTAACTGTATTCAGCCTACAATGGTACAAAACACTAGAAGTTATTTCCCCCATCTAGCTGTAACTTTGCATTCATTAACCAACCTCTGCCTATCCTTCCCTCCTTCTTCCCCTTCGTGGCCTATAATGACCATAATTCTACTCTCTGCTTCTATGAGCTCATTTTTTTAGCTCCCATATATGAGTGAGAACATGTGATATTTATCTTTCCATGCCTGACTTATTTCACTTCATATAATATTCTCTAGGCTCATTCATATTGCCACAAATGACAGGATTTCATTCTTTGTTATGGCTAAATAGTATTCCATTGTGTATATATACCACATTTTCTGTATCCATTTATCTGCTGATGGGCATATGGGGTTATTATGTAATGGTGGCTATTGTAAATAGTGCTGCAATAAACATGGGGTTGTTGGTATCTCTTTGTTATAATGATTCTATTCCTTTGGATAAATACCCAGTATTGGGAATGCTGGGTCATCGGTAGTTTTATTTTTAGTTTTTTGAGAAGTCTACATGCTGTTTTCAATAATGGCTGTATTAATCTACATTTGCACCAACAGTGTGTATGAGTTCCCTTTTCTCTGCATCATCAACAGTATATGTTATTTTTTGTGTTTTTGATAACAGCCATTCTAACTGGGGTATGATGAGAACTTATGGTTTTTGTTTTTATTTTGGTGATGATTAGTGATGTTGAGCATGTTTTTATATACCTGATGGCATTTGTTTTTGTTTTTTGTTGTTGTTGTTGTTTTTGAGACAGAGTTTCACTCTTGTTGCCCAGGCTGAAGTGCAATGGCTTGATCTCGGCTCACCACAACCTACATCTCCCAGGTTCAAGCGATTCTCCTGCCTCAGCCTCCCGAGTAGTTGGGATTACAGGCATGGGCCACCATGCCTGGCTAATTTTGAATTTTTAGTAGAGATGGGGTTTCTCCATGTTGATCAGGCTGGTCTCGAACTCCCAGCCTCAGATGACCCGCCTGCCTTGGCCTCCCAAAGTGCTGGGATTACAGGTGTGAGCCACTGTGCCCAGCAGGCCTTTTGTATGTCTTATTTTGAAACATGTTTACTCAGATCATTTGCCCATTTTTTAATGGGATTATATGGTGTTTGCTGTTCAGACGTTTGTGGTCCTTGTATATTCTAGATATTAATCTCTTGTCAGGTTAAGTGTTCAAATATTTTCTTTTATTCTGCAGGTTGTGTCTTCACTCTGGTGATTGTTCCTTTGCTATACAGGAGATTTTTTTGATTGATATAGCCCCTTTTGCCTATTTTTGTTTTTGTTACCTGTACTTCTAAAATCTTACCCATAAAATCTTTACCAAGACCAATGTTCTGAAGCATTTCCTTATAATTCTTCCAGTAGGTTTTATAGTTTCAGGTTTTACATTTAAGTCTTTAATTCATTTTTAGTTGATTTTTGCATATGGTGAGATATGGGGTTCTAGTTTCATTGTTCTTGATGTGGATATTCAGTTTTCCTAGCTGCATTTATTGAACAGGGTTCCCTTTACCCAATATATATTCTTGGTTTCTTTGTCTAAAATCAAATGGTTGTTAATACTTGGATTTATTTCTGGGTTCTTTATTCTGTTTCATTGATCTATTTTTCTATTTTTATAATAATACCACACTGTTTTGTTTACTATAGCTTTGTAATATACTTTGAAGTCAGGTAGAGTGATGCCTCCAACTTTGTTCTTTTTGCTCAACATTGCTTTGACTATTTGGGGTTTTTTGGTCCCATATGAATTTTAGGATTTTTTTTTCTGCTTTTGTAAAGAATGTTATTGGTATTTTGATGGGGATTGCATTGAATTTGTAGATTGCTTTGTGGAATATGGTTATTTTAATAATATTAACTCTCCTAATTAATTCCATTTTTTGTGTCCTCTTCAATTTATTTCATCAACATTTTGTAGTTTTTATTGCAGAAGTCTTTTACTTCCTCGGTTACATTTATTCTTAGTTATTTTAATTTTTGTAGTTGTATATTTTTGTATGGAATTTTTTTAAATTACTCTTTTAGCTAGTTCATTATTGGTGTATATAAATACTACTGAGATTTGTGTGTTGATTTTCTACTCTGTAACTTTACCAAATTTGTTGATTAGTTCTAAGAGGGTTTTTTGTGGGTTTGTAGGGTTTTCTATGTATAAATAAGATTACGTCATCAGTAAAGAGGGAATTCTGCTTTTCCAGTTTGCATGCGCTGTATTTTTTTCTCTAGGCTAATTTCTCTGGATAGGACTTCTGGTCCTATCTTATTCTTATGATGAATAAGAGTGGTGAAAGTGGGCATTCTATCTTCTTCCAGCTCTTAGAGGAAAGGTTTTTTAGCATTTCCACACTCAGGATGACACTAGTTGTGGGTTTGTCATATATGGATTTTATTGTGTTTGTGCACATTCCTTCAGTAGCACTTTGTTTAGTTTTTGTTTTTGTTTTTTGCCATGAAGAGATGTTAGTTTTTATCGTATGCTTTTTCTGTATTAATTGAGATGATTATATGATTTTTGTTCTTCATTCTGTTGATGTGATGTATCACATTATTGATTTGCATAAGTTGAACCCTTCTTGTATTCTTGGGATAAACCCCATTTGATCATGGTGTATTATATGTTGCTGTATTGCTGGGTTTGGTTTGCTAGTAATTTGTTGCATGTTTTGCATGTGTGTTCATCAGAAATATTGGCCTGTACTTTTGTGTGTGTGTGTGTGTGTGTGTGTGTGTGTTTGTGTGTGTACATGTGTCCATGCCTGATGTTGGTATAATGGTAATGCTGGCTTCATAGAATGAGTTAAGAAGAATTCCCTTCTCTTCAATCTTTAGAATAGCATAAGAAAAATTGTGTTAATTCATTTTTTAAATTTTAATAGAATTCATAGTAAAGCAATCAGTGCCAGGCATTTCTTTTTTTAGGAGACTTTTATTACTGATTCAATCTCATTATGTGTTATTGGTAAGTTCAGGATTTTTCTTTCTTTCTTTCTTTCTTTTCTTTCTTTCTTTCTTTCTTATTGATTGATTTATTTATTTAGAGACGGAGTCTCATTCTGTTGCCAGGCTAGAGTACAGTGGCATGATCCCGGCTCACTGCAACCTCTGCCTCCTGGGTTCAAGCGATTCTCCTGCCTCAGCATCCCAAGTAGGTGGGACTACAGGTGCACGCCACCATGCCCAGCTAATTTTTGTATTTTTGGTAGAGATGGGGTTTGACCATGTTGGTCAGGATGGTCTCAAAATCTTGACTTTGTGATCTGCCTACCTCAGCCTCCCAAAGTGCTGAGATTACAGGCATGAACCACTGTGCCCAGCCTTCTTCCTTATTTAATCTTGTTCACTTACACATCCAGGAATATATCTATTCGCTATAGGTTTTCTAATTTGTTGGCATGTAGGTGTTCCTAATAGTCTCTAATGATCATTTGTTTTTCTGTAGTATCATTTGTAATGTCTCTTGTTTCATTTCTGATTTTATTTATTCAGGTCTTCTCTCTTTTTTTCTTAGCTTAACTAATTATTTGTCAGATTTATCTTTTCAAAAACACAAATTTTTATTTTATTGATTTTTAAATATATTTTTAAGTATCTATTTAGTTTATTTCTGCTCTGATATTCAGTATTTTTCTTCTACCTATTTTGGGTCAGATTTCTTCTTGCTTTTCTAGTTCCTTGAGGTGCATTTCTAGGTTATTTGAAATCTTTCAACTTTTATGAAATAGGCAGTTATTGCTATTAGTGCTGCTTTTTCTGTGTCCCATTGGTTTTGGTATGTTATGTTTCCATTTTTGTTGATTTCAAGAACTTTTTTTGCTTCTTAATTTTTTTCACTGAGCCACTAGTTGTTTGGAAGCATATTATTTAATTTCCCTTTATTTGCACAGTTTTCAGAGTTACTCTTTTATTGATTTCTAGTTTTATTCCATGATGATCTGAGAAGGTACTTGATATGATTTAAATTTTTAAAAAATTTTAAGTCTTGATTTATGACCTAATATATGGTCTATCATGCATAATATTCCATGTACTGATGGAAACAATGTGTATTCTGTAGCTTTTGGGTAAAATGTTCAGCAAATGTCTGTTAGGGCCATTCGATCTATAGTGAAGTTTTAATTCAATATTTCTTGGATGATTTTTCATCTAGATAGTCTGCCCAATGATCAAGGTGGAATGTTGAAGTTTCTAACTATTGTATTGGGCTCTATCTTTCTCTTTAGTTCTAATAATATTTGATTTATTTATCTGCATGCTCCATTTTTCAGTTCATATATATTTACAATTGTTATATTCTCTTGCTGAACTGATCACATTTTCATTGTATAATGACTTTTTTTTTTTTTTTTGAGATGAAGTTTTGCTCTTGTTACCCAGGCTGGAGTGCAATGGTGCGATCTCGGCTCACCGCAACCTCTGCCTCCTGGGTTCAAGTGATTCTCCTGCCTCAGCCTCCTGAATAGCTGGGATTACAGGCATGCGCCACCATGCCTGGCTAATTTTGTATTTTTATTAAAGATGGGGTTTCTCCATGTTGGTCAGTCTTGTCTCAAACTCCCGACCTCAGGTGATCCCCTCACCTTGGCCTCCCAAAATGCTGGGATTACAGGCATGGGCCACTGTGCCTGGCTGACCTTCATCTCTTTTCATGTTTATTGACATCCAGTTTATTTTGTCTGATAAAATTGTTTTTATGCATGATTTTGTTTTCCATTTATATGGTATATCTTTTTCTGTTTCTTCCTTTTCAGTCTATACTTGCAAGTGAAGTGAGTTTCTTGTAGGCAGCATATAGTTGGGTCTTTTTTTAAAATCAATTTAGCAAGTCTATATCTTTTAGTTGGAAAACTTAAATTATTTGCATTCAAAGTTGTTATTGATAGGTGAAAAGTTACTTCTGTCCTTTCACTAGTTGGTTTCTGAAGTGTTGGTTTCTGAAGTGTTGTGTATATGTTTTGTTGCTTTATCTTTTAATGTTTATTTTTCTGATTTGGGTAGTGATCAAAATTTATAAAGTTTGATTCCTTTCTCTTTCCCATTTGTGTATTTAACAGTGAGTTTTATACTTTCTGTGTGATTTACGATGGAAAATATCATCCTTTCAATTCCAGATGTAGATTTTTCTTTGGCATTTTTCTGTAGGGCCGCTCTATTGGTAATAATTTCCCTCAGTTTTGCTCATCTGGAATATAGTTTCTTTTTCATTTCTGAAGGATAACTTTACTGGTGCACTATTCTTATATGACAGGTTTTTTTTTTTCTTTCAGCACTTTGAATATATTATACCATTCTCTCCTGGTTTCTGCTGAAAAATACGTCATTAGTCTGATAGGTATTGTTTTCTATGTGACTTGATAGCCTTCAGTTGCTACTTTTTCTCTCTTTGAATGTTACAGTTTGACCAAAATGTGCCTCAGAGAGAACTTTCTGTTTTGAAACTACTTGGGGATTGTTGAGCTTTCTGTATCTGAATGTCTATATCTCTTACAGGAATTGGGAAATTTTCAACTCTTATTTCATTAATAGGTTTTTTTATGCCTGTTCACATTTCTTCTCCATCAGGAACTCTCAAAATTTGAATATTTCTTCACTTGATCATATTGCATATGTCATGCAGGCTTTCTTCATTCCTTTATATTTATATAGTTATTTTTTGTCTGACTGGGTTATTTTAAAATTCCTGGCTCAAGTTCAGAAATTCTTTCTTCTGCTTGTTTTAGACTACTGGTAAGGCTGTCAATTGTATTTTTATTTTCAGACATTGAATTTTACAGTTCTGGGATTTCTGTTTTTTTCTATGCCTCAATAATTTTGTGTGAGGAAGTTATGACTGGTTCAGCTTCCTTTTACTTGTTCCACTCAAATTTTTGTTGGTAACATCAGTGATAATGACTGGATTCAAAGAAGTCAAAAACACATTTTTTGTTGTCGTAATACATCACAGGCATGTGAGGTTGGCTCATGAGAGGCAACCCACAATGGCTGAAATTAAAACTTAGAGGCAATCCCATCAGGTAAAGCTCAGAGTTGAGGTAGGACACAGACCAAACTGCAGGTAATAGGTAGAGGTGTGACTTAAAAGGTGAAGGTGGTGTTTGAGAAAACAGGAACAATCCACAAGCAGAATACTAGGCTATAGACAAGTCAACTAAAAATAACTAGACCTAAGAGTCAGAGAAATACTAGGACAAAGAAACAGAAAGTCATTGAATATTTACACAGGTAGTAAGATGCTAACCAAACTTCAAGTCTTCAGTTATACAGATAGAATCTAAATCTTGGATATTATAAAGCACAGAGAAGGAACAGGCCACAAGGACAAGACAGATTTTAATCTAGCCTGTACCCAGAGAACAAGGAAAATGCAGGGCCAAGAACTGGGTGAGTTGGTTCTGGGCATTATAAAATATTTAATATCTCTGATTATGCAGAAGCAAATTAATCTCGGATCACTGACTGGAACAGTGTCTACAGATGGGAGTCAGATGGCAAGAGCAAAGGCAGGTGGACTGGCTGAGAAGGTCAAGGATAATAGGTCAAGCTGTCACTGTGATGACTTGATCAGCGTTAAATGGATTAAGGCATACAAAGTTAATTCATGACTTTAGAGCCTAGGCTCCTGCTTTTGGGATCATTTCTTACTAATACAGTGCCTTCCTGTATTAGTAAGTAATACAGCCAAGTAAATGAGCATCCCGGATTCATGCCATGTTTCAAGTTTAGGGTTTTCGATGTTAAGTGTGATCTGCATAGAGTTTTCATTTATTTAATTCTTTAAGGAAGTACAAATTTTACTAGATCTTATCTTCCTTCTGGAATTATCCTGAGAACACTCATTCATGGCCATTTCTAGCACCAGACACTACCCATTTTCTTCCAAACTCTTACTATATTACATTGCTTAGCTGCCTTGCTATCTATCAATTAATATAATATTTAGTTCACAAAGCCAGACATTCTTGCAGATAAAGAAAATAATGAGAAATGTTACCTGCCTTTGGGGAGCTTTTATTCTACCAAGCAAAGGCATGACTAAAATTAAGGAGAATACCATAAACCATATTATCTACTATTACATACAGACAAACCAATATTTGGCCAAGGTTAATACAAAGTTCATTCATAGAATTCCAGGATCAGGGTTCTGAATCACAATCTTAGGCAACTGAAAAAAAGCTTCTTATAGTAGATTTACCTAAACTAACACCTGAGGAATGAATAGGCATTAACTGAGTAAAGAAGGTGATTGGGTCAATGCTCTAAGTTATTTTAAATGTCAGTCTACTTTCTGTCTTTTATTGTAGTAAGTAAACAAAAGTAAGTTTTTTTTTGATGACTTAGGATCAGAGCAAATAACTCAAAGGTGGACTTACATCATAGGAACCTAAAGGTATTTTTATTTTAGTTAGTTATTTTAATTAAACTATTTATCTGCATTTAAAATTATTTAGGGGATGATAAAAGTAACACAGCAATATTTTCTGGGTACATTTATATTCCATGAAGTCAGGCTCTTGTTAATTAAATTTTCACTATATCCAAGAAAGAAACAAGGTCAAAATAAATTTAGTACAGGATTATCAGTTTAGCCAAGGCATTAATATAACATCATAGTGAAGGTGTACTACCTATTGAAGGAGCGCTGTTAGTGTCTGGAAAAGAATGAGTATGAAAACATTTATTCACTGGTGAGATGTCTTAGAAGCTGAAGAATTCGTGTGCTAAGAAGGAGGCAGTGACAGTCAGCACCCAATGCCATATAGTCAAGGTGAATGGGGAGGAATAAAAGGCCTTGGTATTGAGTAGGAACAAAGATATTAATTCCATTTGTGAGAGTACTTTTTGCAGAGTGCTAGAATGCCATGATTGCAAACCTGCCTGAGAAAAGTCTGCAACTTTTATTTATTGCTTATAGACCAGAATTATATTAAAGACTTTTACCTCTAACAACTACATTTACCTGAGTATATTATTGAATATCTGTAAAACTTATGAAAAGAAAGAAATGTAGGTGCTATTTATACTTAGTTCACAATTCTACAGAGCCTGCTGTGTTTTTGCAAATGTTTGAAACTCCTTTATTATTAAATCTCTTTAATTTTACCTCCTACATCTCAACTACTGGGATTATTTCTGACACCAACACAGAACTGGGGCTATTCTCCAGAACACAATTTGATTCTCCATTCCAAACTTTGGCTGTCTTTATTTCTTCTATCTCAAATGTCCTCCTTGTTTTGCCTTTTTAAAAAGTGTCAACCTTTGACATCATTTCTATTGATAATATTTTTTCAGGATAATTCTGAACAACCATATCTTCTTTACTCTGAGGCTGTGACTTGTGTGTGTGTGTGTGTGTGTGTATGTGTGTGTGTGTCTGTGTGTTCTATGATACGGTATGTTCTGAACTGTCTTTTGATGGGTTTTATCTTCCCACTCGTATTGCACAGTTCTATTGTGTAGGGATCATGGCTTGTACTTCTTTCTACAATATTTTCATAATATTCTGTGCTAATATTATATGCATAATCATTAAAGGCTGTATGATATTGTAACACTTTCATTAGAAAGATCTAGATTTAAAACAAAATTCTCAAGCTATGGTTTTCTAGCTCTAAAATGGGGATAAAGGTACCTGCTTCTTAGGGTGGCAATGAAAAATTGAAAAAAATGTATGTTGAGAGTTTGACACTTTAATTTATTTATAAATGTTAATTATCTTAATTTATAAATTGTTGGGTTGATAAGTATAAATTGTTGGGTTGATAGGTAGTATATCTTCACTATGGTGTTATATTAAATGCCTTGGCTAAACTGATAATCCTGCACCAAATTTATTTTGACCTTGTTTCTTTTTTTTTTTTTTTTTTTTTTGAGACGGAGTCTCGCTTTTTCACCCAGGCTGGAGTGCAGTGGCTCAATCTCGGCTCACTGCAAGCTCCGCCTCCCGGGTTCACGCCATTCTCCTGCCTCAGCCTCTCTGAGTAGCTGGGACTACAGGCACCCGCCACCACGCCTGGCTAATTTTTTGTATTTTTAGTAGAGACGGGGTTTCACCGTGGTCTCGATCTCCTGACCTCGTGATCCGCCCGCCTCGGCCTCCCAAAGTGCTGGGATTACAAGCGACCTTGTTTCTTTCATAGATAAGGTAAAAACTTGATTAATGAGAGCCTAACTTCATGGAATATATATTTACCCAAGAAATATTGATATGTTACTTTTATCATTCTCCAGATAGATACTTTTAAACGCAGAGAAATAACTTATCAAAATAACTAACTAAAATAAAAATACTTATAGGTTCCTATGATGTAAGTCCACCTTTGAGTTCTTTACTCTGATCCTAAGTCTTCAAAAAACATTTACTTTTGTTTATTTAGTACAATAGAGAAATAAAGTAGACTGATGTTTAAAATAATTTACAGCATTTACCTAATCACCTTCTTTACTCAGTTAATGCCTATTCATTTCTCAGGTGTCAGTTTAGGTAAATCTACTTCTTACTAAGAAGTAGATTTACCTAAGATTAGGCAACCTCAGTTGCCTAAGATTGTGATTCAGAACCCTGCTCCTGGAATTCTATGTATCAACCTTGTGTTAACTTTGTCCAAATATTGGTTTGTGTGTATGTTAAACAGTAGAAAATACAGCTTATGGTTACATGGTCTCTGTTCATCTCAACCACTGTTAATTTTCCACCACCTGGCACTGCAAATTCTTCAGAGGAGACACCCAACAAATACTTGTGGATCCAAAGTATAGGTGAGCAGGAAGGAAGCCAGACTAAATTAACCATAATTAAATAATAAATTCAATTATTCAAGGTAGTTTACTTGTATCAAGTATTTCAATTAAATTTGGGGGGCATTTAGATATAGTCAATAAAATATTCAACATATTAAGTTATTTCACTTATGTTACTTGAGCACTTCTTATGTGCATGGAACTTTGATAGGTTCTGTAGACGCATCTCACATTTTCAGAGATATATAATAAAAGTATGCTGTCAGCACAGGAATGAAAGAGCCACTGTCTAATGAAGACTGGCACTGGAGCTGAGGCACTACTTAACAATAATACAGCACCATTTTGGGGAGTTTACCTAAGTGAGGGGCAAGGCCAAAAGTGTAAACACAATGAATATGGATCATGACATTAACAATTTGAGACCCTGAGATGGAAATTGGGTGCAATTAGCTTTACTATTCCTCGTAAATGGAAATGTTTGCTATCTTTGCTTTTTTTTTTTTTTGCATTCATTCTATATTCCCTATTTTATTCCGTGTTTTGCTGCTATAACAGAATACTACATACAGGTTAATTTACAAAGACAAGACATTTATTTGGCTCACAGTTCTGGAGGCTGAGAAGTCCAAGATCCAAGATTGACGAGACATATCCGGTGCGGGTTTTGTTGCTGTTTCTTAACATAGTAAAAGAGCAAGCAAGCATGTGGGTCAAAGGGAGAAAAAAAAGTTAGGCCAAACTCATCTTTTTATGAGGAGCCCAATTTCTGAATAACCAACCATTCCTGTGATTATGGCAAATTTTCATTCACAAGGGCAGAACTCTCATGACCTAGTGAACTCTTGAAGATCCCACCTCTGTTGCATCAAGGGTTAATTTCCAACACATGAACTTATCTAACCCTAACCCTAACCATATAGATTTATTTAAACCATAGCACTTTCTTTGTGTGCACTGATTATAAGTTAAGTAGACTGGCTAATGCTTGAATGATTTTAAATTTGTATATTATTGAATGAGTGCAGGTTGTTTAGATAAAGAGCTTCTGGTGAGAACAAATAAAACATAATATCCATAAAATTGAAGGCTATATTGTCTTTGCTTTTATTTTTTTTTCAAAATGGAATTTGAAGTTTATTGTTTTTATTATTTCATTTAAAATGGAAGTAGGTTGGCTGGTTGGCTCATGCCTGTACTCCCAGCACTTTGGGATGCTGAGGCAGGTGGATCACCTGAGGTCAGGAGTTCCAGATCAGCCTGACCTGCTGGGTGCAGTGGTGTGCACCTGTAGTCCCAGCTACTCGGGAGGCTGAGACAGGAGAATTGCTTGAACCCAGGAGGGAGAGGTTGCAGTGAGACGAGATCACACCCTGCACTCTAGCCTGGTGACAGAGCAAGACTTTGTCTCAAAAAAAAAAAAAAAAAGAAAGAAAGAAAGAAAAGTAGGTTTTTTTTCTGATTATATAATATGCTACAGTTTCATTATAAAACAATAAGATACTATCAAATCATAAGAAGGAAAACAATAATCAGTTTTTCCACTAACTAGAGATAAGTTAACCGTTTATATATACAACTAAGACATTTTCTCTCTGTATGTATGTATACAAACTCCTCTCAATATTCTTCCAGTGTGTATACATTGACACCACATTTTAAAATTAAAAATGAGATTATACTCTAAAGAGTTTTAACATTTTTCACTTAACAGAATATTGTGAATATATATTTTAGACAATAGACCTACATTTGTCATTATCCTAGGCAGTGTCCCACTGGTGAACACAGAAGGATAATTGGGCTGTTTACCACTTCAAGAAGAACTGCCATGATCAAATAATGATCACAGATGAAATACATATATTTCATCTTTGCACATTTATTGACTATTCTTAGGTACAATTTCTGGAAGTGAAATTATTTCCTGATATGCACAAGTTTAAGGGTATAATTACACATAGCAAAACTGTTTTTCTCAGGATTTATCCTTATTAATATTCCTACCCAACCTGTTTCAACACATTATTAACATTGGATATTATCATTATTTTGAGTCTTTGCTAATAGTACAATTGAAGTTAGATTAGAAGTGATTTTTCCTGGCTATAAAGTAATCTATCTCACTGATTTTTGAAAAACATTTAATTTTTTTGGATACATAGTAGGGATATATACTCATGGGGTATATGGAATACTTTGATTCAGGCATACAATGTGTAATAATTACATCAGGATAAATGGAGTATTCATCACCTCAAGCATTTATCCTTTTTGTTACAAATTATCCAATTATACTCTTCTAGTTATTTTTAAATGTACAATTAAATTATTATTGATTATACTCACCCTGTTGTGCTATCAAATACTAGCTCTTATCCATTCTTTCTGTTATCTGTACCCTTTTCCTCCCTTCCTGTCTTCCTTTTAGTGTATGTGATTTTCTCTGGTGGTGTGTTTTAATTTATTGCTTTTTAATTTTAGGTATACATTGTATATTTTTAGATTTGAGATTACCATGAGGTTTACAAAGAATATCTTATAACCCATTATTTTAAACTGATGACAGCTTAACACTGATTACATAAAGAAACAAGCAAAAATAAAACTAATAGAAGTCTATACTTTGTCTCCCCACTTTTTAATGTTTTATTGTTTGTATTCATATCTTATTGTACTGTCTATGTCTTCTACAAAAACTGTTCTAGTTACTATTTTATAGGTTCATGTCTTTATCTTTTAACTTAAAACATTAGTAGTTTACACACCACAATAGCAGTGTTATAATATCCTGTGTTTTCTCTATACTTACTACTATACCAGTGAGTTTTGTTTTTTTTTTTTTTAAGATGGAGTTTCGCTCTGTTGCCCAGGCTGGAGTGCAATAGCATAATCTTGGCTCACCGCAACCTGCACCTCCCAGGTTCAAGCAGTTCTCCTGCTTCAGCCTCCTGAATAGCTGGGATTACAGGCATGCACCACCACGCCTGGCTAATTTTGTATTTTTAGTATTTTTAGTAGAGACGGATTTTCTCCATGTTGAGGCTGGTCTCGAACTCCTGACCTCAGGTGATCCGCCTGCCTTGGCCTCCCAAAGCACTGGGATTATAGGCATGAGCCACTGCGCCCGGCCTATACCAGTGAGTTTTGTACCTTTAGGTGATTTCATATTGCTTATTAATATCCTTTGCTTTCAGACTGAAGTACTCCCTTTAGCATTTCTTGTAGGACAGGTCTGGTGTTGCTGGTGTTTTCAGCTTTTGCTGTCTGGAAAAGTCTTTATTTTTCCTTCATGTTTGAAGGATATTTTTGCAGGGTATACTATTCTAAGTTAAAAGTGTCTTGTTGTTTTCTTGAGCACTTTAAATACGTTATGATACTTTCTCCTGAATAGATTTGGGAATTTCTCTGTTATTATCTCTTTGAATAAACATTCTACCCCTATTAATCACTCTACTTCACCTTTATGTCCAATAATTCCTAGATTTGCCCTTTAGAGACTATTTTCTAGATCTTGTAGGTATACTTTTTTCTTTTTAATTTTTTTCTTTAGTCTTCTCTGAGTGTGTATTTTCAAACAGCCTGTCTTCAAGCTAATTCTTCCTTCTGCTTGACCAATTCTGCTATTAAGAGACTCTGATGCATTCTTCAGTATGTTAATTGCATTTTTCGACTCCAGAATTTCTGCTTGATTTTTAAAAATTATTTCAATTTATTTGTTTACTTTATATGATTCTTAATACTTTCTCTGTGTTATCCCGAATTTCTTTGAATTTCCTCAAAACAGCTATTTTGAATTTTCTGTCAGAAAGTTCACATATCTCTGTCTCTCTGGGATTTTTCCCTGGTGCCTTATTCAGTTCATTTGGTGAAGTTATGTTTTCCTGGACCGTTTTATGCTGTGTATGTTCATCAGTGTCTAGTCATAGAAGAGTTAGGTACTTACTGTAGTCTTCACAGTCTGGGGTTGTTAAAGGATGGGTAGGCTTTTGAAGTATTCACAAGGTCTTGGGTATTGTAATCTAAGTTTTTTGTCAATGTAGCCATATCTGCATTAGGGGTCACCCCAAGTCCAGTAATGCTGTAGTTCTTGTAGACTCACAAAGGAACCACTTAGTTCTCTTCCCTTACTTTCTCCCTGCAAAACAGGGTCTGCCGAGCTGACTGGAGCTGAGGTAGGGGTAGCCAGTACCACTGGGACTTCACTGGGTCATACCTGAAGCCAGCACAACACTGGGTCTTGCCCAAGGCTCACTGTAACCACTACTGGGCTACCACCTATGTTGGTTCAAGGCCTTGGGGCTCTACAGTCAGCACATTGTGAGGCCAGCCAGTCTTGTTCCTTCCTCAGGGTGATGAGTTCTGCCATGTCTCAGCTTGGTCCAGAGATGCCATCTGGGAGCCAGGGCCCAGAGTCAGAAACCCCAGAATTCTACTTGGTGCTCTATTCTACTGCGTTTAAGCTGGCCCTGAAACCACAAGACAAAGTTTTTCCTATTCTTTCCTCCTGTTTCCCCAGGCAGAAGTGTCTCTTCCCATGTCCGCCACCAATACAGGTCCACAAGTAGTAATGCCTGAGTACTGCTGATGCTCACTTAAGGCCCAAGGGCTCTTCAGTCAGCTTATGGTGAATACTGATATGCTTGGGACTCACCCTTCAGAGCAGTGGCCTCCCCTCTGGCCCAGGGAATGTCTGGAAATGTCATCCCAGAGCCAAGGCCTGGAATTGGGGAACCCTAGAGCCCCCTTTGTTCTTTTCCACTGTGGCTAAGCTGTTTCCTAAACTTCAAGACAAAGTCCCCTTTATTCTTCCCTCACCTTTTCTCAAGCAGAAAGGGTTTCTCTCTGTAGCCACTGTAGCTGTGTATGTGCTGAGTCATACCTGAAGCCAGTATGTCTCAGAATCTCACTCAAGGCCCATAGCATGTACTACCTGGTTACTGCTGCTGATTATCCAGGGCCATGGGCTCTTAAATCAGCAGGTGATGAATAATGCCAGGACTGGGTCCACCTGGAATAGGGCCTACACAACTCTGCCCAATGCCCTATCCTACTGAGGCTGAGCTGGTATCCAAATTACGGACAAAATCCACTTTTCTCTTCCCTCTCCTCTCCTCTACTAGAAGGAAGAGAATTCTTTCGGAGCTACGAGTTACATTGCCTGTGGTTGGGGGAAGGGTGATGCAAGAAAATCCCTTAGCCACCCTGGCTTGTGTCTTACTTGCCTGGCTTGTGTCTTACTTGGGAGGTTGCATACCCACCAAGTCCTCTGGCTGTAAGTCCCTTACAACACTAGGACTTGCCCAGGAGTTTCAGTCCTTGTGGCCTAGACAGCACATCAAGCATATTTAGGACTCCAGAGCACTGTAGCCTGCAGTGCCAATGCTTGCCAGTTCTGACCGCTGCAATGAGCATGTCCTCTTTGGCTGGGCTGATCCAAATGCTCTCTCCATGGGTGCCATATGAGTTCTGCCCAGTGTTGGCAGCACTGAATTCTCACAATCACTTTGCTCTCCTTCTCCCAAGCACACGGATTCTCTCTGCACCATGTAGCCACTGCCAGGGAGTTGAAGAGTAGTGGCATTAGCAGTTCAAAACTGTCTTTCCTACCCTCTTCAGTGCCTCTTTCAAGAGTATTAAGTTAAAATGAGGTACTGTGATTTCTCACTTGTTTTTTGGTTCTTATGCAGGTGCTGTTTTTGTGTATAGGTAGTTGTCAAATTTGGTGTTCCTGTGGGGAGGACTATCAGTGGAGACTTCTATTCAGCCTTCTTACTGCAACCCTCTCCTAATATCTTACTGATATTAAAATTTTTTTATGCTACCGTTGAATACTTTTCCTCATATTTTCTTTGTGTTTTCTTCACATTTTATTCTACCTAGTGATTCTGTATATTTTCAAGTTGCTAACTATGTTAAAATTATACCTTAAGAGTTTTCTCATTAATAAAATTAATTTTTAATTATTAAGTGCTGCATAATATAGATCAAATACAGGTACAAAGTTCACCTAAGTAAACACACATGTAGTGTACATATGTAATATTTTTAGCACTTTGGTTAGGTCTAACTGACATAGAAAAACTGTACCCATTTCAGGTTTTACAATTTGATAAGTTTTTATACAGGTATGCACCCATGAAACCATCAGCACAATCAGGATGATGAAAATATCAAGGAATCCTAAAATTTCCTCATCCATTTTTATAATTTGCTCACCCACTCTACCCTGTCACTTCCAAACGACAGACACTGATTTCCTTTTTCTCACTATGCTACTTTTTCTCATTATACATTAGTTTGCATTTTATAGTATTATATAAATGGACTCTTACAAAGTATATTCCTATTTTGTCAGACATTTTTCATGTAGAATAATTATTTTAGATTGTGTATATTTTGTTTCTATCAATAGCTTATTACTTTTAAATACCAAATAGTATTCCATTGTATGGCTATGTCAATTTGTCAAAATATTCACCTCTAAAAAGACATTTGTTGTTTCCAGTTTTTGTCTATTACTAATAAATCTGCTATGAGTATTAATAACTGTTTATATTGACATGTGCTTTTATTCCCTCTCTTGGGTAAATACCTAGTAGTGAAATGGCTAGATCATGCATATGGCAGGTGAATATTTAAATTTTAAAGGAGCTTCCAAACTGTTTTCCAAATTGATTATACTATTTTGCATTCCCACCAGCAGTGTATGAGTTCAATTTCCTCCTTATCTATGTCAACCCTGGGATACAGTCAGTCTTTGTAATTTTAGCTGTTCTAAGAGATATCTAGTAAGATCTCATTTTTTGTTTGTGGCTGAAATCTACATTTTTCTAATGGCCAATAATGTTTGACATTTTCCCATATGCTTATTTGCCATCCATGTCTAATATTTAAAGTTTCTATGCAACTCTTCTCATTGTTATAAAAAGGGAGTTCTTTTCTTTTTATTGACTTTTGAGAGGTTCGTATAGATTTTGATAAAATTCTGATATTTGACATATGAAAATATCTGCAGAACTTCTCGTAGCTTTGTGGCTTGTCTTTTTATTTTTAACAGTTTCTTTGAAGAGCAGAAGTTTTAATTTTGATAAAGCTATTTTTATTCTTTTATAGATTGCGTTTTTGTGTTGTATCTAAGAAATGTTTGACTAATCCACAATTGTGATGAGTTTCTCTAATGTTTTGCCTTAGAAACTTTAGTTTTAGGTTTAATGTTTAGGTCTATGATTCATTTTGAGTTCATTTTTGCAGGTGGGGAAAGATATAGGTCAATGATGTTTTATTGTTCTGTTGCATGTGGCTACCACTTGTTCTATCAAGATTTGTTGAGAAGACCAACCTTTTTCTATTGAACTGCCTTTGCACCCTTGTCAAACATCACTTGTCCCTATATAAGTGAATCTATTCCTAGATTATCTATTATTTTCTTTTGATCGCTTGTTCATCTTTAAACTAGTACCACATGAGTGTATCATAGTAGGTTGATAACCTTGGAATAAGGTAGAGTTAGCCCTCTTTCTTTGTTTTTCTTTTTTTAAAATTATTTCATTCTTTTTAAAGTTATCAAAACAAATTCCTAGTTTGCCTGTTTGGTGACCTGTTAACACTAATGAAAATGGCTAGTAATGATGCAACTTTGGGTTACTTCTGAAAAATTAGTAGAAAAGTAGAAATTTATTGTCATTTTATTATTGTTCATTAATTTTTACAAAACAAAATCCATCCCCCCAAATAAACTCTTTTAATCTGATAGCAAAACTCAAAAAGAACTGAGCCATCTGTGTCATTCTCTTTTTTATTATAATTTCATTGTAATCACTCCGGAAATATGTGTGGGGGATTTTCAATAAATTTTCGGCAAAGTCTTAAAAAGCAGAAAACAGACAAAAAAATTGAATTTATCCATGTGCCATGTTGATTTCCTGCACCCATTAACTCGTCATTTAGCATTAGGTGTATCTCCTAATGCTGTCCCTCCCCCCTCCCCCCACCCCACAACAGTCCCCGGAGCGTGATGTTCCCCTTCCTGTGTCCATGAGTTCTCATTGTTCAATTCCCACCTATGAGTGAGAACATGCGGTGTTTGGTTTTTTGTCCTTGCGATAGTTTACTGAGAATGATGTTTTCCAGTTTCATCCATGTCCCTACAAAGGACACGAACTCATCATTTTTTATGGCTGCATAGTATTCCATGGTGTATATGTGCCACATTTTCTTAATCCAGTTTATCGTTGTTGGACATTTGGGTTGGTTCCAACTCTTTGCTATTGTGAATAGTGCCGCAATAAACATACGTGTGCATGTGTCTTTATAGCAGCATGATTTATAGTCCTTTGGGTATATACCCAGTAATGGGATGGCTGGGTCAAATGGTATTTCTAGTTCTAGATCCCTGAGGAATTGCCACACTGACTTCCACAATGGTTGAACTAGTTTACAGTCCCACCAACAGTGTAAAAGTGTTCCTATTTCTCCACATCCTCTCCAGCACCTGTTGTTTCCTGATTTTTTAATGATGGCCATTCTAACTGGTGTGAGATGGCATCTCACTGTGGTTTTGATTTGCATTTCTCTGATGGCCAGTGATGAGGAGCATTTCTTCATGGCACATGGATACATATGTAACAAACCTGCACATTGTGCACTTGTACCCTAAAACCCTAAAGTATAATAAAAAAAAAAAAGAAAGGAAAAAATGAGGGTCACTCACTTCTACCAACCAATGTCACGAAAACATATTCCAGAAAACCCTTTCTCAGCAATATCTGAATACAGAATCCAATATCAAACTGATATTTATGGAGAAAGGAAGAAATACTTGATTATGAATGATTAAATACATGAATGTGCACGTAAGTGGATGAATTAAGGTGGGAGAGTTGAAGAAACACAGATTCTTAGCCTAGAGCAGGGTTCTCAAATTTGAGCATCCATCAGAATCATTTAGAGGACTTATTGAACCACAGGTTGCTAGGACACACCCCTAGGTGGGGAAAGAGGGGCATTTCTAGCAAGCTTCTAGTTGATGCTGATATTGCTGATTGGAGACCACCCTTTTAGAATCCCTGCTCAGAGAAGAGATCAAGTGAAGATGTGCTATCATGCAAATATCTTAAGAAGTGTTGTGGCCCAGAGAAAGCTGGTTTGTTCAGCATGGCTCCTAATTATTTGGAAAGTTACCTGGAGGTAGATTTTTGACTCAACATAAGAACAATTTTTGAATAACTGGAGGTGTGTACCAATGGAATAGGCCAGCCCTTTCCACCCTCTCCTGCCTCTTTTCCTGCCTTCCTTTCATTTTCCTCCTACCCCTGCTCTGCTGTTCCAACAACAAGTTTATAGCCCCGGCTGAGGGTGAAGATCTCACATTTCCACAATCACAAACTTATTTCTCCTGGGAACCAAATGTCAGCAATTTTCTGAATACAACTTTACAAGAGCAGAGAAAGAATCAGTCTCTAAAATGTCCATTTGTCTCATTTTGTGCTGTAATATTGTGAGTTTTAACTCAGGTGGGCAGAGTGATCTACCTTTGATCATTTCTGTATGTTTATCCCATACTGTTAATATCTAATAAAATACTCCTAAAAAACCAAAAAAAAAAAAAAATTGAATTTAAAAGAAAAGCCTTCTAGAATCAGGCTGCTGTAGTGTATTTTGAAAATGTACATACAGTTTGCAGACTGATATTTATAGCTGCAGCTAGAGTTGTGATTTATGCTACTGAGGTATAAGGTTGTATAATTGATATGCCATATGATGATACTAATTGCAATCTGGATGAAAATCAGAAATGATGGAGTCATGTCTTAGAAATCTTAACAACTTTGCAAGTACAATTTAAAAATAGAAAATATACTGTTGCACAAAGTTACTGTACATACAGATTTCTTCCTGAAACATCACCACGTTCATTTGAAATGTACATGATGAATTTGGAAGAAAGCAGAATCTGGACAGACAGGAAAGGAAGGGTGGAACTGCATACAATATGACTCACTTCTACATCTATTATTGCTAATAACATAATTTGAATAGTCCCTTTCTTAACATTAATATTATAATACTTTTCCTGATTTCTTTAATGAGTATATATTGCTTACTGAAATGCATACATTTTATTAAATAACTGCACATATATTTTTAGAAAGAAATGGAGGGGCAGGCTGGGTACGGTGGCTCACTCCTGTAATCCCAGCACTTTGGGAGGCCAAGGCGGGCGGATCATGGTCAGGAGATGCAGACCATCCTGGCTAACACGGTGAAACCCCGTCTCTACTAAAAATACAAAAAAGCCGGGTGTGGTGGCGGGCGCCTGTAGTTCCAGCTACTCAGGAGGCTGAGGCAGGAGAATGGCGTGAACCCGGCAGGCTGAGCTTGCGGTAAGCCGAGATCGCGCCACTGCACTCCAGCCTGGGCGGCAGAGCTAGACTCCGTCTAAAAACAAAAAAAAAGGAAAAGAAAAGAAAGAAAAACGAAATTGAGAGGCAAAGACAGAGGACAGGTTTTGTGCCACACACTGTGTTAAGCACTTCATTAGGCTCTTCTGATTTAATCTTTTGAATAACATAGCAGGGCTGATGTGTTGTTTGCAGATTATGGACCTGAGGCTGGGAGTGGTTCAGCAATTCAAAAAACTATTAAGTGTTAGATTTAGTCTCAGAAATTTACAATTCCAAAACCTGGGTTTTTTCCTGGAGACAATTATCCAAATATATGGAATATTATAAAATACCTGGAGCCAGATTACAAGGAGGTTTTTTTTCTGAGGCTGCATTCAAATAATTAATTTCACAATTTCATTTATGTTCAGTCCCAGAAAGAAATGAAAAAGGTTCTTGAGAAATAGAATCAGGAATTTACATTTTAAATTATATTTATTAAATGTAGACTGATTAATGTAATATAATGATTAAATGTAGACTGAAAGAGAATGACACATATTTTGATTTAACCTGACAAGTGCTAAAATGTTTGGAACCAATGGAGTCTTCAGAGACTGCTTTTCTTCCCTGTGAAATAAAATTATTTTTAAAAGTTCCTTAATTACCCAAGTTTGGTTGGTCATGGTGAGACAGTGATCAAAGATCTTTGACTTATTTAGCTTAAAGAGGAGGGAGGGAAGAAGAGATGGAAGGATGAACCTGGGAATCTAGTACATCATTAAAATTGGAATGGCTTTGTGGTGTCTATGTGTGTTTAAGAAATAAGGCAACACAATCAAAATATTGTTTTAAATTTCGTTCAGTACTAGTTTTAGACGTGAACTATTCTGGGGAACACTTTCACAGTCTCACAGATAATTTGGTGCCTTTAAATTATTTTGGCATATGAAAGTTAATTATTGTCAGAAAAGAAAAAAGAGAAGGAGAGAGGAAGGAAACATTGATTGTGGCACCTGTTATCTTAGAGATTTTCGCATATAAAATCTCTTTTGCCCCTCACAATATCTCTCAGGTGGGAAATGTCTTCATTTGAAAGACGAAAAATATCAAAGCATACAAACTCATTATCATTCACTGTCTGGTGTCTAATGTCTTGAAAAGCATCCTTTCATGTATTTTGCCCAGGTGTTTTGGTTGTGTTAGGTGGGTAAAACATGTCCCATTACTTTTTTTGACGAGAAGTTGAAGTTTTCTATTTTTTCCCTGAATGACTTTAGTAGCTATATTCTTTCAAGGAGTTTGTTCATTTGATCAATGTTGTTTAATTTATTGACATACAGTTTTTTATTATATTCCCTGATTATTCAGTTTATGTGTCTGAAATATGTAGTTGTAATCTGTGTGCTCTTTCTTTTCTTCTGATAATTCTGTCTAGAAGTTTATTAATTTTATGGACATTTTCAAGGGAGTAGATTTCGAAATCATTTATTTTTCTCTATTGGTTATTCATTTCCTATATTATTGACTGCTAATCTTATCTTTACTATTTCCTTCCTACAGTGTACTTTGTGTATAAGTTTTTCTTATTTTTAAAGCTCCTTAAGGTGGAAGCTTAGATCATTGATTGAAATATTTCTTTTTTACTATATTAGCACTCAGTACTATAAATTACCTTTTAATCACTGCTCTCACAATATCCCACAGATGTTTATATTTTATATCTTTATTTTTATTTAATTTGAACAAATTTTATAATTTTACTTGTAGCTTTCTCTTTTATTAGTGAATTATATTGTAGGATTTAAAAATTACTTAATATTTGGAAATATTCTAGTTATATTTCTATTTTTTATTTTCATTTTAATTTGCTTTTGTCATAGAACATTCTCTGTGTGATTTAAATCATTTAATATTTACTGAAAATTGTTTATGTGCACTTCAAGAAAATTTTTGGAGGAAGATTTTCTAAATGTCAATAAGGATATTTTGGTCAATAGTGTTGTTCAAGCCTTCCATATTATTGCTCATTTATTTTCTACTTGCTCTAACAACTGCTGATAGAACAGTCTTAAAATATCCAACTATAATTGTAGATTTATCCATTTCTTCTTTAGGTTTTATCAGTTATTGCTTCACATACTTTGAATCTTTGTTATGTACATATGCATTTAGGATTTTTATGACTTCTTTATTAATTGACATCCGATAATTATCTAATACCCATCCCTATTCCTTGTCCTGAAGTCTACTTTGATATTACTAAAGTTATTCTAGCCTTACTTTCATTACTGTATGCATGGTATATCTTTTCACATCTAGCCTCTCTGCTATTTTTATCATACATTTTATGTCTCCATACCTTTAAAGTTTGTGTCTTTGTATTTACATGGCTTACTTAAATGGCATATAATTAGGTCTTTTTTTTTATTTCATCTCACAATCTAGGTCTTTTAATTGGAATGGTTAGGCTATTTGCATTTAACAAAATTATTTATATAGTTGGGTTTAAATCTACCTTATTGCTGCTTAAATTTTATTTACACCATCTGTTCTTCATTTCTTTTTCCCTTTTTTTTCCCACCTTCTTTAGGGTTGTATTTTACGATTCCATTTTATCTTCACTATTAGCTTGTTAGCTATAACTCTTTTGTGTTTTCTTTCCCTTTTTTTTTAGATTTTGTGCCAGAGTTTACAATACACATCTTTAGCTACCTACAAATAATATTAAACTGTTTTAGATTTAGTGTAAGAACCTGATCATAGGTTCTTTATAAAACAGTAAATTTCTGTTTCCCCCATTCTAGCCTCTCTGCTATTTTTCTCATATATTTCATTTCTCCATATCTTATAAACTCTAACATATATTATTAGTTTTATTTTAAATATAAGATTATCTTTTAAAAGTTAAAAATGAAAAAGTATACGTCTCTTAGCTAGGGCTGCTGTAACAAAATACCATAGACTGAGTGGTTTAAATGACAGACATTTATTTGTCACAGTTCTAGAGGCTGGGAAGTCCAAGATCAAGTTTAAGGCAGGTTTGATTACTGTAAAGGCCCCGTTCCTCACTTGCAGCGGGTTTCCTTCTTTCTGTGTCCTCATATGATAGAGAAATAGCTCTGGTCATTGTTCCTCTTCTTAAAGGGACACTAATTTCACCATAAGGTCTCCACCTTCGTGACGTCATCTAAACCTAGTTACTACTTCCCAACAGCCCCATCTTCTAATACCACCACAATGGGAGTTAAGGCTTCAACACATGAATTTGGGAGAACACAGATATTTAGTCCATAACAGCATGTTTTGTATTTACTCACATATTTACTATTTCTAGAACTCTAATCTTTTTGTCGTAGATCCAAATTTATTCTGTGTGAAGAACTTCCATAAACTTTCAGTGTTCTTTAAGTGTGTTGATGACTAATTTGCTCAGCTTTTGTTTGCTTGCAAAGGTCTTTATTACACATTTCTTATGAAAATATATTCTCACTGGATGTTAAATTATAGTTTTACAGTTTTTCTTTCAGTAGTTTAAAATTTTCTCTCACCTTTCTTGTTTAAATATTTTCTATGGAGAATATCGTAGTCATTTGATCACATTTTACATAATGTGACTTTTTTTATCTGGTGGCTATTTCCTTTATTTCCTTTATTTTTTCTTTTATTCTTTTTTTTTTTTTTTTTTAATGAGAGAGAGAGACCTGTCATCTAAGCTGGAGTGTATTGGCATGATCATGACTCACTGCATCCTTGAACTCCTGGGAGCAAGTGATCCTCCTGCCTCAGCCTCCCAAGTAGCTGGGACTACAGGTGCATGTCACCACACTTGGTTAATTTTTAAAATGTTTTTGTATAGACAGAGTCTAGCTATGTTTCTCAGGCTGGTCTTGAACTCCTGGGCTTAAGCAACCCTCCCACCTTGGATTCCCAAATTTTGGAATTACAGGTGAGAACAACCATGCCCAGCAAACTTTTTGAGATTATTTTGTTAATCCCTGGTTTTCATCCATTTTGATTAAGATGTGCTTTGTTAGGGTTTTATTTATGTTCTTCTTCTTGGAAGTTGTTGAGTTTCTTAGGTATATGATGTTATGGTTTTGCTCATCTTTGGAAAGATGCCAGCCATAATTTAGCTATTGTTTCTTCAAATGAGTTGTTTTTTGACCCCCTTTTACTTTTTCTTTTCTTTTCTTTCTTTCTTTTTTTTTAAGTTTAGTTTAGTTTAGTTTTGTTTTGTTTTTGAGATGGAGTCTCGCTCTGTTGCCCATGCTGGAGTGCAGTGGCATGATCTCGGCTCACTGCAACCTCTGCCTCCCGGGTTCAAGCATTTCTCCTGTCTCAGCCTCCTGAGTGAGTAGCTGGGACTACAGGTATGTGCCACCAAGCCTGGCTAATTATTTGTATTTTTTATACAGACAGGGTTTTGCCATGTTGGCGAGGCTGGTCTCGAACTCCTGGCCTCAGGTGATCCACCTGCCTCAGCCTCCCAAAGTGCTGGGATTACAGGCAATGCCGGGCCCTTTTACTCTTTTTTCTTTTGCTTGGGACTCAAATTATTTGTATGTTATATTGCTTGATATTATTCTATATGTTTCTGAGACTTCATTTTTCCCTCTCTTTGCTTAATTATGGTCAGATTCTGTTGCTGTGTCTGCACTTTCACTGATCTGTCATCTGAACTGCTGAATTTCTTGCTTGGGTTTTCATCCATTGCAGAGAATATAAGCAATATGCTGGGCAAAATTGCACGATGTACTTCCTCATTTCTCATCTCTTAGGGATCACTGTCTTACACTGTCTGTTTTCTATAGTCTAAAATAGTTATTTTATAAATTGTTGGGAATTTTATTTTTTTTTAGTGCAAAAATATATTTATTTTTTGGATGGAGTGGAAATATTTCCTCAGTAGATTTTGATAATACTTTCATTATATAGATCTTCTATTGTAATTTCTAACATTCATCTTTCTCAACAAATATTTACTGGGAATCTATCATGCTAGGCTTTAAAGAACTTATCGTCAAGGAGACAGCCTATTATACAGATTTAAAAATACTATGAAATAAGGCAGGGCTTGCAGCAGAAATGTTGAAAGGGTGCAGGTGGAGACCAAAGAGAAACATGGTAATTTCAACAGAAATATATGTGGTGCAGACAGAGATGAACAACTATTTTCCATGAGATGGTGTAACCAGACCAAAGAAGAAAAGTTTATAAATGAGGTGGTTATTTTTTCCTAAGATACAAACTCTTTTAATTTGATATGTTGATTTCAGAAAGCTGAGATAAATTCTATATTCCTTAAGAAATTCCCTGGAAATACAAACACACACACACATACACACACACCACCCAGAAATAATACTTCCATTAAAGGTTTGGCAATATAGCTGAGGAAAATGTGTAAATAAATAAATTTAAAGTAGTCTTCTAGAACTGAGTAGGAAGAGATATGCAAGTGTTGAATTTCAAGCACAGCAGAAAGAATGGCCAGTTCTACCTGAGCAAGCAGGAAGTCTTGATTAGAATATTGTTCATGTTTCTGATTCTAAAAATTTAATAGTTCTTGGCTGGGTGGTTTGGTGAAATGTGTGGTGTTGATGGAATATTACGGGAAAACAAAATGAAAAGTCATAGAGACATGAGTCAGGTTTCTGTGCTCTGTAATCTATAAGAAAAGTTAAATGGAAAGAATTCAGAGTGTTGTGGAGATAAGAGGTGTTGTTAGAGATAGGACTGAAAAGTTTGCAAGAACTATTTGTGAGGGATTAAACATTATTTTGTGAGATTTTATTGACTGTTCATTAAGAACAGTGAGGTAAATGCGTTACTTCTAGATTTCTTTCTTAAACACAGGCAGAGATAGCAGTGCTCTTCACCAAAATTGTCAATACTAGAGTTGAAGGCTTCGTGGGTATGGAGTAAATTTAATTTCAGAATTTTTAGGCCTGTAATTCCTGAGAATATCCACTTAGAGAAATCCAGTGGACATTTTACATAATTTGCTATGGTTTATGGAAGAAGTTGTACTAAAATACAGTTTTGAGATTTATCAACCACAGGTTGTTGCCAAAGTCATTAATGCAGATTAAATAATCCAGAAGAAATGTGAGAAGGAATAAAAAATGAAATACTAAGTAGCCTTGGGAAAAAAATAAAGAACGAGAAAAACAAAAAGAAAATTGTCATAGAAGCCAAAGAAAGTGACAGTTTCTAGAAATATTTAACAGTGATACATACATAAAGGTAATGTGTGGTAAATGACAAGAAGAATCTGCTGGGCTTTGTAGTTAGAAGGTCATAGGTAACATTTGATAAGTGGCGAGGTAAAAGACTAATTGAGATGATAGTAGGAAGATCAAGTGATAGAGACCAAGGCCAAAGACTAATCACTCTCCAGGAAATCTGGCTGTGAAGGGAAGAAGGGTAAGATGGTATCCAAAGAGAGACACTGGGAGAAAATTACTGTTTTTAGTAGGTAAAACACTTAAATATATTTTTAGCCTCTCTTGTAAGAACCAGTAGAGAGGGAGAAGTTGAAAATTTAGCAGGAAATATTCTTAATGACAGTGTAGATATGGTAAGACTATCTCTTTGATACACAGCTTGTAGGTGTATAAATTGGTATAATCTTTCTGAAAAGCAATTTGATAATGTGTGTAAAGAGCCTTAAAAATATAGTGTTTGACCCTGTAAGTCTACATATAGAATTCCACCCTGTAGATATAATCAGAGATGTAGATAAAGATTTATGTACAAGGATAATAATCACAGAATCATTTATAATAAGGAGAAAAGGAAACAATCATTATGCCGAACAAAGAAGGCACAATTAAATAAATTATGGTGTATCCACAGAGTAGTCACAACCATTGTAAATGTTATTTTCAAAGACTTTCAAATTATTGGAGAAAATGTTCTTGCAATATATTTTGAGTGAAAAAATGAGAAACAAAAAAGCTGAATGCAGAGTGTAATCTAAATGTTGAAAACTAAAAAAATAAAAATTTAAAGAAAAGATACAGAAATTAGTAGAAGAACATTAGAAAATTGAGCAATGCCTCAGCCTTGACTTAAGGGTTCTAGATAACTACAGTGATCGAAGGGTTAGTTTTAGGTGCAGTATCATCTCTACCTAAATGAATGAAGAGATAGAAGGATATTTATAGACATGGGGAAAGGAATGAAGAGAATTTTTTCTGTTAAGTGAACAGCAAATCCTTCATCACCGTTACCATCATCATTATCAGGAACTCAAAATATTAATATTAATATTTAGAGATAATTTTGTTTCAGTTTTTTTATTCCATGTTTTTAATAATCACAGTATTTTAGATAAGCAAACCAAGGCACAGCAAAGAACCATATCCAAAGTTTTACACACTCTAGAAAATGGTGGATGTGAGATTCATACCCAGTTCACAGTCCAGTCATGAGCCTTCTGCTGAGAGAGGAGTGGAGCAACATTGGGAAGGAGGGACTTCAAATGTATCGGGTAGTCACTGTGGGGACATTGAGGGGACTTGACCAGCAACAGGATGAAAGAGTTGGTTGAATGGTACTGGGGGTCTTATTAACATTATTTACTTGTAGGGCCACCAATTCACAAAACTATATGCTATAAATGATGTAATCTGCCATGGTTCAGGAGAAGAAAAGAGAGAGGGTTAGATTATTCAAAAGTTACAGTGTGTTGACTAGCAAAAAAAAAAAAAAAAAAAAAAGTAGGATTTGAAAACTTTGAAGGTGTTGGCAACAAATGAAGCTGAATGGATATAAGTTGAATATGGAACACTGGGTTTTTGTTTTATAGGGAGGTGAAGTAAATGATTAAAAAAAAGAATGGAGGGAGGAACTGCAGTACTTGCTGGGTCAGGGGCATAGTGAGAAGAACTGAATTGGAAAGTTGATACAATTTGTGTCCTCGAGGAGATTGAGGACTTTGATGTTATATGGTTAGATAGTAAGATGAGCTATCTAAACATCTGTGAAAAAATGAATGACTAAATCATTCATATGATGACAGAAATCAGAAACAGAGGAAGACTATGAAGCATGTTTCAAATTGCTTAGTAGATGAAAATGAAGATCTTCTTCACCTAGAAAATTTCTAAATGATGAAAATGTAAGGTAGAGGAGAGGTGGTAAAGTGGGATGACTTCAACTTCAAAGGATGAAAGGGCTTTGCTTGCAGACTAATGAACTAAAGATCTACAATCAGCAAAGGGCACAGGGAGAATGGCCATGGACTTTATGACATTGGAGTATAGAGAGAAGGATTTTCTTGGAGAAGAAGCAGGTTATATTCTTATGTTTAGAACATTGTCTGATGCACAGTTAATGCTGAATGCCCTCTTATCTAACCTCATAGACAAATAAAAGGCTGTATAATTAATGTGGCCAGAGCAGGAGATAGAGGGATTCAGTGAAGCGGTGGAGGATGTGATGGGACACGGGTTGTTTACTTTGGAACATAGGTTGCAGAGAGTATAATGTAAAGTATTTATAAAGAAGACCAGAAATGGACAAAAGAACATGATGGGAAAATGCACAGAAAAAAAAAATAAATGGATAAGCATCAGGTAAATGTTGATTGGAAGAACTAGTGTTCAGTCCAGTGAATGAGAATGACAGGAATAAAGGATATGACTCATAATGACTATCCTAAGGTGCCCTGGGACAGAGCTAACTAAGCTCTAAGCAGTCTGAGAACCCTAGGATTGTTAAGAGCCTGCAGCCTTTTCTCAGCACTCAAATTACAAAACATGGAAAAAGCTTTATGATGACTTTTGAAGCTAATTCTGCCTTGGTGATTGGAGGTGATTAGCTGCCACTTGCCAAAGAATCATTGGCTTGAGGTAGCTATGGTGCCAGGTTTTTTTCTGACATGAATTAGGTATAATAAAGCAGATTGGGGTGGGGGAACTACTCTTAAATAGTACTCCTTATAAATGCAAGAGCATTGATTTTAAGAATAAACTGGGGATAAATTTGGCTATTTTCTCCAATTCTTAGCCCTCCATGGTGTAGAGGTAGGCATCTGGTTGCTAGAATCCTAAAGTCTTAAGTTCTGTAACTAGCCTATTTCTATTTTCTGCTCCAATAACTTAGTAAGGCAATTGAGGTGGTACACTGTCTCTTCATTAGCTTGCATGTCAGTAAGATGTATATAAAAATCTGATAATATATATTAGTTCTGAGGCAAATAGGTGAACGAGTTAAATCACTGGGGAAAGGAAACACCCCTAGCTCCCTCACATTGTGATTGGGGTAATATAATTTTCTACAGGAAGAATCATTGACATGTAGTGAAATGTGAGATCAATATCTGTGTTATTTACTGAATACATTTACTAGAATCATTGGTAAACATCTTCAGTAATAAATTCCCCAAATTATTGGATGGATTTGTGTTTTAATTAACATTCTTAGCTGGAAATTAGAGGCAGATGGGAAGGGGTGCTAATAATTCCATAATTGATAACAATCACTTATGAAACAGAGAAGCAACTCATAGCTCACTAATTATTTCAGAGAGTAAAACACTCCAAATTGTTAGGAGAAGTGCTCAGTGATACAAGAAGTCAGTGAATGAGGACTGGGTAGAGGCAACAGCCCTGGGTTTGAATTTTGGACCCACCACTTATTAGCTGTTTCTACTTTGTCTACCTCAAGGAGCAGGGACAACCTATTTTATAAGAAAGATTCTGAGCAGTTCGATATTAATAAATCATTTTGATTGACTTTAACCTAGCATTTCCTAACATGCTTTATGCCAGGGCTTTCTCCCCTATAAAAACTATTAATCCCTTAAGAAATTAGAGTGCTTTAGAAAACTTTAGGAAACATTGACAGAAGGTCTCCAAATTCCCCTCCCATTGTTGGTGGGTCAGAATTAGTAATGGCAGCTGATTTTTACTAAGTGCTCACTATGAGTTTGGTTCTGTACTATAGACTTTAACTATAAAATCTCCCTTAATTCTTACATCAACCTTTGAAGGCCAGTATTATCATCAACACCATTTTGAAGTTAAGGAAATGAAGGCACAGAGAGTTTAAGCATCTTGCCCTAAGCCCACAACGCTAAGAAGCAGTGGAAGATGCTATAAAGACAGGTAGTCTGGCTCCACAGCCACTTTCTGTAGTCACAATGCTAACTATTCTAGGGTTTAATCAGCTAGTGTGGTTCAGTGAATACCAAGTGGAAAGTAAAGACCTAGAAACTACAAAACAAGCCCCATGGAGTGGCATATTCCAAAGGTCCAGGAGCAAATGTGGAAGCCAGGGAATAGAGTTAGGAAACCAAAGAAGCAGAGCCAAATGCAAGAGCAGTGATCCGAGAATAAACTGGGAGAAGTCTGAAGCATTTTTCTAGACTGCTGGATACTGTCTGTGGCTTGCTTTTATCTGTCATTCATGGTCTTGTGTGTAGGTAAGCCTGCTGAGTTTAAAAGACCAATAATAGGATGGACCTCTTGGTTTAAATGGGAAATTTTCATTAAATCAAGACATGGAAATCTATTCAAACTATAGTCTCATACAACTAGAATTAAATAAAAGAAGAGCATATTAGGCAAATAAATATAACTAGGAAGGCAGCAGACATTGCTACATTTAGTTTGAAATTTTAAAATTCTTATATGTCAAGGGATATACTAACTACTTCATCATGGATACCAATGGGCAGTGCTTGCTCCTTAGCTTAGCCCAAATAGCTTTTAAATGCAATGTCGTATTTTAGCAGGATTTATGGTTTTGGGAATTTAAGGTAGAGTGGTTAAAATGGATTTTTTTCTTTCCCTCTATAATGTGGCATTTTCTTTAGGGTTAAGAAGGCTCCCCTATTGGGAGATGGGAACCATATGATGTTAAGCAACAGGTTTATATTTTATTAAACAGAGGAAACTGTATTATCTAGAGAGGATATTTGGATGTGAGGGCAAGCTGCTGTGAAATCCATCACCCCATTTTTCTCCAGGGTTGATTCACTGGCCTCGTACAGGTTTCTCTTTGAACCCTTGTTCATCCTGCAGCTCCAGGAGCTGGGTTTCTCAGTCGGAGGTGATGACTTCTGAGAGTCAAGGAGGTCCATTTTGCTCACAGGTTTCCAACAGTCTAACGTAGAAAAATAGGCAATTGTGCATATTTCCTGAGACCCAAAACTTGCTCAAATTTTGAGTAGTCTGCTGGATGACTCTCCTCTTATCCCATCTTCATAGAAAAATAAATTCTCAAAAGTTGCCAGAAGCACCTGTGTTTGACTGTAATGGCAGTTTGGATACCATTTAAGCAGGACTTGTAGAGGCAAAAGGAACACCAAGAAAACTGTGGCCGGGAGTGCATCATAGTCTCAAAACAGGTTCCTTGAAATATT
This sequence comes from Symphalangus syndactylus, assembly GCF_028878055.3. Classification (NCBI taxonomy): domain Eukaryota; kingdom Metazoa; phylum Chordata; class Mammalia; order Primates; family Hylobatidae; genus Symphalangus; species Symphalangus syndactylus. The sequence goes on along the minus strand of NC_072428.2, from coordinate 34,749,762 downwards.
CATTAAGAATAAATTTGCTGAATCATTCTCTAAAACCTATCAAAAATACCTAAATTTTACCACAGAGACTGGATCCAGGAGCCCCTCCTCTGTCTTCTGAGTTATGGTGTCTCTATCCAGGGGTGAGAATAGATTAACAATATGCCAAACAAGGAAAATCTGTTCTCTTGTTTGGGTGATGGTTGGCTCCCACCTCCAGCACTTTGTAAAATTAGAGAGGTGAGCTGTCTTAGATCTAGTTTAAAGTGTCTGGTGGTGTTTGGAGAGTTGGCCTTCTGACGGTTTCAATTTAAATGAATTTATTTGTGCAAATTAATATTCGACCATATTGAACTATAGCCTCACCTCAGGCTGCCTCATCAATCAGGGTCACAGAATAGTGCAGATGATTGTGGGACCACTCAATCTGTGTTTCTCAGCTCTAGACTCCTTCTTTAAACCTGAAAGTATATTTGCTGTTCTTCAGGGACTGAATTTCTAGATCATGGACAACTTTGCAAAGGTTCCCTGTTTCCAAACTAGATTTGTCTTCTCTCTGTAGTTTGACAGAGTATCACCTAATAAGATTTCCGCATTCCTAGGCTAAAGGATAAGAACTACATCTGTCACTGAGAGGATACCTAATTAAGACCTCATCTGGTGTATCTGGTTATCTGTTTTATCTACTGCTGCATAACAAACCACTCACTGCTTAGTGGCATAAGACAATGACCCTAGAATTGTGTTCACAGCTCTTCGGGTAAAGAATTCAGACAAGGCCAACTGGAGGTGGCTTGTCTCTTTTCCATGAGATCTAGGGACTCAGCTGGAAAGACTCCAGCCGGAAGACTCTAACCTGGATGTGACTTGAATGGCCAAAGCTGGAATCCTCTAAAGACTTTTTTACTAACGCATCTGGAAACTGGGCTGGGATGACTTAAGGGCTGGGCTCAGCTGACACTCTGGAACAGAGCAAATATCCATGGTATCCTCATGTCATTTGGGCTTCCTCAAAGCATGGTAGCCTAAGAGTATTTGAATTTATTACCTGGTAGGCAGGGCTCCAAATTCAAATGTTCCAGTGAACAAGGTGGAAGCTGTGTGGCCTTTATGACCTAGCTTTGGAAATCAAATATACTCACTTCTAACCATACTTAAAAGGTCAATGTGCTCACAGCCTTCCCAGACTCAATAGTGGATAAAATATATTCCCCTCTCTTTCTGGAAAGTGTCAAAAAATTGTGGCTATGTTTTTAAACTGCCACATTTACTAACACATTTCACAAAGTAATTAAACTACCTTTTTAACAGGTCCCAATATGTTTCCAAATACATATTGCTTCTTTAGTACAATCTACTTTTTACTTAGACAACTATTCTATGAATATGTCCGTGGCAAAAAAAAAAAAAAAAAAAAAAAATTTCAGAGTAATAGCATAGAGCCAGTTGAGGAGGGTCAAGAAGTACCAGTCTGTAGTCATTCTTTTCTTTGGACACAAAATGACATTACTGAGTGAGTTTCATTATCTATCTTGATCACTTAAATTCTGTGGGAAATAAATTTCATGAGAAAAAAATAGGAGTTTTTTGTATCTGAAAATGTTCACCACAAAATGTTGGGGACCACTGCACCACTTTATAAAAGAAGATTATTAAATATGGATGTTGAGGCTGGCTGCATTGAGACCTTGCCAAGTCCCATGTTAAGCCAGTTATGTCCCTTTAACTACTAGAGTGGTTTTACCATGACCTAAGTTCTTCATGGACTTGCAAAATCTGAAATTCATTATTAGTCACCATACTCTTCTAGTGATGAGATCACATTAGTATCAGGAGACTAATGTATAAACCAGACACCAGTTTAATAATTTATATGAAGAAATATGACGTTTTAGAAATACTGCCATTCACTGGCCTTCACAGTCATTTCCTGGAAGCACTCTGCTGAAAAAGCAGGTAATAATTAGAAAGCCATTTGGTAAATATTGCACAAAACTTTGAAAGGCAGGTATGATGTTATCTTGTATACCCAATACCTAGTAGAAAGTCTGATACAATGAGGCTCCCAGTAAATGTTTGGTGAGTACACGAAGGAATACTTTGGAAAGAGACCTTAGGGAGGATGTAATCTGATGGTATTCAAATATCCCTAAGATTCTTGAGGAGGTGATACAGGGGCCATCATAGAGAGCAGTGGGCAGGAAGGAGCAGGGGCCCTAGAGTTGCTCTCCTTTAATCTATTTCAGATATTAGACTCTTAATAATACTTAAATTGGGAAAGGAATTATGATACAAAGTATCAGCAGCTAAAAATAAATGATGAGCTTTGCACGAAGTCACCCAATTAGTAAGAGACTAACCAACCTAGAACTCAAATAGGAAGCTTCTCGTTTTCAGCTCTGGGCTCTTTCTACTATTCAACCTGCTGATAATTCACTGGGAGCTTGGTCCCCTAATTTGGTGTGAAGTTCTCTAATCTATCTCCTGACAATAGCATCTGGCATCTTTCCAGAATTTACTGTAGCATTTTCATTTTCTTTCTGAGAAGCAACACATGGCGTATCGATCATCACATTATAAAACTCTTTATGCCCTAGTTTTTTTCTCTTTCTCTCAGACCCTCATTCATTCACCTTTTTAAAAATTATTATTCCTTGGGCAACCTCACAGACAAGTTATTTTCTGAAGAGAAAAAGAACAAGGAGTCTGTAGTGGATAAGTACACAATAAAATCCAGGCAAAAGCTCATTCTAAAACACATTTTCCTGAAAGCATTGTTATCACTGCTATTGTTCATGCCATTCCATTCATTCCCTTGAGCTGTCATCTCCTGCTGATGCTTTAAAGAGGTCAAAATAACCCTGGTAACTTACTTGAACATTGAAAAAATCTAAGCCGTAGCACCAGAGAAGTATTTCTTATTCATCTTCAGCTGGCTGTGCAATTGACCTTGCCTTGAAGCTATACACACTACCTTTCTAACTGCAGTCAGCTGTAGGGATCCAAGAAATGGAGAGGGCTAGAGATGCAAAGCGCTCTTAGAATCCTGAAATACAGTCTTCTCATTTTATACAAGAAGGAACTGAAACCTAGAGAGGGGGAGGAATTTGCTGAAGGCCACATAGCTAATTAGTGGCAGAGAACTGTGTCTCCTGACTCCAAGTTTAAGACTCTATTAGCAATTGCCGACTTATTTTTCCTTCCAGCACAATGCATTGCCCTCTACCTGAATCCCTGGTAACAGAGCAGTCTTTCAGCATTGCAGAGGACTAGTGAGGTCTGGCTACTAGACATGGCACCCGACTAGCTGGATTCACAAGGGATAGACAGGTCTAGAGGGACATACAGGTCCAGTGGGCATCAGTCAGGACAAGGAAACAGCAGCACAAGGAGCTGAGTTCTCTGGCTAAGCCAGCAGTCTGTCACTCCAGCTCTTTCTTGTGACAGATGACTGGGGCATTAGCAGTGTGCTCACCCGGAGAGAAACAAGGTGGGAGCAGATGGTAGGAAGTGCAAACAGGTATTTCCATTGTGCTCAGTGGAAAGAGATGAGCAATGAATCCTACTCTGGAGCAATAGTTTTAAAACTTTTTTTGGCCGGGCGCGGTGGCTCACGCTTGTAATCCCAGCACTTTGGGAGGCCGAGGCGGGCGGATCACGAGGTCAGGAGATCGAGACCATGGTGAAACCCCGTCTCTACTAAAAATACAAAAAATTAGCCGGGCGTGGTGGCAGGCACCTGTAGTCCCAGCACTCGGAGAGGCTGAGGCAGGAGAATGGCGTGAACCCGGGAGGCGGAGCTTGCAGTGAGCCGAGATTGGGCCACTGCACTCCAGCCTGGGCAACAGAGCAAGACTCCGTCTCAAAAAAAAAAAAAAAAAAACTTTTTTTTTTTTTTAATAGCAAAAGCTTTTATTTTACCAGACAAAATCTTGCCTGGGACCTCAGTGCATAAAATGGATGAAAGCAGAGTGCCTCTTGTTGAATTTGGGTATAGAATAAAATGTTCTCTGAGGCTCCAATCAACAGAGTTTGGATACTAATGACAGCAGGAGAACCTCGCACTAGAAGTTTTGGAAAGCTATGGTTGTAGTGACTAGTGGAGGTATTATTGTCATTTAGTGGACAGTGGCCAGGGATGTCAGGTATGCTGCAATGTGAAGGATGGTCCTAGATGCCTAGATGTTGAAGACTTGTCCCGTATCTCATATGACAGATACGAATATCTCCCCAGACATTCATGTCGGTGAAAAAGAAATTTGTAAAAATCTGAGTCTAGAACCCAACTCTATTGTACAGGTGACATGGAGTGTTAATTTCACAGGTTTGATATACACTGTATTTTCCAGACCTGAAACAACTGGGATAATTGAAGGAAGAGTAGATTTTGGTTGTTGTTGTTAGGAGCTTCATCAGGAGTTGTTTACCAAGAGAGAGAACAAAAGTGTTAAAAACAAGGATTCTGGAGTCAGGCAGCGTGGCTTTGAATTGCAGATCCCATACTCACTAACTGTGTATGACTTAACACAGGGGACTCAGCCACTCTGTGTCTCAGTTTCCTCAGCTGTAAATTGGAGATAGCAATAGTACCTATCTCAAAATTTTATGGGAACTCAATGAGTCAATAATGTTTCACCTAGGAAAATTATACACTGCTGACAGTGCTACTTATGTTTGTGGCTCTAATACAATTATATATTTATAGTCCTGCAGTTGCAGGAGTTGCATTCCTGGTCATTACAATATAGACATGGAAGTGCATATTTATGTCTTTAAAAATATCAACTGTAAGAAAAAGTGTTGACAATATATCAGTTTAATGGTGTCCTATTGACTTAAATCTAAACTTGCCAAGGGTAAGAATCTAACTGCTTTATTATGTTTTATTAAGGTAGCCATGCTCAGCCTTTTACATACTGAGTATGCATTATTTTAATATAAGTTCATTTCCTTATATAGTTTATATTTAAGGTTTATGATGATTTTTCAAGATTATGTATATAGGAAGTTTATATTAAAATGTCATCTCAGGGTGCTAAAGAAGGTATTACAAAGTGCTCGTAACAGGGAGCATGGGGTGTGATTAGATGGAGAACCGCTGCAATAGGTGAATGAGAATCCCTTGGAACTCCTGAATTTGTGGGTGATGAAAGCACAGTCGCTCTGGGAAAAGCTGAGAAGAAACAAGAATTTTCTACAACCTACTCTATTTTTCTCTAAGACCCCTTGCAAGCTTTAGGGCACCAGTAAATATGGCTTTGGGACTGAGATTCTCAAAATATATCTGAACCCCCTCAGTGAGCTTCTTAGTAGACTAAGAATAAAATGACTAACAATGGAAATATTCTCAGTTGCATAAAAGGCCATTTGTAATTAATGTACTAAAATATTAAGGATTACTAATATCTGGCATTTTAATTGTAAAATTCACCAATTCTCCTCAAGTTTATTGAAGATTCAGTTTATTATTCCACAGGATATTTTGCTACCATCAATGGTCTGGCCATGTTGAAAAGCTCAACTGACATAGACAAAATTCTTAGAATTTATTCTTAGAATTTGAGGAAAGGATCCTTTGTTACCCAAACATTTAAAGTGTTTTAAGTTGCTTATGGCTATTAATTACTGTTATTTTCTATTCTTAATTATGCATCCTTAGTTATATTAATATCAGTTTTGTTTCTTGTGAGATTTTTTCTGCCTAAATTTATGTAATGATTCTCATTTTTAATAGTATTATTTTGAGCCAATAAGTTGGCAATAAAAAGACTTTAAAATTATTGCATTCCTATTACAGTGTGAATTATCTATACCTCTATTGTTAAAAGAAGGTATGAGCATGCCTTGCCCAATCTCCAGTTTGCTTCTACACTGGCAAATTTTTGTTTGTCATTTCAATAACAAGTTATTATCTGACTGGAAAGTGAAAAAAGATGAAGTGGGTTAGGTAGAACCTACGACCATATCTAAAGGAATCAAGATTGATAAAATTCGAGAGCCCTCTTTAGCTCAGAAGTTACACCTGGGAAGTGGATGGGGTGTAGAGGAGCCAGGAGCCATGATGCCTTGTGGGTAAAATAAAGAAGGCGTATGTTCACCCAGAGACAGGTTCTTTATTGCTTTTCATCTGAAAGCAGGATTACAGAACACAGTAGACAGGCCACAGTTAAGAATGAGCCAAGGCAGAGGACCTCTGCCTAGCACGACAGGGAAGAGGCAAGGCAGATCTGAAGTAGTGCTATTCTGCTTTTACACACTTGACATATTTTTCTGTTGGAAATTCTGGGTGCTTTTCTTTTTTCTTTTTCTTTTTTTTTTGCCAGATTCAATTTATCCATGAGCAAGAAGAACAGACATATCCCTGAAATGCCAACGAACTCTATTCTAATAGAGATAGGAAGACAGATCCATCAGATTATTTTTTTTAATTTTTTTTTATTATTGTACATTAAGTTTTAGGGTACATGTGCACAATGTGCAGGTTTGTTACATATATATCCATGTGCCATGTTGGTGTGCTGCACCCATTAACTCCTCATTTAGCATTAGGTATATCTCCTAATGCTGTCCCTCCCCCCTCCCCCTACCCCACAACAGTCCCCAGAGTGTGATGTTCCCCTTCCTGTGTCCATGTGTTCTCATTGTTCAATTCCCACCTATGAGTGAGAACATGCGGTGTTTGGTTTTTTGTCCTTGCGAAAGTTTACTGAGAATGATGGTTTCCAGTTTCATCCATATCCCTACAAAGGACATGAATTCATCATTTTTATGGCTGCATAGTATTCTATGGTGCCACATTTTCTTAATCCAGTCTATCGTTGTTGGACATTTGGGTTGGTTCCAAGTCTTTGCTATTGTGAATAGTGCCGCAATGAACATATGTGTGCATGTGTCTTTATAGCAGCATGATTTATAGTCCTTTGGGTATATACCCAGTAATGAGATGGCTGGGTCAAATGGTATTTCTAGTTCTAGATCCCTGAGGAATCGGCACACTGACTTCCACAATGGTTGAACTAGTTTACAGTCCCATCAACAGTGTAAAAGTGTTCCTATTTCTCCACATCCTCTCCAGCACCTGTTTTTTCCTGACTTTTTAATGATGGCCTTTCTAACTGGTGTGAGATGGTATCTCATTGTGGTTTTGATTTGCATTTCTCTGATGGCCAGTGGTGATGAGCATTGTTGCATGTGTTTTTTGGCTGCATAAATGTCTTCTTTTGAGAAGTGTCTGTTCATGTCCTTCACCCACTTTTTGATGGGGTTGTTTGTTTTTTTCTTGTAAATTTGTTTAGTTCATTGTAGATTCTGGATATTAGCCCTTTGTCAGATGAGTAGGTTGCAAAAATTTTCTCCCATTTTGTAGGTTGCCTGTTCACTCTGATGGTAGTTTCTTTGGCTGTGCAGAAGCTCTTTAGTTTAATTAGATCCCATTTGTCAATTTTGGCTTCTGTTGCCATTGCTTTTGGTGTTTTAGACATGAAGTCCTTGCCCATGCCTTGTCCTGAATGGTAATGCCTAGGTTTTCTTCCAGGGTTTTTATGGTTTCAGGTCTAAAATGTAAGTCTTTAATCCATCTTGAATTAATTTTTGTATAAGGTGTAAGGAAGGAATCCAGTTGCAGCTTTCTACATATGGCTAGCCAGTTTTCCCAGCACCATTTATTAAATAGGGAATCCTTTCCCCATTGCTTGTTTTTGTCAGGTTTATCAAAGATCAAATAGTTGTAGATATGTGGCATTATTTCTGAGGGCTCTGTTCTGTTCCATTGATCTATATCTCTGTTTTGGTACCAGTACCATGCTGTTTTGGTTACTGTAGCCTTGTAGTATAGTTTGAAGTCAGGTAGTGTGATGCCTCCAGCTTTGTTGTTTTGGCTTAGGATTGACTTGGCGATGCAAGCTCTTTTTTGGTTCCATATGAACTTTAAAGTAGTTTTTTCCAATTCTGTGAAGAAAGTCATTGGTAGCTTCATGGGGATGGCATTGAATCTATAAATTACCTTGAGCAGTATGGCCATTTTCACCATATTGATTCTTCCAACCCATGAGCATGAAATATTCTTCCATTTGTTTGTATCCTCTTTTATTTCATTGAGCACTGGTTTGTAGTTCTCCTTGAAGAGGTCCTTCCCGTCCCTTGTAAGTTGGATTCCTAAGTATTTTATTCTCTTTGAAGCAATTGTGAATGGTAGTTCACTCATGATTTGGCTCTCTGTTTGTCTGTTATTGGTGTATAAGAATGCTTGTGATTTTTGTACATTGATTTTGTATCCTGAGACTTTGCTGAAGTTGCTAATCAGCTTAAGGAGATTTTGGGCTGAGACAATGGGGTTTTCTAGATATACAATCATGTCATCTGCAAACAGGGACAATTTGACTTCCTCTTTTCCTAATTGAATACCCTTTATTTCCTTCTCCTGCCTAATTGCCCTGGCCAGAACTTCCAACACTATGTTGAATAGGAGTGATGAGAGAGGGCATCTCTGTCTTGTGCCACTTTTCAAAGGGAATGCTTCAGTTTTTGCCCATTCAATATGATATTGGCTGTGGGTTTGTCACAGATAGCTCTTACTATTTTGAGATACGTCCCATCAATACCTAATTTATTGAGAGTTTTTAGCATGAAGGTTGTTGAATTTTGTCAAAGGCCTTTTCTGCATCTATTGAGATAATCATGTGGTTTTTGTCTTTGGTTCTGTTTATATGCTGGATTACATTTATTGATTTGCATATGTTGAACCAGCCTTGCATCCCAGGAATGAAGCCCACTTGATCATGGTGGATAAGCTTTTTGATGTGCTGCTGGATTCGGTTTGCCAGTATTTTATTGAGGATTTTTGCATCAATGTTCATCAAGGATATTGGTCTAAAATTCTCTTTTTTGGTTGTGTCTCTGCCAGGCTTTGGTATCAGGATGATGCTGGCCTTATAAATGAGTTAGGGAGGATTCCCTCTTTTTCTATTGACTGGAATAGTTTCAGAAGGAATGGTACCAGTTCCTCCTTATACCTCTGGTAGAATTTGGCTGTGAATCCATCTTGACCTGGACTCTTTTTGGTTGGTAAGCTATTGATTATTGCCACAATTTCACAGCCTGTTATTGGTCTATTCAGAGATTCAACTTCTTCCTGGTTTAGTCTTGGGAGGGTGTATTTGTCGAGGAATTTATCCATTTCTTCTAGATTTTCTAGTTTATTTGCGTAGAGGTGTTTGTAGTATTCTCTGATGGTAGTTTGTATTTCTGTGGGATCGGTGGTGATATCCCCTTTATCATTTTTTATTGCATCTATTTGATTCTTCTCTCTTTTCTTCTTTATTAGTCTTGCTAGCAGTCTGTCAATTTTGTTGATCTTTTCAAAAAACCAGCTCCTGGATTCATTAATTTTTTGAAGGGTTTTTTGTGTCTCTATTTCCTTCAGTTCTGCTCTGATTTTAGTTATTTCTTGCCTTCTGCTAGCTTTTGAATGTGTTTGCTCTTGCTTTTCTAGTTCTTTTAATTGTGATGTTAGGGTGTCAATTTTGGATCTTTCCTGCTTTCTCTTGTGGGCATTTAGTGCTATAAATTTCCCTCTACACACTGCTTTGAATGTGTCCCAGAGATTCTGGTATGTTGTGTCTTTGTTCTCGTTGGTTTCAAAGAACATCTTTATTTCTGCCTTCATTTTGTTATGTACCCAGTAGTCATTTAGGAGCAGGTTGTTCAGTTTCCATATAGTTGAGTGGTTTTGAGTGAGTTTCTTAATCCTGAGTTCTAGTTTGATTGCACTGTGGTCTGAGAGACAGTTTGTTATACTTTCTGTTCTTTTACATTTTCTAAGGAGAGCTTTACTTCCAACTATGTGGTCAATTTTGGAATAGGTGTGGTGTGGTGCTGAAAAAAATGTATATTCTGTTGATTTGGTTTGGAGAGTTCTGTAGATGTCTATTAGGTCTGCTTAGTGCAGAGCTGAGTTCAATTCCTGGGTATCCTTGTTAACTTTCTGTCTCGTTGATCTGTCTAATGTTGACAGTGGGGTGTTAAAGTCTCCCATTATTATTGTGTGGGAGTCTAAGTCTCTTTGTAGGTCACTCAGGACTTGCTTTATGAATCTGGCTGCTCCTGTATTGGGTGCATATATATTTAGGATAGTTAGTTCTTCTTGTTGAATTGATCCCTTTACCATTATGTAATGGCCTTCTTTGTCTCTTTTGATCTTTGTTGGTTTAAAGTCTGTTTTATCAGAGACTAGGATTGCAACCTCTGCCTTTTTTTGTTTTCCATTTGCTTGGTAGATCTTCCTCCATTCTTTTATTTTGAGCCTATGTGTGTCTCTGCAGGTGAGATGGGTTTTCTGAATACAGCACACTGATGGGTCTTGACTCTTTATCTAATTTGCCAGTCTGTTTGTGTCTTTTAATTGGAGCATTTAGCCAATTGACATTTAAAGTTAATATTGTTATGTGTGAATTTGATCCTGTCATTATGATGTTAGCTGGTTATTTTGCTCATTAGTTGATGCAGTTTCTTCCTAGCCTCGATGGTCTTTACAATTTGGCATGATTTTGCAGTGGCTGGTACCGGTTGTTCCTTTCCATGTTTAGCGCTTCCTTCAGGAGCTCTTGTAGGGCAGGCCTTGTGGTGACAAAATCTCTCAGCATTTGCTTGTCTGTAAAGTATTTTATTTCTCCTTCACTTATGAAGCTTAGTTTGGCTGGAAGATTATTTTTAAAAATATGCAAATTTCAGGGGCCTGCCTACTTTCTATCAAAACACATGCATTTGTTTTTCAGGACTAACATAACATCTAAGTAGAGTAGGATGACTAGAAAACCAAATCCCATGCAATTACAAGACCATTCTAGTTTTGCGGGACTTTTTTGTTTTATTTTGCTTTTCTGGTGGATTTTGTATGAGCCCTAGAAGTGAATATGACTGGGTTGATCTCCACTTGCAAGAAAAAGTCTTGCAGGAGTACCCATCCCCACCTAAACAGAAAGTTCTATCGCATCAGTGGAAAATTGCTCTTGGGTTTTCTTCCAGCCTTAGAATTTCATAATTTCAGGGGAAGTCAGAGAGATTTTTACTAGCCAAATTCTGCTCTCTGTAATTGTCTTTGCCATAGCTCTTTTCAGTTTTGGACATAGCCTAGCAAAATGGACTTCTTTTTTTCTTCTCCTTCACTTGCATTTAATTAAACTCATTGAATTAATACGAATTAAAGACCATCTATATGCCACAAATTTTGCTAAGTTTAGGGAGGCAAAGATAAAGAATGTGATTTCAAATTGCTCAAAGTCCAGGAAAAGGTACAGGCAAATGAAACAATGGTGATAATGCAATAGAAGGGTATTGTGTTTGTTTGAGATAAGCAAGGGATGCTATGGGAGTCGAGGGTAGGGGGTTGTAGTATCTTGAATCCAAAGCATTGTACAAGTATAAGTAGCACTACCTGTTTAGGAAGAGATTAAATCTCTATTTGTGCACTTCCAGATTGCTATCTTTTTCCCCTTGTTAAATTGGATTGAGACACACCAAATGCAAATGTTACTGCTGATGACACTATTTTTTCTTTGGATTCTTTCTCTGAAAAGTATAATGAAGAATGAAACTTGATTAATGATATCCATGCTTCAATAGTAATTGACAATTACTCTATGCCAGGTACTTATATATGTAGTTTTCTTTATGAGTTCATTTAATTCTTACCACTACCTTATGAGGTGTAGGTATTCTTAAAGAAATGAGGTAAAGATATATGCAGAAACATGATTAAGGTTGCAAAATTGGTGCAAAGTAATCATGCTAAGAGCTCAAACTTTCTTCAGAAAATGTATCTAAAATTCAAATACAGTCCAATCACTTTTCTAATTAAAAGCATCAATGGCTCCCTTCGCTTAGACTTGAGAGAGCAAAGTCTGATGTCCTTACTGTAACATCTTAGGTTCTCTATGATCTGGTCCTTACCTCTTATCCAATATCATTTCTTGCCTTCTCTTACCTTAAATTTGTATTTCACCATTCAAACATGTTTCCCAATATACTTTTTCAAAACATTTTTGTCTTCATCATCTTAAATGCCTGATATGTACGTGTTCCCCTGCTCTTTGCAAACTTAGCTCCAACATCAATCACCTCTTCTAGAACATTTCCCTGATAGCTCCAAGCCACTGATGGTGCCTCTTCTGTACGTTCACTTGGTAGTCTGTGCATATCTGCAACCAGAGCTTACCACATTGCACTGACATTCATGTGTTTCTCTCCTTTATTAAGCTGTGAACACCTCAAGGACAGAAGCCACGGCTTAGTCATCTTGATATTCCCAGCATCTAGCAGAGTAGAACCTCAGTACATATTGGCTGAAAGTTCCTGATCCATAGGATGCACTGTGCAGCAGTTTGGAACTCAACTCTAGAGCTCAGGTCCTGCACTAGCCTCTAGAGATCAGGTCCTGCACTAGCATTTACCGCCATGTCCTCTGGACAAAGGATTTAAACTCTCTGAGAATCAACTTTCTCATTTGTAAAATGGTAAAAATAGTGGTATCTTCACCATGGTTTGTGGGTAAACACAACAATGGATATAAAATAGTTAATAAGTTATTTTTTTACATAATATTCACTTATAAATATTGTCATCAGTCCTTATCATCATATTTTGAAAGTGTTATACTCAAACCTTTTAAGACCACAGCATGTCTGCTTAAGGCTACAAAAGCCTTCAGAGGAATTCTTTCCAGATTTATCTCTTTGCCATTTGCTAAAGTTTGTCAATCCTTGTGGTCATAAAACGACAAGAAGAAATGACCCCATACATGAATCATATTGTCTTTCACTCACTCTTTTGCCCTCTTTTCAGTAGTCTTTCTCTATTTGGAAAAAAATATAGGCTTGGAAATAAAGTGAGGAGGTTAAGAAAAAGTAGCTTGGAGGATGGGAATAAAATTTAGCCCAAGATAAAATCATTAGGCTTGCCATATTTTCTGTCTTGACCACTAGAACATGCTTTAATAAAACTATTTAGAAATATGTTATTTTCTGATTTATCCTAACGAGCCATCATTTTTTAGCTGATGAACTGGAAATTTTTGTAAATAAATGTCAGCAGCATGATATTTTCTTTAAATGATAGAGACTTTAAATAACTGAAAATAGTTTCAAAGATTAAGTGAATTATATAACAATATAATTATAAAAGCTAACATGTATTGTTTGTTTACTGTGATAAGCACTTTACATTTCTTATCCCATTTAGTAATTATAACAATTCAGTGATGAAGTAGTGCCACTTCTATTTCCATTAAAGAAATGAAGAAAGTAAGGCTTGGAGAGTTTAGGACTTGTCCAAGGTCAAAAGATATAAAGATGCAAATGTGAGATACTAAATAAGTTCTGTTGACTCCTAAGTTCATGCTCTTTATCAATTCGCTGAAGAAATACATGCACATACAGACATGCTTATTATGCATACATACATGCATACACATGTGAAAAGCCAGTATATTTAGGCTTCTAATTGTGTACAGAAAGCTGCAACTGATATATAAAAATGAAATTATTTGTTTCACATTACATATTGACTCTGATCAACAAATAAAAAAGAAACAAGGTTCAATACATTATTTTAGCCTCTTTCTGAAGATCATGAAGTTCAATTTAGTTCAATTTCAGGAGGGACTTTAGTATTAGAGTCAATATGGAGCAAGAATGGCATTTTTCTTTTTCCTGATGACCTTTGAGCTGTCTAAGCTCCCAGAAGAAAGACACAAGATTCACTTTCTGTTTTGTTTGGTTTTGTTTGTTTGTTTGTTTGTTTGTTTGTTTTAAACTTCTCTACCCAGCTGTGGCTCACTGTTCAGCAAATACCTCCAGTCTCTGGAAAACTTCAATTCATTCTTCTTTTCTAATGAGCAAACCCTCCTCTACCTCCAGCTCAGTTCATCATTAGTTTGATTGTACATCTAGATACCTGAGATGCTGTTTGCTTATCAAGTGCAGCTTGCTTTGTCTTAACCCCAATTGTTGAACGTTAAAGATTTGGAGCACTACAACATTATTTTAACTCATGCCGCTAAGCACATTACTCTTTCGATTGTTATTGAGTCATAAATCACTCCCTGGCCTTTACCCGCTGCCAGGTTTGCAGTTAACTACTGAGAGCATGTTCTAAGATGCCTCTTGGAAAATAAAACCTTTTTCTACTTGTTACATGTCTTGTTATCTCATTATACTGAGGGAGAAAGAAAGATTAGTCTAATATTTGAATCAAATCAAGTAGGTTAGTATGAAAATACTAATTAGGGAGCAGTTCCTAGAAAAAAAACTACATACTTACTTTTTTCTTTTTTTTTCTTGGCCAGTCTGGGAAATCTATGCTGTTGATATCTGCTGAGATGACACAAGTGTCTAGGTAGAAACAATCAAGTAGGAAATGTTCCTAATAATTCACTCACTCGTCCCCTTCCCTTCCCTTCCCTTCCTCTTCTTTCCTTCCTTCTTTCCTTCTATTTAAGCCATCTATGTGATTACCAGTTATTGGATGCCTACCATAGGTAAAGCATTATTTAAAGTGCCCAGATTTAGAGAATGGAGACACAAAGATTAATCAGAACTAGTCTCTGCCTCAAGCTATTTTTATAATACTGGGGGAGAGAAAACATGTAGGAAAGTAGGAACTAAAATCCAAGGTGGGAAGTGCTCAGTGCTATAAAAGATGCACAGATAAGCCTATAGAAGATCAGAAAATATATTCTTCCTGCTAGAGAATCAGGGAAGCTTCATGATTGTAGCAGCATTTGAACTCCACCTTTAAAAAGATAGGAGTGCTGGAGGGGTGAGGGCAACATTCTAGGTGAAAGCATGCAGAGGCAAATAAAGATGAGAAATCTTGTGTTTCTGTCATTTCCTTTATTTCCTCTGCAAGCCTCTGGATCTCTAGGCCAGCAACCCTTAAATCTCAACCTCTTGAGATTCTTTTTTCATCTATTTTCCCAAATCAAACTCATTTGTTCTGTATTGAATGGATCTTAACCACCATCTAGGTGAAAAACTGGCCAATCTATTGATTTGTCCACACAAAAAATATCATTCTTATATTATTTCATTCATTCAGGATTACCTGTTCATATTTTAACAAGGAGTTTCTAAGACGTGACCCTAATTCTACACAGACAATTTCAATTATCAGGGCACCAGTTTTTGTTTGTTTGCGGGACGGAAGGGATACTTTAAATATTCCCTCAGAATAGAGATAACTGGCCCCATGGCTAACTCGACATTCCCTTAGTGAAATGTTACTGGGCACAATAAAATCTAAGCAGGATTAAGTTATTGTGGGCAAGATAATTTGCATGCGATCAATTCAGTTTTTTGGAAGATGAATAATATACGAGGAAATTATAAGGCTTACGTGGGACACCCTGTAGTATATTGCAATATTGGAGTCACACCAGGGAATTGCATAACTCCACTACCTCTCTGTGTTAAAGAGAACAAAATATCCGTTAAAATTTCCACAAGTCTTTAGGTTCCAACAGATTCATGCTTCAAAGTGTCCAGATAATCTAAAATAATGTACTACTTTACCATAAGAGGAATAAGAGAAGGAAAATTTAATATTTCCTAAGTACTGTTATGTACCAGGTACTATTTCTGAGATATTTCTCCTGCACAAAACTGTCTTCTGGTTTATAATTTCACTGACACTAAGATGTAATCTCAATCTGGGCCTATGAGATTCTGCATAATCTGACCTCTGCTTGCTTTCCTCTTTCCCCTCATCTCCTATGACTATCCTCATTCCTTAAATTATTTTACTCACATTAACTTTCTTTACATAAAATAACACCTTTATTCCTTCCTCAAAGTTTTTGGATTTCCTATATTTTCTGATTGGGGAATTCATGCCCCAGAGAGCCCTGTTGTTCTCACTCTCTTTTAATAGAGTCTTTACTCAGAGAGCCCTTCCCTTATTACCTGGTTTAATGTAGATCTCCCACCACAGATTTTAGCTGTTCTCTCTCCAATTTATTTTTCTTCATCCCATTTAATACCACCTTATATTATCATATATATTAATTTTTAATTTATTGCCTGCGTTCCCTTTATAAGATAAAAATCAAGAGAACAGGGGCTTTTATCTTGCTTGCTGCTGAATTCCCAAAGCCAAGAACAATATTCAGCACATAGTAGGCATTTAATAAATATTTATTAAAATAGAGGAAAATATTGTTATCTCCGTTTTACAGAGGAGCATATTATATTCAAGAGAGGTTGAAAATTTATGCAAGGTTGCCAGTCTAGTAACTGAAGCAGCTGAGGATTTGCACCCCTGTCCCTTTCACTGCACCAAATTTACTTTGAAGAGCATGCTCTAGTAAATGCTTACCTTGTATTGCAGAGTTTTACATAAGCAAAATCTTTTTTTCCACAATGCGTCTGTTATAATTAGGTATTTGTTTTTCTCACTTCCCATTTCAATAAAACCTAATCTGTGTTGTCATCTTCTGTAGACTAGTTGCAGAGAGTCTGCTACACATAGTAATCATTAATGCACAAAATATACTAACTTTAACTGGTATAAATAATACTAGCAATAGTTCTCTGTCTTTCTGTCTGTCTCTCTCTTCCTAGTTATTTGACAAAGCTTTTGTTGTATCGCTTATCGCTTATCAGAACTGGAAGGTATCTTAGAGAGAGACCCAGAGTGGAAAGGGATCCTTTCAATGTCACATAAATCCCTGTAGTGAGTGAGTCTCCATGCTCTTTCTGATATTTTCATCAGCCTTATATCCTGCATATGAGAAAAACAAAAGGAAAAAAAAAGCTAAAAGCAAAATCTAACTTAATGCCCTAAATTTTTCCTTTGCCTTATGTTAACATTTGTTATAACGCAACTTCCATGAAAGCACTTTTATTTATTTTATCTATGCTTTTTTTAATTATGTGGAGACATGACAGAGCTTTATCTCAGTGTCATTTTAATTGGAAGTATTGATGTCTGCAGTTGCGTGCTGCTGAGAAAATTTTATTTATGTGCCACACGTCCCCAGCCTAAACAGTTCTGTAGTATATTGTAATGTTGTTCATAGCTCTTGTTTTCCTTTTCACTCCTATAAGAGGATTAAACAGCCACATTCCTTGTCACATAACTTATAGTGCCCCCCTGTAGGCACCATTGGCAGGACTGGCCATGTGACTTGCTCTGGCCAATCCCCTGTGAGTGAACAAGATGTAGGTTGCATCCAAAAAGGAGCTCTGAGTTTGATTCCTCCCTGCTTCAAGAAGCAGTGCATTGTACAAAGGGGCTGCTCTCTCATCATGAGGTTAAGAATGGGTCATGTAGAGCAGATTAACAGTGGGTCTGGTGCAAAGAATGAGATTACTTGCAGCCTTCACGTAATATGTGCAAGAACAAATGTTTTGTTGTTACTGGTGAAATCCATTGAAATATGTTGGATTTGTTTGTTAGCATAGCAAAAGTTGAGTAGTTGATAAGACAGCGTTTTGTAAGTGGAGATGTCTAAGCTGTGGCTTGTAGCTGTTTGGTATGATTTTGGGTAGAATCCAGAATATCATACTGGATAGAAGCCAGGATTCAGTGACCTCTTATGGATCTTCAACTTTGAGATTTTATGATTCTTTGCTTCACTTTCTTAGTACTTCTATTACTCAAGTATTTATGAAATTTATTCAAATGATACCTTAAAATCCTGATACATTCATGACATCATCTGAGTTGTACATATACAATTAATTACTCATAATTTTTCTTCAATTGAACTCTACCTTTTTACTTAAATTGACTTACTTAACCAGGATACTTGTTATCATTACCAAAAAATAGAAAACCAATATCATTTGCATTAAACAGAAGGTTATTCTGTAAAAATATATATACTATAGAAAATAAACTATTATTAATTTTAGCTGTGCCTGATTCCTATTAATATGGGCCTTTCTCATTGTCTTTCTTAACAAGGATTATTAAGAAGTGTTAGAGAACTGAGATCTTCACTTCATTACCAGAAAGATGAAAAGGGAAATGAATAGAGGGTAATATACTCCCTGGATGATTTGGGGCTGCTCAATCTGTGCCTGTCCTTTCATGGACCTCTAGAAAGACGCACCAGAAAATAGACTGGATGGAGTACAAGGAACGTCACTTCTCTAAAAGATAATTATCTTTTTATGATAATATGTTGATATCATGGGTACTGACTTTGATTTAAAAAATGATAGGGAAATGGAGCAAGATAGCTGAATAGAAGCCTCCACCAATAATCATCCCTGCAAGAATAGCAAATTGAACAACTATCCAAACAAAGAGGAACCTTCATAAGACCCAAAAATCACTGTGAGTGATCACAGTGCCTAGTTTTAACTTCTTATTACTGAAAAAGGCACTGAAAGAGGAAGAGTGTAGGAAAGACAGTCTTGAATTGCTAATGCCACAACTCCCTCACCCCCAGGTGGTAGCGGCATAGTGAAGAGAGAGAATTTGAATGTCCTTGGGGAAGGGAGAGCACAATGATTGTGGGACTTTGCACTGAAGCACAGTGCTGCCCTTTCACAGCAGCAAGCAACACTAGGCAGAACACAGCTGGTGTTCATGGAGGGAACACTTGGTCCAGCTCTAGCCAGAGGGGAAATGTCCATCCCAGCAGTCAGAACCTGAGTTCTGGCAAGGCTCCCCACCACAGGCTAAAGATCTCTGGTGTCCTAAATAAACTTGAAATGCAATCTAGGCTACAATGACTGCAATTCCAGGGCAACTTCTTGTGCTTTGCTAGGCTCAGAGCAAGTGGACTAGTGGGGCATGTGATGTAGTGAGACACCAGCTTGGTGGCCAAGGGAGTGCTTGCACCACCCCTCCCCCAAGCCCAGGCAGTACAACTCACAGCCCCAGGAGAGACTCTTTACCTTTGCTTGAGGAAAGGAGAGGGAAAAGTAAAGAGGACTTTGCCTTGTAATGTGGATACTGGCTCAGCCACAGTAAGATAGATAGGGCACCAAGCAGAGTCCTGATGCCCACATTCCAGCTCCTGGGAGCTTAGCACACAGAGAGAGAGAGACTCAGTTTATTTGGGACAAAGTAAGGGAAGAGAATAAGAGTCTCTGCCTTATAATTCAGGAAATTTTTTCAGGTCTTATCCAAGACAAGCAAGGTGGTACCTCTATGAATCCACAAGAGCCACAGCATTACTGGGTTTAGAGTGCCTACCATTGCAAATACAGGTGCAGTTACCAAAAACTTAGACCACAACACCCCAGTCCCTTCAAATACCTGGAAAGCCTTCTCAAGAAGGATGGGTACAAATAAGCCTAAACTATGAAGACTATAATAAATACCTAACTCTACCCAAAACTAATGAACATCCACAAGCATCAAGACCATCCAGGAAAATATGACCTCACAACACAAACTAAGTAAGACACCAGGAACAAATCCTGAGATATGTCACCTTTCAGATAGAAATTTCAAAATAGCTGTTTTGAGGAAACTCAGTGAAATTCAAGATAATACAGAAAATAAATTAAGATTCCTATCAGATGAATTATATAAATAAAAATTATAATAAATTATAAAAATTATAAGAAATTATAATAAGAATCAAGCAGAAATTCTGGAGTTGAAAAATGTAATTGACATACAGAAAAATGCATCTGTATTAGTCCATTTTCACACTGCTATAAAGATACTACCGAAAATGGGTAACTTATAAAAGAAAGAGGTTTAATTGACTCACAGTTCCTCATTGTTGGGGAGGCCCCAGGAAAATTCTAATCATGGTGGAAGGTGAAGGAAAGCAAGCACTTTCTTCACAAGGTGGCAGGAGAAAGAGTGCGGGGAAAACTGCCACTTTTAAACTATCAGATCTCCTGATGACTCCCTCACTATCAAGAGAACAGCATGGGGAAAATGGTCCCTATGATCTAATAACCTCTCACCAGGTCCCTCCCTCAACACATGAGGATTAAAATTCAAGATGAGATTTGGTGGGGGACAGAAGGCCAAACCATATCATTTTGCCCCTGGCCTCTCCCAAATCTCATGTCCTTTTCACATTTCAAAACCAATCATGCCTTCTCAACAGTCCCACAAAGTCTTAACTTATTCCAGCATTAACTCAAAAGTTTAAGTACAAAGTCTCATCAGAGACAAGCCAAGTCCCTTCCGCCTGGGAGCCTGTAAAATCAAATGCAGGTAATAAAATCAACATGGATTGAAGGCTTACATCTAAGACCTCAAATTATGAAACTCCTAAAAGAAAACATTGGGGAAGCTTTCCAGGACTTTGGCCTGGGCAAAGATTTCTTGAGTAATACCCCACAAGCACAGACAATTAAAGTAAAATTAAAGAAATGGGGTCACACCAAGTTAAAAGAAAAAAAAAAAAAGAATTTTTGCACAGCAAAGGAAACAGTCAACAAAGCGAATAGGCAACACACAGAATTGGAGAAAGTATTTACAAACTATCCATCTGACAAAGGATTAATAAATAGAATATATATGGAGCTCAAACAACCCTATAGGAAAAAAAAAAAAACTTGATAATCTGATTTAAAAATGGCCAAAAAATCTGACTAGGTATTTCTCAAAAGAAGACATACAAATAGCAAATAGGCATGTAAAAAGGTGCTCAATATTCATCATCAGAATAATGCAAATCAAAACTATAATGATATATCATCTCACCCCATTTAAATGGCTTTTATCCAAAAGACAGGCTGTAACAACTCCTGGCAAGGATGTGGAGAAAGGAGAACCCTCGTACTCCATTAGTGGGAATGTAAAGTAGTGCAGCCACTATGGAGAACAGTTTGGAAGTTTGTCAAAAAAGTAAAATTGAGCTACCATATGGTCTAGCAATCCCACTTCTAGGTATATACTCAAAAGGAAGGAAATCTGTCCATCAAAGAGATATCTGCACTCCTATGTTTATTGTACACTATTCACAATAGCCAAGATTTGGAAGCAACTTAAAATGTTCATCAACAGATAAATGGATAAAGAAAATGTGGCACCTATATATACTGAAATAGCATTCAGCCATAAAAAAGAGTGACATCCCGTCACTTGCAACAACATGGATAGAAATAGAGGTCATTATGTTAAATGAAATAAGCCAGGTACACAAAGACAAACTTCTCATATTCTCACTTATTTTGAGGAACTAAAAATTTAAATAATTAACTCATAGAGATGAAAAGTAGAAGGATGGTTACCAGGGGCTGGGAAAAGGTAGTGGGTAGGAGGGAAGTGGTGATGGGTAATGGGTACAAAAATACATTTAGATAGAATTAATAAGATCTATAATTTGATGGCACAAAAGGGTGACTAAAGTCAACAGTAATTCACAGTACATTTAAAAATAACTAAAAGTGTATATTTGGATTGTTAGTAACATAAAGAAAGGAGAAATGCTTGGGATGATGAATATCCCATTTGTCCTGTTGTGATTATTATACATTGTATGTCTGTATCAAAATATCTCATGTACCATATAAATATACAAAACTACTATGTACCCACAAAAATTAAAAATTTACAAAGTGATAAACTTCAAATTCTCCTTCTGGTTTTGCACCATCACCAGTATCCACAGTCTTGTCTTTTTTCCTCCAGATAAACAGCTCTAAGTCATTCATCTTTTCCTTATCTGATATGGTTTCTGTGACTCTCCTCTACTTTCCTTTCCCTGACTAGTAGTCTTCTTATCAAGCTCTCTTTCTCTTGCTCAGAAGTAAACAGAATTTATATTTGAACAATATAATTGATCTGAAAACTTCTTATATAAAATTCTCTATTATTTTCATGTCTCCCAAATTTAACTAGGACATCATAGGAGACTTTGGAATACAGGAAATGTCTAATGATTGACTCTCTGTTTAAGTATAATGAGAAGTTTTCCTGATGCTTTTACTATTAGCTTTGGAATCAGCGAAGTTTTAACCTGTAATCCCCGGGGCTAGTTTTGTTTTCAGTCTTACCAAGTTGGGGATAAGGGCGGATTATCCCACAAATTGCCTCTCTGTTCTTATTCAGGTAGAAATGCAAATCAGCCAAGTGAGAAGTTACAGCAGCAGGACCTGGTCAAAGTGGATAGGGAAGAAGGGCAATTTCCCTGTCTGAAAAGAACCTGACTGTCTCACAACCTGGCAGATCCTTTCAGAAATGAAGCTATTAGGCTGTTCATTCAGCTTCACAGTGTCGGCCATGGACATGCTAAATTGTCACACTTAGCTGACCAAAAAAATCCTGGGCAGTAATTTCTGCTTTAAGCTAAAATAGCTTTCAGGCCTCTTTGGCTGGTGAAAACGAACTGGATTTTTCTTCAATGAATGTTTGATTTAAGCTCCTCTGTGTGTGTGATGGGAAAGCCACCGCTCTTCCCACCACCAGAAACTGCTCATTAGTAAGTAGATGTGCCTAACCAGTTGTACCAGAGAGGGGCAAAGAAGCCTTTCAGGCAGTTATGATGCTATGGCATCCTGTTTCCCTCAGAATGCTTGATTTTAATTTTGTCCTTAATATGTCCCTAATAAACCAAGTGGGGTGATCTGAATGGTTGGGGAAATACCCCTGAACTAGTTTTTACTGTTTTGCCTTTTATCTCTTTCTCACAACTTCTTTTCTGGTTTATGACTATAAGTGGCTAAATCACTAGTCACTTAACCAGATTACTAGTCACTTTACCTCAGTTTATTCCTCAATAAAATGGAGGGCTTTACAATGCCTTTCTCCAAAGGCCATTGTACATATTTAATGACAGGACATGTGAAAGTTTCCTAGAATACTGTGTAGCACATAATAAGTGCTCAATAAATGATGTTTAACTCAGAATCAAACTGTATTAAATATTAAATAATGTTCCTCTAATGTGAATGACCCACAGGTAAAGTCTCTCTCGATTCAAAGAGCTTATAGGGCAAGCCTACAAAGACAGCTTCATAAAGGGCTCGTAAAATTATTCATCATTTCTATTCATACAAAACTTAATGACTGTGGAGAGCTCAGAAAAGAGCAGTGAAATGATGAAAGTTCCATGAGGTCATTCCTCTGAGAAAGGGTTAGAGGAGATGGATTCTTTAATCTGAGCAAGTGAAGATTGCAGCATGACTTAATAATGGTCTTCAAGCATGATTGATGTTAGTAACAGAGAGAGTAATGTAAGGGTTGCATCAAAGTGGAAACACATCCTTATAATTCTCCCAAGACCTGCTAGATATTTCCTAAGAGCACAAGTAAATGAAACAGATTCCTATTGCTGATGAGAATAGATATTAAAGCTGGAGTAAAGAAGAAAATGCCCCTGCATGTTTACTTGTCAGAGACAGCATCTGGATGGCTGATGGCTGGACGTTGTTGAGACTGCTGTGCCTCGTGGACTTTAGGCAATTTCACAGCATCTGCTGCTGACTGTAAGATTACCTGGCAATCTGGGCTAGCCCCACAATGCCCAAAACAGAAATGACTCCCATTGAATGTGTGACAAGTATCTGAAAAAAAGAACTTATTTACACAAAGAGTATGCCATAGCTCCGCTGGTAGAGGTAAGCATTTTAGGCGTGTTGCCTTAGTTATCCTGATTGGAGGCAAAACAGGCCCTGCTTTTAGGTTCTTATAGGAATCAGAACCAGGTTTGAATTCAATCTACCACTTACTAGATGGGTGACCTTGAGCATAGTTTACAATTCCCCTCCCTGTTCTTTGTATACTAGTCAGAGTTCATTTTGATAAATAATAGAAATCTACTTTGGATAAATGTAAGCAAAAAAGAATTAACAAGTGAGATGACTAATTTATAGAATTGACAGAAAGATTAAAAATTAAGCTGTAGCAGAAACCAGGTAGGCAAGGCTAAGGAATGCTTTGCATAAGGCATCACACCAATTTTGCTGCAATTAAACACTTATTGCTCTAATGGACTGTGGACTCCACTGTGGTGTTGAGTAATCTCCAACAGACCCCATGCTTTTATGTCATTCCCCAAAAGTTCTGGGTAGGAGTATCTGATTTGTTGTTCTTAAGTCATATGCCCTACACTCGAGGTGCCATGGTACTAGAGAGGGAATATCTGTTCTCAACAGGCTGTTAGCATGCCCTACCTCCACTTATCGTAGGATTTTTCCCAAATTTGGATGCTGGTCACCCAGAATTACATATGTCAACTACATTTCACTCTTATCTTTTGCAAAAGAGAGGTAATATTCTACTGCTAGAGTTGATATACATGACATATACTAATAGATGACAAATGCTAGCTATCTTAATAAAAATTACAGTAGTGGTGATAGTTGTTGGAGAAATTTCCCAGTGGGAACTGGGTAACTTCTGTTTACTAGACACTGAACTCTTTGAGGGCAGATTACTCACTCTCCAGTGGTGGAACTCAGTGGCCCTCAATCATGGCCATATATTAGAATTTCCTGGAGAGCTTAAAAAAAAAAAAAAAAACTGTGTCAGTGCCTTTCGTTTGTTTGTTTTTTTCCCCAAGGAACATGGTATTTGTAAATGATTATCATTAAAATTGAAACAAAACAAAATAATTGTCATAGAACATTTATACACCTGAAAATTGATTTTATGGATTTATGGGGCCCATTTGATTAATAGTGGTTTACTCTACTATTATACTATTATTACCATTAGGCCTCTATAATCTTTTTTTTTTTTTTTTTTTGAGACATAGTCTCGCTCTGTCACCCAGGCTGGAGTGCGGTGGAGTGATCCATTAGGCCTCTATAATCTTAATAGTATAAGAGTGCCTGGCACTGCCTTTCCAACATTAAGTAGGTTAGGCAATTCCAACAGGTACCTATGGTATAGCTGCTCTGTATTGATGGTGCAAGTCAAGGCCAGATTATTTAAGTGTCTGAAAATAAGATAAAATTATCCTTTTGTTAATGCTTAAGGACTTCAATTGCTCAACTACCTAGAGACCGAATCACTTTACCATGAATGTGGTCGACAGAGCTGCTTCCAGGAAAAGCTAATGTGTTCTGTACACATACAACATACTCCCCAAAAAGGATACATTTTCTTGTTTGCAGTACCTGTCAATATATGCTTCCTGCAAAGTACAACTTCAACAAGCTAACAAAATGAACTGCTACACAGGGTTAAATGTAGGTCTAGATCTCCCAAATCCAATGATTTTAATATTGTCATTGTCTGAATCAAGAATGATGTTATCTGCAGTAATTATCCTGTTTGTTTAGCAATTAAAAATGCTAGTAAAAAACAGTTTTGCAATATGTATCAAGATTTTTGAAAATCTTTACACCTTTGGAGTCAGTGTAAAAGCTTAATTTAAAGAGGATGCCTAGAAAATAGTGTAAAATATAAACAAATATTTTTATATAAAATATGAATTGTGCTATTAGTAATTAGTTCAGAGAGTGAACAAATAGAAGTAAACAAGTATTTAGCATAAGATGTAATTAAGTAAAATAGGACACCCAAAAAATGGAATATTGTGTGGTTATTATAACCATCCAAAAGAAAAATGAAATTTTATACACACACACACACAAATATATATATAAAATATTCCATTATTTGGGTGGTTATAACCACACAATATTCCATTATTTGGGTATCCTATTTTACTATATATATATATATATATAAAAAATATGACCTCATTATATAAAATACCCTAAGTATTTAGCCAGCATTAATAGTGGTTGTCTTGAGTAGCAGAACTTAAGGAATTTTTCCCATGCTATTTTTTTTGTATAAATTTCCAAACTTTCCATAGTTTTTGTTTTATGATGAAATGCCCCATTGCTGTTTTTCCTAAAACAAACAAAAAAAATTGCTGACACAATAAATTTAAGCAACATAAACACCTAAGGAAAACAGTGAAATTCATCTCCTTATGCCCTGAGAAACCACCACCATTTTGGTGACCATTCTTATATGCATCATCTTTTTAAAAAATATTGACACATATGATATACTTTTACAATACAGGCATTTACATTGCCTTATGGTACTCAACTTTATTCAATTTTTTTCTCCTTACCTCTCCCCTTACATTTGTCCTTCCACATCTTCATATAATTTAACCAACTCCCCATGTAACCACCTAATATGTAAATTTATAAATGCACACTCATAAGAATATATATGTAGGTTTGTGTTTATGTATGTGTACCTATATGGATATATATATTTGTGTATAGTAGATGATCTGCATACATATCCATATATACATATATGTGTTATACATAAATATAAATATGTATATTACATATGTACATGTATGTATGAATAAATATAAAATTATAGAAATCATATGAAATTGTTAATTTTCAACTGCTTTGACTTACAAACATCTCAGTTTCATAGAATATATTCTCCAAATCAACAGGCTCATTTGTTTTGATGGTATTAAATGATTTCAGGAATATGACTCCTTACATGCAGCTAGTACACATGTCTTCCATGGAGAGGAAACAAAAAAGCAAGTAGATAGTCACAGTTCAAACAGATTTTCTAGGAGAGAACACTGGAATATAACAAAGAAGTGACCAGAAACACTGAAAGCAAAGGAGAGGGAAATAGGCAGGCTGGCTGGCCAGGATTGGCTGGGAACTGGGAGAAGCTCCTGGACATGAAGAAAAGGTGAGTGAGTGACGTCAGGGTTTCATATACTTGCCATGTATAATCCTAGCCATGGAAAAGTTCCTCAAGCCTCACAGTCTTGAGACTAATGTAGGCAGCTGCCTAGTGACTGTGCTGAGCTTCAGAAAGGGAATTCACACTGAGTCCCACGGATTTCCAAACCCTGAGCAGCTGCAACATAGTGCCATTCTGAGAGCTCAGCCCTCAAAGACTACCAAGGAGAAAGAGAGGAAGCCAGGCATTTTCATCCACCCTAAAGACAAATCTCACCTCTCCCACTGCTGTGAGCTGTTGTGGGACCAAGATGTGAGGAAATCACAGGCCTATAGCTGTCTGCCTGTTCTCCTCCCACTGAGAGTGGCCGCCATCCTCCTCAGTGGCAGGCCTTCAATCCTGCACCAGTCCAAGTGCACAGCCCTTAGAGGACTGTATCCTCCACTGGGTTCAACACTGCTGTTGCCACTGCCAGACCAGGAAGGGAGAAGGGAAGCTAGGCAATGTCATACATTCCAAGGACAAATACTACCGCCTCTGCTTGCGAGCTGCTGTAGGACCGAGGTGGGAGAAAACCACAAGTTCCACAGATGCCTGCTTAAGCTGCTCCCACTGAGAGGGGCCCCGCCCTCCCTGGAGACCAGTCTGCAGCGCAGTCACCACTGCACCCACCTGAACATTCTGCCAATAATCTGGGGACCACCCCACCCCTGCCTATCACAGATAGTGCTAGAACATCCTACCAGAAGGCCTGAGGATAAGCCTGCTGGCCTAGTCCCACCCCCACAATACTTAAGCATGACATCCAGGGGCCTGCAGATTGCCCAGCCCAATCCACATATGTTGGCACCTGAACACTTTTCCCAGGGTTTGAGGTTATGCCAACCCAACTGCTGATACTGCCACGGCTAGTACCTACCTGTACAAGCCACTTGCAGGCCACAGGGATGCCCTGACCAGCCCATCACAGCCACTGCCAACATCACCGTGGACCACTGGGGTTCTGGTGGGTTGCCTCACCACTACTTCTGCCATTGCCCATAAAATACCCATGGACCAGGGGCCTGAAAACCCACCCAAATTTCTGGACCATTCCTGACACTACCAGCATCCAAGCAAACTATCTGGAAGCCCAAGAATCAACCTGCCTGGACTTGTGAACACTAGAGCCAGCATATACCACTCTGGAGCTCAAAGACAGGCATGCTCAGCTGACTGCTGCCACCACTGGGGCCCGAAGACTGGCCCACCTGGTATACTAGTCCTCAGCAAAACTTCACCACAGCCTCCACTAATAACCATACCCTAAGCCACTGAGGAAATTGCAGATATCACCAATGCTGCTTATAGGCCAGGAAATCATACAAAGACTGAACTACTGCACAAATCCACAATCAAAGCTGAAGGCCCCATCCACCAACATATCTACATTGTCAGCAAAAAGCCTTCTCCTATGAAAGCAAATTCAAAAAAATAGAAGTAGTGACTGTTATACCAGCTATGCAGATATCAGCATAAGGAAACCAAAAACATGGAAAAGCAAGGAAATATGACACTTGCAAAGAGACACAGTAATTCTCCAGCAATGGATCCCAATCAGAAATTCATAAAATTTTGGATAAAGAATTCAAAATACTGATTTTCAAGAAGCCCAAATGAGACACAAGAGAATTCTGAAAAATGATACAGAGAAATATAAAAAACAATTCAGGATATGAATTAAAAAATTACCAAAGGGATGGATATTTTTAAAAAGAAGCAGAAATCTTGGAACTGAAGAAATCATTGAATGAAATAAATATATTTGGAAGCTTTGATAATAGTCTAGATCATGCAGAAGAAAGAATCTCAACAGTTGAAGATAAGTCTTTTGAAATAATCTAGTCAGACAAAAATAAAAAGGCATAGAAAAGAATGAACAAAGACTTTGTGGTGTTTGGGACACCATAAAGCAACTGAATATTGAAATTATCAATGTCTCCATGGACAAAGAGATAATGAAGGGGTTCCAAAACCTATTTGTGAAATAATGGATGGAAACCACAAGTCAGACAAAAGATTTAGATATCCAGATACAGGAAGCTCAAAGATCGCCAAACAGATTAAAAATTCATGAAGGTCTTCTCTGTGACACATTATAGTCAAACTGTCTAAAGTCAAAGAAAAAGAGAGTTCTAAAACAAGCAAGAGAAAAGCATCTAGTCACCTATAAAGGAACCACCATCAGACTAACTGGGGATTTCTCAGCAGAAACCAGGAGAGAATGAGACGACATATTCAATGTGCTGAAAGAAAAAACTGACAGAGAAGGATAATATATCCAGTAAAATTACCCTTCATAAGTGACTGATAAAGTCTTTCCCAGAGAAGCTAATGCTTAGGGAATTTATCACCACAAGATGAGCCCTACTAAAATTGATTAAGGGAGCCCTACACCTGGAAGCAAAAAAACAATATTTACCAACATGAAAACTCATAAAACTGTAATACTGACAGGTAAACCATACACCCAAATGAGAAAGAGAAAGGGCTCAAGTGGTTCCACTACAGAAAATCACCAAATCACAATGACAAATAATAAGATAAAAAGGAATGAACAAAGAACACACCAAACAACCCGAAAACAATAAACAATATGACAAAAAAACCTGACAGATCATTAATAACCTTGAATTTAAATGGATTAAATTCTGCACTTAAAATCTATAGATTGGCTGGATGGATTTTAAAAACTATAATCCAACTGTATGCTACCTATTAGAAATGCACTTTACCTGTAAAGACACATGCAAACTGAAAGTAAAAGGATCGAAAAAGATATTCCACTCAAACAGAAGCTAACAACCGGGAGGAGTAGCTATACTTATGTCAGATAAAACAGACTTTACATCAAAAACAATGTAAAAAAGACAGAAAATATCATTACATAATGACAAAAGAATCAATGCAAAAATAGAACATAACAATTCTAAATATATATACATACAACACTGGAACACTCAGATTCATAAAGCCAATATTACTAGATCTAAAGAGAGAAACTGACTTCAACCCAGAAATCCTGGGGGACTTTAAAAGCCCACTCTCACCATTAGACAGATTCTCTAGACAGAAAATTGACAAAGAAATCGTGGATTTAAATTGGACTTTAGACCAAGTGGATCTGACAGACATTTACAGAACATTTTATTGAACAACTACAGAGTATACATTCATCTCATCAACAAATAGAACATTCTCCAGGATAGACCATATGTTAGGCCACACAAAAATTCTCAACCAATTAAAAAAAAAAAGAAATAAAATCAAGTGTCTTCTCAGACCACGGTAGAAGAAAACTGGAAATCAGTACCAAGAGGAACTTTGAAAACTATACAAATACAAAGAAATTAAACAACATATTCCTAAACAACCATTGGGTCAATGAAGAAATTAAGATGGAAATCAAAAAATGCCTTTAAAAAGTGACAATGGGAAAATAACATACCAAAACCTGTGGGATACAGCAAAGACAGTGCTAAGAGAAAATTATATAGCAATAAATGCTTACATCAAAAAAAGAAAGATTTCAAATAATAACCTAATGATACACCTTAAGGAACTAGAAAAGCAAGAACACAGCAAGCACAAAATTAGCAGAAGGAAATTAGATCATTTAAATAATAAAGATCAGAGAATAACTAAATGAAATACAGACTTAAATATAAAGAATCAATGAATAGCTTGTTCTTTAAAAAGAAACAAAATTGAAAAACCACTCACTAGACTAACCAAGAGAAGAGAAAATCCAAATAAAAAAAATCAGAAATGAAAAAGGAGACATTACAAGTGATAGCACAGAAATACAAAAGATCATCAAAGACTATTGTGAACAGTTATACACTAACAAACCCCAAAACGCAGAGGAAATGGATAAATTCCTGGAAACATACAGCCTACCAAGACTGAATGAGGAAGAAACAGAAACCTGAACAGACCAATAATGAGTAGTGAGATTGAATCAGCAATATAAAGTCTCCTAACAAAGAAAAGCCCAGGACCCAGTGAATTCACAGCTGAAATCTGCTAAATGTGTAGAGAACTAACACCAATCTTCCTGAAAGTATTTCAAAAAAAAAAAAAAAAAAAAACAGAAGAAAAAGGAGCTATCCCTAACTCGTTATCTGAGGCCAACATTACCCTGATATCAAAACCAGACAAGGATACATCCAAAAAAGAAAACTATAGGCCAATATCCCTGATGAAATTAGATGTAAAAGTCTTCCACAGAATAATACTAGCAGGCTGAATCCAACAGTACATGAAAAGGAAAATACACCATGACCAAGGGGATTTTACACCAGGACTGGAAGGATGATTCCACATATGCAAATCAATAAACATGATACATCACATTAGCCGAATGAAGGACAAAAACCAAATGATCATCTCAATAGACACAGAAAAATAATTTGATAAAATGTAACATCTCTTTGTGATAAAAACTCTCAGCATCTAGGAATAGAAGGAACATACCTCAAAATAATCATGGCCATATATGACAAACCGACAGCTGACATACATCATAGCGAGTGGGGAAAGACTGAAAATTTTTCTTCCAAGATCTGGAACAAGACAAAGATGCCCACTTACATCAATCCTATTTATCATAGCACTGGGAGCCCTCACCGAAATAATCAGACAAGAAAAAGAAAAAAAAATCCACATCAGAAGAGAGGAAGTCAGATTTTCTTTGTCTGCTGATAAGATCTAACATCTAGAAAAACCTAAACACGCCACAAAAAAATCTCCTACATTTGATATATTCAATAAAGCTGCAGGAGACAAAATTAATGTACAAAAATCAGTAGTGTTTCTATACAACAATAATGAACTAGCAGAGGAAAAAAAAATCAAGAAAGCAATTGTATTTACAATAGCTCCAAAAAATATATACTCAGGAATTAATTTTACTGATGAGGAAAAGATCTCTGTAAGGAAAACTGCGAAACACTGATGAAAGAAATTGAAGAGGACACAAACAAATTGAAGGACATTACATGCTCATAGATCAGAAGAATTAATATTATTATAATGGCCATATTGTCCAAAGAAATATACAGATTCAATTCAATCCCTATCAAAATACCAGTATCATTTTTCACAGAATTCAAAAAATCAATTCTAAAATGTGTATGGAACCAAAAAAAAAAAAAAAGGCCAGAATAGCCAAAGCAATCTTGAACAAAAAGAACAAAGCTAGAAGCATCACACTACCTGACTTCAAAATATATTACAAGGCTATAGTAACTAAAACAGCACGGTGTTGTAAACACAGACACATAGGACAATGGAACAGAATAGAAAGCCCAGAAATAAATCCATGTATTTACAGCCAACTGATTTTTAATAAAGGCACCAAGAATATATACTGAGAAAAGAACACCGTCTTCAATAAATGGTGCTGGGAAAATTGGATATCCATATGCAAAAGAATGAAACTAGATACCCATCTCACCCCACATACAAAAATAAACTCAAGATCAATTAAGGACTTAAATATAAGACCTGAAACTATAAAACTGCTATAAAAAACATAAGGAAAACACATCAAAATATCAGTCTAAGAAAAGATTTCATGGCTAAGACCTCAACAGCACAGACAACTATAACAAAAATAGACAAATGGGACTATGTTAAACTAAAAAGCTTCTGTACAGCAAAAGAAACAATCAACAGAGTGAAAGATAATCTGTTGAATGGGAGAAACTATTTGCAAACTATCTATCCAAGGGACTAACATTCAGAATATTCAAGGATCTCAAACAACTCAACAATAAAATAACAAATAGTCCCATTAAAAAGTTGGCTAAGCACATAATAGACATTTCTTAAAAGAAGACATACAAATGGCCAAGAGATGTATGAAAAAATGCTCAATATCACTAAGCATCATGAAATGAAAATCAAAATCACAATAAAGTGTCATCTTACTCCAGTTAGAATGGCTATTATTAAAAAGACAAAAAGCAACAGATGATAGTGAGGATGCAGAGAAAAGGGAACTCATACACTACAGGTGGAAATGTAAATTAGTAAAACCACTATGGAGAACAGTACAGTTTCCTCAAAAAACTAAAAATAGAACCACCATATGATACAGCCATCCCACTACTGGGTATTCATCCAAATGAAAAAGAAATAAGGATATCAAAAAGATACGTACGTGTGCATATTTAGCACTTAACTATTCACAATAGCAAAGAAAGGGAATCAACCTAAGTGTCCATTGACAGATAAATGAATAAAGTAAATGTGGCATATATACACCATGAAGTACTATTTCTCCATAGAAAAGAATTAAATCATGTAATTTCAAACAACATGGATGGAACTGGAGGTCATTATGTTAAGTGAGACAAGCCAGGCACAGAAAATTAGATACCACATATTCTCACTTAAGTGTAGGCACTAAAAAAATTGATCTTCTGGAGATAGAGTGTAGAATGATAGATACTAGAGGATGTGAAGTGTCTATGGATGGGATGGGGAGCAGATTAAGAAAGGTTGATTAGTGAATACAAACATATAGTTAGGTAGAAGAAATATGCCCCAATATTTGACAGCAGATAGGGTGACTATAGTTAGCAAGAATGTATTATATATTTAAAAGAAGTTTGAAGAGAGGACTTGAAATGTTACCAACATAAAGAAATGACAAATAGTATAGGTGATAGATACCACAAATATTCTAACTTGATCATTATACATTCTATGCATGTAACAAATATCATACCCTATAAATATGTAAAATATTTTGTATCAATAAAACATTGCTATGCCATGGTGTGGATCTATCACAATTTACTCCTTTCCCTTATTAATAGGCATTCACTTTTCATTGTTATTCTCAGCACAAACAATACCCCAGTAATCAATATTGTACATATATTTTGCATAACCAATGTTTCTATATCTAAGCAATATATTTTCAGGTGTGCGATACTGATTTTTACCAAAGCCATTTACGTATACTATTAACAAAAATATATTTAATAATTTTTAGTAGACAGGTCTTGGCACATTGAATAGTGATCTAATGTTTCTATTTTACAAAAATTTTTGTTTGGAAGAATTGACAAATTTTATCAAGTGTCTTGTAAACATCTATTGTTTTAAAAACTGTTTAATGTATTATTCTTACAAAAGAGCAGTTGTAACGCATAAACACATATTAGGAGACATAAAAATGAACACTCACTAACAAGTCATCCAATTTCAAAATAAAATAAATTAGTCATAATATTGAAGTTATCCTAGTGCTACTCCCTTATTTCATCCCCTTTTGTCACTTATCCTTGGATGCAAAATCTTTCCAGAATTACATATTTATTATTCCTTCACATTTTAAAATATGTAATTTTAGCAAACACATACGTGTATTTCAACAAATATGTTATAATACATTTTACTATTTTTTGAGCTTTACGAACATGGCATTATGCTATATATTTTGGGAAATAAATATGTGCATGACTTATCAACTTATTCTACTCCTAAATATATACTCAAAAGATATTCATAAATATATGAACCAAGAGACATGAGTATGACATGTATCAACAGTAATTTTTATAACTGCAATAATCTGAAAATAACAAATTGTGAAATACTCATGCAATGCAATATACAGTATTGTAAACAAATCAACAGTTCAAACAACATAGATAAATCTTATAAACATCATTTTCATTGAAAAAAGTCATAAAAGGTGTTCCTATTGGCTTTTCTCCCATCATACATCAATATTTCTTGTTTTTTTTAAAAAATTAGTGATGTAGAGCCATGTTTTTCATCACTGGGACATCCTACTTGGTTACAGTGTAGTTTTTCTCTTGGTATTCTTCTGTTTAAAAACTCTCATGAATAGCTTTATTGAGATATATTTCAAATATCATACATTTAACCCATATAAAGCATATAAGTAAATCAGTTTTTCAAAGATCTTTGCAACCATTGCCAATAGCTAATTTTAAAACATTTCATCACCCCCCAAAGAAACTCCATACTCATTAAGCAATCACTCCACATAATCCCTTTCCCCTAACCACAAGCAACACTAAGCTACTTTCTGTCAGCATGGAGTTGCCTATTTTGAATATTTATATTAATGAAACAATACAATCTATGGCCGTTTGTGTCTGATATCTTTCACTAAGCATAATGTTTTTCAGGTTCACTCATGTTATAGCATGTATCAGTACCTGATTCCTTTTTATGGCTGAATAATATTCTATTTTACAGGTACACCACATTTGTTTAAACAGTCATCAGTTTATAGACATTAGGGTTGTTTCTACTTTTTGACTATTATGAGTAAAGCCACTACTTATATTACTGTACCAGTATTTGTTTGAATATATATTTGTAATTCTCTTGGGTGTGTATACTTATGAGGGTGATTGATGGATCATAAGGTAATTCTATGTTTAACTTTCTAAGAAAGTACCAAACAGTTTTGCAGAGTGGCTGCATAATTTTACATTCCCACCAGCAATGGATGAGTATTCAAGTTTCTCTACATCCTCACCTATACTTGTTATTATCTCACTTTTTGATTCAAGTTATCGTGGTGGGTATGCTGTGGTATCTCCTTATATTTTTGATTTGCATTTTCCTGATGACTAATTAAGTTGAATATCTTTGTATATGCTTATTGGCCATTTGTACATCTTCTTTGGAGAAATGTCTGTTAGATTCTCTGCACATTAAAAAAAGGGTTGTCTCTTTTCTTGATGTTTCTGCATACTATATTAATATTTTATTTAGAATTATAAATATATTGTCATACATGAGCTGGTCTGTGATTTTGTTGTCTATTATCTGCACCAAGTGGATCCACTTTAAAAATAACTTAGAACTTGTTATTGCTTTCTATTTTGAAAATGTATAAGTTATATTAAGATTAACTGCTTTTCAAAATTTAGATAGACTTGGCTATAAGGTCATGTGACCCTGAAGACCTTGAAAATTATAGATTAATTTTTCACTTTTTTGATCTTTTTTATGATTATGTGTCCTTCTCAAAATTTGTGCTTCTTATATGCATAGTTGTAGTAATTTATATTTTTTGAAAAGATATACATGTCTCTTAGGTTTAGAAGCCAGTTACCACATACTATCATTGCATTCCCATATAATTATTTTAATCTTTTAATGTCTAATTATGTTTCTTTTTCTATTTCTTGTTTAATAGATTTTTGCTCCTTCTTTGCATTTCTTAATTAGTCTTACAGGAGTTTTTTTAATAGGTACAATTTAAACATATTTGTATTCTTTTCTTGTTGTTTTTTTTTTTTTTTTTTTTTTTTTTTTGAGAGGAGTCTCACTCTGTTGCCCAGGCTGGAGTGCAGTGGCATGGTCTCAGCTCATTGCAATCTCCACCTCTTGGGTTGAAGTGATTCTCCCGCCTCAGCCTCCCAAGTAGCTGACACTAGAGGCGCGTGCCACCACGCCCAGCTAATTTTTTGTATTTTCATTAGAGATGGGGTTTCACCATGTTAGCCAGGATGGTCTTGTTCTCCTGACCTCGTGATCCACCTGCCTCAGCCTCCCAAAGTGCTGGGTTACAGGCGTGAACCACTGTGCCTGGCCTGTTCTTTTCTTTGTATTTCTACTTTATACATTTTAGCTTTCAAATTTATTCTCTCCCTACTTTCTTGTTCCATTTCAAATTGTTTTTAACTTATTAAGAAGTAGACAATTCCTGTGTCCAAGTGTTCTCTTTGTTCAATTCCCACCTATGAGTGAGAACATGCAGTGTTTGGTTTTTTGTCCTTGCGATAGTTTGCTGAGAATGATGGTTTCCAGCTTCATCCATGTCCCTACAAAGGACATGAACTCATCATTTTTTCTGGCTGCATAGTATTCCATGGTGTATATGTGCCACATTTTCTTAATCCAGTCTATCATTGTTGGACATTTGGCTTGGTTCCAAGTCTTTTTGCTATTGGAATAGTGCCGCAACAAACATACATGTGCATGTGTCTTTCTAACGGTGTGATTTATAATCCTTTGGGTATATACCCAGTAATGGGATGGCTGGGGTGGGGGGAGGGGGGAGGGATAGCATTAGGAGATACACCTAATGTAAATGACGAGTTAATGGGTGCAGCACACCAACATGGCACATGTATACATACGTAACAAATCTGCATGTTGTGCACATGTACCCTAGAACTTAAAGTATAATTTAAAAAAAAAAAAAAAGTAAAGTAGACCAAATTTTGTCATTTCAGTGCAGATCTTTTCCTCTGGTCATATCCCAGGTTTTGTTATAAGGTCTTCAACTTTTTGCTATTTTCTGGATGGCGTATTATTTGTGTTTGACTCGCTTACGATCCAGAACTTGATTAAGAAAGTCTTAATTTCAGGTGAATAATTGTTATTAAATAATTATGAAGTTATTTATCATTTAATTGCATTAGTTAATGTAAATTATGAAATGTCTGTTTTAAAATATTTTAATTTTTTTGTGAGCAAAGGCAGAATCAATTTCCTACTCATCAAAGAAAAAATACATGCTTGGTTTATAGGTTACAAATATAGATCAAATATCATATATTATACATAAACTCCAGTTTTTGTATTTTTTTCTTCTTATACATTTAGATCTATCCAGTTCTGTAGGCAGTATAACATTTTCAACAATAATTTATATCAGATTCTACTTGAATACATGAGTATTCACTCTTTGTAATTAGCTGCTTTGCTGTATATTGTATCCAAGTTTATACCTGTGATATATTTGTTTCAGGCCTTGACATATTATTTCCATTTTATTATATCCTATGTCTTTTTTCCTAAATTTCAGCTGGTCTGATGTCAATATTACTATTCCTTCTTTGTCTGTTACTTTGAATTCCCTGATACATTTTGGCTCTTTATTTTCAATTTTTCTTATTTCACAGTTCAATGAAATAATACAGCCAGACAGAAAAGTACACAGAAAAATATTACACATGCCTTTACACTAGAATTATTTTAGTAAATATTCAATATTTCTCTACATTTGCACCAAAATTCTTTTTGCTAATAATTGAAATATTGTAGATTTGAATAAAATTTAAATTCTTTTTATATTCTTTCTTGACTCTATTCCTTCTACATTTTCCTCCCTGGTGATAATTACATAAATTTTAATAATTATAAAAATTGACATGCCTCTATTTCACCCACGTTTTAATTATTTTGCTACACATCCATAAACATATTATATATATATATGTATACATAGACACACATATAATTTTGTTTGTATTTAAATTTTATAAATAAGTAATCATGTACTTTTCTACAATTGGTTTTTCACTCAGTTGTGTTTCTTAGACAGACACATATTGATACATACATAGTTCTGATAATTTTTTTTAAGTACTATATGGTATTTGAAGAAGACAAGATTGATTTAATTTTCATTCTTCTAGTGATCAACGTTTAAGTTGTTTCCATTTTTAATACAAATAATGTCTGAATTAATATTCTTACAGAGGTTTCCTTGTACATATTTGCAGGAATTTCTTTAGGGTATATATCAAGAGGTGAAATTATTTCATCACAGGATAGGACTATATTCAATTTTATTAGATATCAAAAAATTATTCCGTGAAGAGATTTACCCATTTATACCACTGTAGGAGAGTTGTTGCTTTTCTACATATTTTCACTGCTACTTGGTGCAGGCTGACGTTTTACACCTTTCAACCTGACCTATGTGAACTGGCTTCTTTCGTGTTTATTTGCCTTTCCCTGATTAGTAGAGGTTGAACATCTTTTAATTTATTTATTGATCATTCTGTTTACTTCTAATGCATATTTTCTGCCCATATTTATACTGTATCATTAACATTTTTCCTGTAGAATTACGGAGTTTATAATTAGACACTGAATATTCATTTTTTTAATCATTCATGCAAATATCTTTGTTACATATTTGTTACACTATTAATGCTTTTTTTCCTCTTTTGGTTAATTTTTGTGTCTGCCTCATATTTCAGACATCCTTTATTACATGGATCATTAAGACATTATTTCACCTTTTTTCCTGAGTTTTATACAATTTTGCATATGTTATTAAAGTCTATAATACATTGTAAAATTTACTTATATATTGTGTGAAATAAGAATCTATTTTTGTTATTGTTCTATCAGAAGAGCTATTTGTTCAATCTATTTAACTAGTACATCTTTACTCCACTGATAATACTTCTATTATTTTCACACTCATATATATGCCTATTTTTCAGATTTTCCACATTGCTTTGTTGGTTTATTTGCTATTCATGCATCAATAACACATTATTTTATTTACTATATTTTTGAAAAACTTTGTCATTTGGTGTTTGGTAAAATTGTCAATGTTATTTTTCCTCCAAAGTTTCTTCTTGGCCTTTTCACAGAATTAAAATTCATCAACTAGGATGTCCAGCTGTCTCTGCTTCTATAACCAGAGATACTATGAGTTGTGGCAAGTTGTAAGTTTCCTTTCCAGGAGGAAGGCTCTCTGTATTGGTCAATTCTATTATAAAGATAAGAATTCTTCTACCCTTTGGGGAGAGAGGCTTTAATCCAATTCAGTTTTGTCATGACTCTCTGGGAAAGGAATAGCAAGTGTGCACAAGGTCGTTTGCACAGGTTTAGTAAAGGCCTTCTTCTGAATCCAAAAATTTTTGAGTGCCAAGGTTTCCAGTAATCACTGTGTTGGCATCCTTAGCCCAGGTCTTATTACATTTCAAACCTAGGATAAGAGTATATGTCAACAATTTAAATTTCAGCTTTAGATACTGGCATAGCTTGCTGACATCTTCTAGGACCTGTGAAGTTGCCATAGCCAGCCTTCCTCAAGAGAAGGAATAGAGAGTTGGATTGGAGTGGAAAGAGGCAGGAAAAAGGATATGTTTAAGCTTTATCTTTCTGGAATCTTCTATTCCAAATTTTCTATAATGAGAATTTATTATTTTGATCATCTGAAAAATATTAAGTGAATCAATTTTTTAAAAAACTACCATGTCAGCATGACAGAAAAATCTTGTCTTCCTTTTGTAGCCTCTAGTTCACCAGATAATTTCACTAGCTTGATTATCTGTAACTACTTAGTAAAAACGTAACACTTTCAACACTTCATAGAATTAGGAATTTCATCTGTCATGAGAGTTCTTATTTATGCCACAATGGATTTTACTGTTTGGCCCAAAAAATATTTTCTGTAATGAATTTTATAAATAACCTTAGATTATTTCTAAATTCTCTGTAAGTACTAAATCAGTTTATGGCATCTAATGATTATGTACCTCCAGGTTGTTCGCTCTCCATGCAAGGTGTGAGCTTGTATTTAGAAACTCTGATTTATTATTTGTCCTTTATGACTTTAATATTTTATTTCACCACAATATTTATAATCAGTTTGACCTACGGTTCCCAACAACTCAATTTGCTTGTCTTTGAGATCTGTATACTTTTTATTTTCAATACCTAGAGCTTTATACCTAACATGGCTTTTTATCCAGGTTGTCTCTGTTATAATTTATCCTTATTATTAGCAGTGACATGATACTGTGCTTTTTAGTATTGATGGAAGGTGTAGTTGAGAGATTATATTTACAAACCCTTTATAAAGTTTGTTTTACAGTCTGTTTTCAGATATGTTATCTCATTTGAACTTTATTCCTACTCTGCAAATAAGTCATTGTTTTCTCCATTGTAAGAGGAAGGAAACTGACATCCAACATCATACTTTCAGTTGTTAAGTGCAAGACTCAAACTCATATTTTCCAACTTTTATTTCAGAATTGTTTTTTCCCCTATGCTGTGTTCTGATATCCAGAGTATTTAGGTATTTTACTGATTGTAGGGGGCTACCATTGCCAGTGACTATCCTGATGGTGGTAGAGTGTGTGTTTTGTAGTACTTACTGTCTATGAATATTATCACATAATAATATCTTAATGTAAATTGTCCCTGAAAGTATGACTTTGCCAACATTCATAATCTACAGGTCTTTAAATGTGTGTGTATGTGTGTATGCACCCATAACCATGTTAATTCAGTGAACTTTATTACTGCTAAATGTATCTCAAAAACTTTTCCATGGGATGCAAATCTTTTGTCTTTTCTGAACAAGTAATAGATATTTGTTCTCTTACCCTATCCTTTTTGTTCTTATTCAATCTGAAAAGCAATTGAAGATGTGTGAGTTCATACTGGTGAATTGCTGGGGTAGGTGTTTCACATGTGACCCAGTGTTTGTCATCTGAAGCTTAGCTCACACTCCTTGGATACTGTGTTTAAGATTTCACATTAGCATGTTTTTTCTTGGTATTGATGGGGAGAACATTGTGACAACTGTTATTCCATCTCATCTGCATGTCTTACCATATTATGCAGTGAGGCAAAGTAGCAGGAGACCTCATTAT
The DNA here is from genome assembly GCF_028878055.3 of Symphalangus syndactylus. NCBI lineage: Eukaryota > Metazoa > Chordata > Mammalia > Primates > Hylobatidae > Symphalangus > Symphalangus syndactylus. The sequence goes on along the minus strand of NC_072428.2, from coordinate 34,708,726 downwards.
TTGAGTCATCAACAATGAACTGGACAAAGAAATGTATAATCAACTGTGGGCAATAATATGTGCATTATTGGGATTTAAACTGGTTTATCCCATCTGTTCTAATTACTACAAATATGTCATGAATGACAAAAACGCTTTACAGCTTATTACTTTGCAGCTGATAATGCAATGGAGTAGGTTTTCTTCTATATGGGCTTCATTCACTATTCACAGGAGTGATCTGTTTATGATGGGGTAAATGGAGGAACTAGAATAAGCATTATTTCCAAAAAAGTATCTGGGAGCCAATGTATTTGTTTATGTTTTCTAGTTCCTTTTGCTGGCCTTGCCCCTTCTCTGGCATTTTGCACTTTTCTCCCAAGTTCTCAAAGTTTATTCTGTTCTATTACCACCCCTGGCCAAAGCTCATCTATACTCCTGTCTCTGTCTTTGGCAAGTAGTTACCATAGCTTTGAAATCCTCTGTCCTTGCTCATATGTATTGTCAGGAACAGAATTTGCTGAAGGCTTAGAAGGCAAATCCTAGTGGCCTCTGATGATTTATGGTTGACTCATTTCCTACAGGTGCCACTCTCTTGATAATATTATAAATAATGGAGGTAAAAGATTGTACGATTAAAATCCATACAGAATGGATAAATGAATGAGTTAGCGGTATAGGGTAGTAGACTCCTAACCTGGATAAGTAAATAGTCTTGATTGAGAGACTTCTGTTGAGTGCCTGACACTGGTTTATGTGGGAAAACTAAGGATTTGTTGCCACAAGACAAGGTAGCAACAGAGTTCAAGTAAGATTTTCTGGCTCCAAAACCCATGATCTTTTCATTGCAAAATGCTGCAGAAAGTAAAAATTTGTTTTACAATTTTGGTGTTTGCATTTATTACACTCCTGATTGTTAGGAACTTTCTCTGCATGACTCAGACAACTCATTACCATCAACATTTACCCACGACCCTGAGGAAGCTAATCACTCTAGGTATTTCTGATGTTATCAGAATCTTTTTCAACTTTATTCAACTTTATATTGAAAGAAGTTGTGCCAAAAATATATCTATTAGACTTTTAGTATGTTGTTCTTCACAGTTGTCATTGTGGTTGTCCTACTACCTGCCTTTCAGACAGTTTTTAGCTTTAGGATTCATGTGGCAAGTAGATGTATCACAGTGGCCCATTCTGATTATACACACATCATTGTGACTACTCAGAAAGATAGATAAAACAAATGCAGCAATTGTGAATGGTTTTCATCCTCAAGCAGATCCATGGAAAGCTAACTACTGTACATAGAGTTTATAGAGAATAATAATTTCCTTTTTTATTTTTTTAAAAATTTTTATTTATTTATTTACTTTTTTGAGATGGAATTTTGCTCTTGTTGCCCAGGCTGGAGCGCAATGGCATGATCTAGGCTCACTGCAACTTCCGCCTCCCGGGTTCAAGTGATTCTCCTGCCTCAGCCTCCCGAGTAGCTAGGATACAGGCATATGCCACCATGCCTGGCTAATTTTGTATTTTTAGTAGAGACGGGGTTTCTCCATGTTGGTCAGGCTGGTCTCGAACTCCTGACCTCAGGTAATCTGCCCGCCTTGACCTCCCAAAGTGCCGGGATTACAAGCATGAGCCACTGCACCCAGCCTAATAATTTCCTTTCTATACTTTGTTCTCAAAGACAGAACATACACAGCAAATCTTGATAAGTAATTCGGATATTGAAAGAGGCAGGCGTAAGTATGAAGAGAAGTTCAGTGTTATGCTATCTGTTAAAAGAGTAAATTGAATCTACACATATCAACCAGTCCAGTTGTAAGATATAAATCATGTGACTATACCAATGTTAAGACACACTGGGACAAAATCAAATAAGCTAAATGTGTTTCTCATTAAATAAAAGAACCAAGAATTCTGGGTTTGAGTCTTGTTCTGTCTCACTTTTGCTATTTTTCTTGGGCAAGTCCTCCTATCTATGTGAGCCTCAATTTCCTCATGTTTGAAATGGTAATACTAATCCTTCTTGGGGTTGCTATTAAAGTACAATGATATAGCATATGCTAAGTACAGAGAATAATATTTGTCCTGTGTCTCTCAGAGCAGCTCTAGGTAACAGGTAATTATTTACATTGCTTCCCAGTTTGAGTAGCTGGGTCGCTGGGTATAAATCCAGTCATTTAGAGGCCATTCTCAGTCAGCAAGACCCTGCAAATAATGGCTGCATCAGACTGTGCTGCAGTGTACCTGAGTCTCCATATACTATTCTTTGCTTGCCTAGCCTAGTCCCAAATTATGAACTGTTTCATAGCTGCAACACTTGGCTTTTTTTTAAAATACAGTAATTGATCCTCAAACCCTCTTCACACACAATGTTTCGTTAATTCCAACCTTGATCTAATAATTACCATGACATCACTGGGGAAAAACCTATTGCATCTCTTGTCCAGTGCTAGATCCAGGAACTATAGAGCTGATTCTCAACAGAGATTTTTCTCTTCCCCAAACCATACAAATTAGTGAATAACTTTTGATTTTCTTTCTCTCTCTCTAGTGGTGAGAATGCTGGCTCCATGAAAGAGGTCTGCGAGAGCAGGGACCTTGTTTGCTCTCCAGGGCTTACTGCAACAGACTGGCACATAAGTGTCTAATAACTATTCTGACAGAATAATTGGAAGCTAGGGTGCTTTTTCTGAGTGCATTTAATTCTTATTGTGACAATACCATCATGATAATACCTTATATTTGTCAAGGGCTTTGTAATTTACAAATCCATTCACATTCATTATCTCATCTGATCCTCACATTAGCACCATGCAGAGATTATTATTTTATGTTCTTGGATGTACATGTGGAAGCTCAGAAAGGTTAGTAAACAGTGGAGGAGGAGTTGGAACTTAAGTCTTTTGATTACAAGATCTATTTACTCCCCTCTACTCACACAGCTTTTCCTATGATCTGACTCCTTTTTGTGTACGTAATTGAATAAACTCACAGGGTGCCTTTGTAATTTTGTCTTAATTAACTTGATGCTTACCACAATTTACCTATAATAGGCTTTGGGAAACTTGGTTTTTAAAATTTCTTAAGGTATTCATTCCTATCTTGCTCCTGATTACATACATTTGGTAATTTTCCTGCTTTTCCTGTGGCTTCCAGGGAGAATGTATACTACTCTAAATTTGATTTCAGTGTATTTATTTTAGACTCATCCATTCACTAGCTCGAAGCAGAGAATTCGAAGGCATGCCCAGATTCTCAGTCTTGTCTCTTCCCCAGGCTGTCACTAGATCCTTGCTGCCACTCTAACCCCTCTTCTCCTGCACTCAATGGATATCACCCTTGGTATCTCTTTCTGTGATTATGTCAATATGGTGGATTCAGAGTTAAGGGTATTCTAGCTAAAAGTCATGTTTAAAGCTCATTGCAACACATCCTACACAATAAATACCCCAAACATTTTCCCCCTTTTTTTATTGTTTAGTTTGAATGAAGAGAAATATTTGTTTTAAATCATCCCCTAGAAAAGTTATGTTTACTTCTTCATTGCTGTGGGTATCACATGAAGCCTGGAATGGCATATATCTTTCACAAGCCGTGCTGCTACCACAATAAATTATGAATCCAATTTGGCATTTATTTTCTGTTAATTCCTGATTAGGTCTCAGAATGTTCCCAAGATAGTGTCTCAGAAAACCATTACTTATCTATGCAGTAATCTTACCTATAGGAGTTAACCTAAATATAATACAAGCTACTAATCTATAAATTTATCAAAACTACACAGAATAGAGGAACACATGGACTCTTGTCTCCAGAGTGATCTTTTCAAAACAGAAATGTAATTATGCCTTACTGCTTCTGAAAGAAATTGATTTCCCATTATCTACTGGATGGTGACTAAACTCTAGGAGGACTTAAATCTTAAGTCCTTTCATTGAGTGGTCCCACTGTACTTTAGAAACTCATCTCTTCCTCACCCCACTCCTCCATAAGCCCTGCGCTACAGCTACACCAAATACTTCAATGTTTCCTGAACACTGTATTTTATCCTGCATCAAGGTTTTTTGCATGTGATGTTTCCTATACCTAGAGTCCTCTTTTAGCTTTGTCTGATAAAATTCGACTTGCTTTTCAAGGCTCAATTGAGATATCTTTCCTATGGAATTTCCTTGATTCTCATCTTTATCTAATAGTAGCTCCCTTCTCTTCTAAAGCAACTTTAATCATCCTTTCTGCTATAACATTTGGAATATTGTTGTAATTATTTGTCTACATTTTCTCCAGTAGACTACAGAGTCTCAGTTGTAGGCCCATGCTTTTTCTTCATACATCTTCTGTGCCCAGTTTTTGTTTATAGGAGCCTCTCACTAAATGATTGATGAATGAATGGAAGTTAGAATTCTGAGTTTTCTCCTGGGTGCATACACCAAAACCCAAAACATCTGTTTAGTTCAGAGCCACCAGCGTGTCAGAGTCTCATAATATGGATATCCTAATGTGGTAAAACAGGCTGAAAACTGATTTAAAAAATCATGCTAGTGTGTTTGTTAAAAATGCATTTTCACAATTTAAGTATCCTATCTTAAAATAATGATATTGTTAAAAGGCCAGCATCCAATGTGGGTTTTATTACGATCCTTTAAAGAATTGTCAATTTGACTGCCATTTTCTGAATTTATTAGTTTATTCTGACATTGTCAAGAAACTTAAGGCAACCGATCTTGGTGATACAGACCTGCAGAGTCACAGTTCAGCTGCTGTTCAGCATGATAATATCCCAGACCTACCCAACAATTTACAGGCTTACCACTGCCCCAAGTCATGGTGCTCATTCATGGCTGTAATGATGTGTTTATGACTTTATGGCCTAATAGGTCCCAAAGGCACTTAAGAAAATAATACGGTATAATGACTCTGCGCTCTTTAGTTGGAGCTGTCTTTTAAGAATATCAAAGTAGAATCTGGAATAAAATGGCCTTCATTCAGCTTTGATATATTCTCACTGTGTGACTTGGGGCTTCAGTTTCCTCATCTGAAAATGGGACATGGGGCCAACAATTTATGTGTTTTATGGTGGGAATAAATAAGATATACACAAAGCACATATAATAGTTATTATTACTATTATTATCTCAAAATACCTACCAGCCTAAATCCACTATGTTCTCAACTCCTAGAGAGCTATTAGGCCCACTCTAATGTGTCTGAGCACATGACCCCCTCCTTTATTGCTTAGCATGGAGAAGATAGTATTGGTTGAATAAATGTCATGGTTTTCGGGCCGTAGCCAGAGAGACAATAGACCTTCTGGGCCTTTACTCCTAGAAGGGACCAGGAGTCCTTTCCTTTCTGGTCTGTCATTGTATCTTGCCTAAGGAAAAAGTAGAAAAATAAAGGACAGGACTTATTACATCATATATTGAATGCATATTATTTCAAGGAACTCTGTGGGCTCATACTTGTATATTTAATCATCACTCTATCCATGTAATGTGTTCTCCAAACTTTTAGACACAAACAATAAGGCTCAGAGTAAAACAAGTATTAGAAACTTGCTCAAGATCACACTTTGGAAGAAGGAATGTCAGAATTCAAACTCAAGACTGCTGAACTCCTTCAATCAAATCACAATGCCTGAGACATCCTGAACATACTTTGTTTCACAGTTTTTTCTTCTTCATTGGATGTCTTCCTTTCATATAAAAATCATATTAAGAAAATAATCTTTGGATTTATCTTGCTTTTGTGACGTGGAAGAACCTAAATATGAAAATAAGTGACTTTAAGGTTTTAGCCTCTTGTGACATTTGGCAGCAACAAAAGCTTATTCTTTTACCAACTCAGGTCTCACCAGGATCCTACAGATGTAGCCCCATGGAAAACAATCTTTCATTTAAAGTCTCTAAATAATATGAGTGGAAGAAATATAATAAATGACAATAACATGTCCAAGGCTTTAGAAAACGGAAATGTCGGATCCAAATAGATAATTCGGTAATCAAAATCTGTTGAATAGAGCTTACATTGTTTTTTTGAGGTACCTTAAATATTTTGTGAGCATAGAAGAAAGACTTTATTTAATGAGCAAAGCATAGAATGTATGAAGTTAGGAAAAGAACCACTGAAGAAAACAAACTGAATAAAAAAGAAAAAAATAAAGACGATAATGAAAGTAAAGAAAATGAGAAAAATATACCAGAGAGTTATTAAAAGCAAAAGTTTTTTCTTTTCTTTTCTCTTTTTTTTTTTGAGACAGAGTCTCACTGTCACCAGGCTGGAGTGAGGCGGTGTGATCTCGGCTCACTGCAACCTCTGCCTGCCGGGTTCCAATGATTCTCCTGCCTCAGCCTCCCGAGTAGCTGGGACTACAGTGCGCCACCATGCCTGGCTAATTTTTGTATCTTTAGTAGAGGTGGGGGTTTCACCTACCAAACACCTATACCAAACACCTATATCAAGCATCATATTTAGTTAAATAAAGGCTTAATCTATAACTCTTTTAAAAAACATGTACAACAAAAAATGATGAAAATTATTCAACATTAGCAGAGATTACCTTATGTTCCTCAAAGAAAACTGCTGCCTTCCAACAAAAGTGAAAATAGAAGCTACATAATTGGAGAGTATATAAAATATACAAATACATTTTAAAAATCTACATAAATAGTAAAACAAATTAATTAAGTGGGTAAAACTACAAACAATTATAGAAACAAGAAAATCAATAAATATATAGAAAGATGTTTTACTAGTAATCAGGAATATCTGAATAAAACTACACAGGGATACTATCTCACACCCACTGTAGTGGCAAAAACTAAAATTTCTGACAATAGCAACTATTGACAAAGCATGAAGCAACAGAAAAAAAGGCATATTTTTTCGTTGGGGCATAAATTATAGGCATTTTGAAGAATTATTTTCTAGTTTGGTAGTGTTGACTGTGCACATAATCTCTGACCCAACAGTTCTACTTCTAGGAATATACTTGGGAAACTCTTGTGCATGTATAAAAGAACATATGAGCAGGATTGTTCATCGCTTTGTTGATTGTGATTGCAAATATCAGAAAGCTAAATTTCCATCAAAGGTAGGATAAAATAGTAAACAGCACTGGAAATGATCAAATTAGGCTTACTTTTTTCAAGATGAGTAAATATCAAAATAACAAATAAGAAAGTTACAAAGTTTTGTGTGCAGCTTGATGCTATTTATATCATTTTAAAAGCTAAAATTATATGTTATTTAGGGATTCATACATAAAGAAGTACATAGGAATGATAAAACACAGTCAAAATACTGGCTAATTCTAGCAAGATGTCATCAGATAGACATGAAAAGAAGTCTTCGATTGCTTAGTAATTATTTATCTATTTAACTAGATGACAGATATTGTTGCTTATATTGTATTATCTTTACACTTTTTTGGATTACTTTAACATTTCATAAAAATGACAAATATATGTGTAGGTGAGCAATAAAGAATTACTAGTATTATCATTGCCCTGATGATGATTAAAATTAATCCCAAACTGCAGAGGATTCCAGCTATTACCATTTATATTTTTAATCCTTGAGTTTTATCTGTTAGGAGAGGCAGTAGGTGCATGTACATGGTGATAATCCACAAACTGAAAAGCTCACTGAAATATCTGGGGGCTAAGGCCTAATTAACATCTTCGGCACTTGAGTTGAATGGCAAGACTTCTTCAGGCCTCTAGGGTAGGCAGGGAGGACTTTACATGATTCTGTAATGTTAGTGAATGCACGATTGGCCAGCCACATCTTGTTTCCAAGTATAGATCATAATCCATAATGGATGCCTTTTAGAAATCATATTTATGAATGTGCAGAGAGGCAGAGAATAGTGGCTGTATTCAACAAACATCATAAATAATCATGCTGGAGTGGAGCACAGAATTCAAATGCAATTTAGAAGTTCTCTATGGAGTTTGTAGAGCATTTTCTTAAAGCAGAACTAGGCAAATTTTTAATTCTGTTCACTACTTGAATTCTGTGGAAGCACGAAGGAAAGTTCAGTCTAGTCCTTTTTCTTGGTATCAGTCTTTCCTTTCTCATGCATTCTCTGGCTGGGCTGAAAAATAAGCATTTGTTGAGAGCTGAACCTAGATACAATGTGGGGGAACAAATGGTAATGTATTTGCTCCTACCCGAATCTGCCAAAATGTTATAATCCGGCCTGGCAGCATATGTTTACACTGTGGTATGAATTCCTGTAGCATGAAAAGGTATACCTGTGGCTGAAGTCCTTTTTTTCCCAGATTGAGGTTTTGAACTCTATTAAGAGTTCCTTATCCACCACTCACATCTACTCTATATTTACTGTCCTTTGGACCACTCTGTGCATGACTTCTACACTATGTGACCCATCCTCTTCTTTAGTGTTCACTCGTACTTATCTCTTTTAGCTAAGACCACCTTGGCTATTCTTTATCTCTCCTTTTTAAAAGAATAACTTTTGTATGTGTGTTATTTCAATGATTTAATTGGAAGTAGTAGTTTTATTTAAGATAATGGAGACAGATTATCATGTTAAAATCTCATCTCCTTCAATTTCCAGCTGTATGATTTTGGTCAGGTTCAAACTTCTCTGAGACTGTCTCCTCATCTGTAAAATAAGGCTAATAATAGTAGCTATTTCATCAGGTTGTTGAGAGGATTAAGTAAGCTAATTCTTGTAAAGCACTTAGAAGAGTCCTTGGCAGAGTGTGTGCTTGGTGTTGTGTTGTTATTGTTAATCACTATTATTATTGAGATGTTATCTCCAATATATTCTAGCAAATATATAATGTAATAATACATTTGTAATGATCTCTGTTTACTTGCTGTAATAATCTCACATTTACTTCCTCTAACCCATCCTAGTTTCCTACAACTTTCTTATTTGTACTTTTCCTCGAGAAAGAGTTATGATTTGGCTTACTTTATTTGCTTCAGCAAGGGGCAAGTAATGCTCCGAAGAAGCGCCCTCCACGAAGACTGCCATTCTCACCAACAGCAATCTGTAGTGTTATGGAGACATGATGTTAGATGAGAAAGATAAGGTCCCTGGCCTCCTGGGTTTACAGTGCAGTGAAGGAAGAGAGATAATAAACACAGATATATGCTGGATCATCTCAAATGCTGATTAATGCTAGGAAGAAAAGGAAGCAAGGTAATGGATTAGGGAGGCTGAAAAGATAAAGCTACCTCAAAAAATGGTGGTCAAAGAAGGATTTTTTCAGACTGTGGCATTTGAACTAAGAGCTAAATAAAAGAAGGATTATATATTAAGAACACAACACAGGTAGAGGCAAAGGCTCCAACACAGATGATGGATTTGAGAAGGCCAGAATGTCTGGAGTGTAGTGAGCTCAGGGGAGAATGGTATGGGATCAGGAAAATGCATGAGGACAGTCCAGATCTTATAGGGAGTCGTAATATTGTTCAAATGTAAACACAATAGAACCCATATATTGGACAATACGGGCCTAAAATACTGTATTGTGTAAGATGCAAGCTGACGGCATAACAAAGAGGACATAGCTGGAATGAGCCTGCCTACTTGAGTCAGATCCAGGGCCCTGATCCATCCCATTCTTGCTGCCTATTTGGTGCCACCTGATGGCGATTGTCCTCAAGCCTCACTGGCACATTGAGAACACTTCTTGTTCCTGTCTTAGCTGGAACCTGGCAGCTGTTCCAGAAATACCCTTGTGAGTTGGTGCCTCTTTAGTTGAAATTATCCCAGAAGAGTGAGCTAAGAGAATATTGAGCACATGGGGCCCATTCTCTTTCCTGAAGCAGGCCAGCCTCCTGTTTAATGCTGGCTTTGCCTTCTCTTCTCTATCTCCTCCAAAGATAAGCACCTTATCCCACCTCTGTTAGAGAATTAGGACAAGACAGAGCATGAGACTAACTGACACTCAGAAGTCACATTATAATTAAATCATGTTATCAGGGAGAATGTCATCCAAGGATTTTATTGCATATTTTATTATTAGGGAGAATGACAATGTAGCTTTGATTTTATACTTACTGTGCTTGATAGTGATATTATAATATTTTCTTATATTTTAATTATATATGTGCTTGTCTCCCTCAAGGAAAATGTACTACTCAGAGCCAGGAGAGGGTCTAATTCAACTTTGTGCCCCTAGTAAGAAAGGGAGAAATGAAAACCAATGTGTATATTCACCTACTTCAAATAGTAGTAGAATAAGTCTTATTTAATAGTCACAGATAGTCTACAAGGCAAGATTGATTATTTTAAAGACAAGGGAGACAAGGATGAAGAATGAAAAGCCACATAGGCAGTAAAGTACAGATCTACAAAATGCCATCCCAAGTTGTCTGAAAATAAAAGCTACATGACTAGAAAAAAAAAAGAAATATGCAACAGATATAAACTAACAAAGCCTGTTGACATTCCACCTAACCAAACCTATTACCTCCAACACTTGAACATGTTTCCTGGCAGGTAGCTAATGCTCAACAGATAATTGATGGTTTAAAAATGAAAAATACATTTGACCATTTTGGAGTTTAAGAGTGGGGTTAATGGCACCTATTTCCCTAATCAAAGCAAGTAGTCAAGGTGATTGGACATCAAGTTTATTCTTAAGCAGCAAGGCCACGGTCAGCTATGGTTTGGGACCCCAGGCAGCCCTACTGAAGTTGCACAGCTAGAGGTACTTGTCAATGCCAATCAGTCTATTCCTGCTGTTCAATTAGGTTCTGATTTGTAATTCGCTACCCTCCGGCACCATTTTACTCAGTGAATTGTAGTCAACACCACAGGAAAAATTAATGACTGTGAAATAATACTTGAGTAAGGGGAAGAAAGGCCAAATGCAAACTGTTCTCCTCTTATAAGTGTATTTATTTTTTCCAAAAATAATATGGATTTGCTCTTTCGCAAAGAAGTCATTCCTCAGTGAATGTGTGTATGTGTACATCTGTGTGTGTGAGAGAGACACATTGGTGGCTTGATATCACAAAAAAATACTTTTGCCAGACTATAATAACTATTATTTGTGATTCTGTTAACGAAAGGTATCTTTTTCAAATTAAAGTATATATATTTACATACAGATGGAAAAGGAGGAACTACAAAATAGGCCTCGTTTTCTCAAAGACATGCTTGAAACTGAGTCAGAGATTGTTGTTTTGTTAACTAAGCTAAAATAGAATGAAAGTAATAATATTTAGGATAATAAAAGTTGTCAAGTATTGAGCATGGACTCTGAAATCTGAAACCGATAATCAACTTCCAGGCATTATCTAATTTAAGTATCATGGAGATATAGCGATTATTTCTCTTATTTTAGTGATGAAGAAACTGAAACTGAAATATAAAATACATGGTTCCATAGCCAATTAAGGAACAGAGCCAGAACTTGAGTTTGGTTCAATTTGACTCAAAATATGTGTCTTAGAGACTGAGCCCCCCTGGTGAGTATGTTAGAGTGATGATGGGACACCCACTCCTGCCTGGGATTCCAGGCATTGTGCCCAGACTGAGCATACCAATCCTGGTATTGAAATATTAGCATTTCCAGCTATCTTATCAAAAGCAAAAACATAAAACTTGATTAATCTTTAATTCAAAACAACTCGATTGCAAAGGATTGACCTGGCAGTGTCATTTAGTTAGCATAGAAAATGTTACACAATTCAAAGTGAGATTTTCAGAATCTAACATATTCCATCACTTCGCAAATATCAAAATAATACATTAGTTTTGTAAAATTAACAAATAACAATTTAACATTGTCAATTTAAATTGTTGATTTAAAATATTTGCCTTATAATTTTTAATTCCAAATTTTGTGTGTATTTGGCATATAAAAATGAAGACACTGGAGTTCCATGCTAAACATAATTATAATGTTAGAGGTGTGCCAGCCAAAGACTTTAGAAATTTTGTTGTCCTTGTCAATATGAGGGCAGATTCACAGACTCAGAATTCTAAATCTGTCAAGTATGAGTAAAGTGAGCCAGATATGGACTGCTCTGCAGCGAAGGGTCCATGCGCCACCTAAAGGCAGCAGCTGCTCCTCACGTTCCGCCAGTTGTACCCATGTGGCAACATGAATTGAAGGTTGCCAGATTAGTCTCTTTTTTGTTTTTTTTAGAGATGCCAGGCATCCAGATTCTTAACATTGGCATCTGATTCAATATTTAAATATAGCTCTCCCTGTGCCAAACAAAATCACATAATGTGTGTGGGCTGTTTCTGGCCAGGGGGCAGACTGTTTGGGTCATCTATGCTAAGGCTGTGGGAATACATCTGTCACAGGGGTTTGGACAGTTTTCTTTGTGACAAGAAAGCCCTGCCTTATGGATTGAGAAACTATTATTTTACAGTGTACAGTCCTGTCCTATTTTATTGAAGACTGGTTTCCAATGTATTTGTTCCTTTGCCAATGTCATTATTGAGAAGCCTGGAGTTGGGTGGGGTAGGTGATACTAATGGTCACAGCGATGGCAATGGGTGATAGAATCCTTCTTAGAGGGGTTTCTTATATCTTGCAGGTAGGGCGGGTAGGTGGTAAAATTGAGGGTAAAGCAATGAAGAAACGGCAAAAGTCTCTGAAAATGACTTTCCTATTTCTTGGCACTTTTGTGTTGACACAAAGTACTTAATAATTCCCTTTTACTATTTGCTTTTAATTATATGTAAACATGTGCATGATTTTTACAGTACTGACCTTCATGTGGTCCTCAATAGACACAATCTATGGACTTATCTGACTGTTGTGTTTCTACTTCTTTCTGAAAATCTCAGTCTTTGGCATAAGCCATGGGAAAATGATAGGAGGGGACAGATGGGAGTAGCTTATTGAAAATTACTGAGAGAAAAAAGACATAGGAAAAGTGAAGGTTCAGCAGATGAAGAGGAAGCAGATATCATCAACTAGAATCAAATCCCACTGCAACATGTTTAACTAATTCTCTCTGGGGAAACTTCCTCTTGCTACCTGCCACTAACTTTCTTCTCCATCCCCCAGTGCCTGAATACCTAGCATATTACGTTATAAAGAACATAGAGCTCAGAGGCAGAAGACCCCATCTGGACTTCTCCACTTTGAGCCATTTTCTCTTTGGGCCTCGGTTTCATAATGTTTGAAGGGAGAATTTGAACCTTAAAGTGCCTAGTTCACTGTGGAATGTGAGGATCAATAAAGATATTGTATATGATAGCACATCCATTGTGGTTCCATGCTTCACCTGCCCTAAGGGATAGTTGTTATTGCTAAGCCTCCAAGGCACAGCATTTCACATCAAAAAGACTCTCTTAAGGACTCCATGATCTGATTTTGATTTTGAAGCCAGAGCATTGTCTAGAGATTGCAAGAAGGAAGTTGGCAGCTGAACTTTGCTCACTACAATTTGAGGAGGTAGAGCAAATGAAGCTCGAATGAGCTGAACGAGTAGCTTCATGCAGAGCCTGCCCTGGGTGTCTTCTCAGCAATGCTGTTGCTTCTCAGGGTTATTCACACTGCATTTCCCCTGGAGACATACTTGTTTCTACATCTGCCTCCCACAGCAGACTGTGAGATCCCTGAGGGCAGAACCCATGTGTGGTTACTTATGGTCTCACAGAAGAAGGTGGAAGAAAGGGGCAACTTTGCTTATAGAAGAACAGAGTGTTTGGCATTAGACAGACATGAACCTGAATCCCAGGTCCATCATGGACCATTCTGTGGCCTTGGGAAGGTGACATATACTCCTAGTGTTCTAATCTATAAAATGGAGAAAATAAGTTTTACTTATCAGAGTTGCCATGGTGACTAAAACATAGTATCTGAGTACTTAATAGGCATTGAAAAAACTATTCATCCTCTTCCTTATTTATAATTTTAGCATCTAGCACAATATTTGAGTGGGCATATGTTAGGTGATAGAAGCCTGTACACATGTGTGTGTATCTTGTGTGTGTGTGTGTATGTGTAGTTACCCATTGCTTAACAACAGGAATACATTTTAAGAAATGCATCATTAGGCCATTTCATCCTTGTGCAAACATCAGAGCATACACTTACACAAACCTAGATGGTCTAGCCTACTACACACGTAGCCTATGTGGTACAGCCTACTGGTCCTAAGCTACACACCTATACAGCATGTTACTGTACTGAATACTATAGGCAATTGTAACATGATTGTGAGTATCTGTATACCTAAACATATCTAAAGATAGAAAAGGTACAGTAAAAATATGTTACACTCTTATAGGATCACTGTTGTATACATGGTCTGTCAATCACACACACACACACACACACACACTTCTTTTAAATGTATCTAGCAATTTGGCATTGGTATTCTTTTTTTTTTTTTTTTTTTGAGACGGAGTCTCACTCTGTTGCCCAGGCTGAAGTGCAGTGGCATGATCTCAGCCCACTGCAACCTCCACCTCCCAGGGTCAAGCAATTCTCCCACCTCGGCCTCCCAGGGCGCCTGCCACCACATCCGGCTAATTTTTGTATTTTTAGTAGAGACGGGGTTTCACCACGTTGGCCAGGCTGGTTTTGAACTCCTGACCTCAAGTGATCCACCTGCCTCGGCCCCCAAAGTGCTGAAAATTACAGGCATGAGCTACCGCGCCCAGCCGGCATTGGTATTCTTTAAACAGCTGTTGAATTATTTCATGGTATATGCTGTTAAGTATTTGTCCCATTACCTAGGAAACCTTAGGCAAATCACCTCTGTCATGGGGACCTCAACTTTTCTACATGTAGAAGAATTTGGGCTCAGAATTTGCAACTGAAAGCTCAAGTTCAATGAAAACTGTGTTTTATGTGTCCTGCCCTGCACAGTGTTGGTCTAAATGACATTTTCAAACAAATAAATAAAACCAACCTTGTAACCAATTAGACAGGAGGTGAATAAACCTTCGACTGGGTACAGTAATGATCTTTTCTGGGATTCCAGCAAGGCATGGTAACATTTTTGGAGCTACATAATAGCTGCTCCCCTTGGGCAGAACATGTACGCTCTCTAGTTTACCAACACCTGGGCTACATCACTCATTTAGATTGCTTGCCTGGATTCTGTAATCTTTGGAATGTATGACCTTGAATATGGTAGCGTACAGACATGTCAATCCTCTGTGCCTCTATGATTCAATGATTTCTAAGCATGTGGGATTTAGACGTTCTTAGTCATAACCAGTATCACTATGGCTAACCCACACCATAGAAAAGAGTTGTTGTTTTTCCATGGGCACTAAAAAGGGATATACAGCAAATGGTCATGGGCAATGACATTATCCTTTAAGTCATTTCTGATTGATCTCCATCACATAATCTACCCTCTCAACAGTCTTTCTTCTCTACATACTAAAGTGGTTTTTCAAGATGTATGGTTAGGTTTATTCAGTGAGAAATGATTCAACCCCTTTGTTTCCACTTGTTACTTGGTCCTGGCCCCAACCTTTTCAAGTCGCAGATGCTTCTTCATGGGACCAGCTCTGACTCTGGATCCATGGTGAGCAGCATGAGTTCTGCAAAGACATTTTCAAGCCAAGTGCATCCAGGATGCTATGGACCCACAAGCAGACAAAACAGCATAAATGCTCTTTGGGAATCATAAACCCTAGTGCTTCTATCTGTTAAGAGTTCTTGAATTTTCTCATCTTAATTTCTTCTCCAACTCACTGAAGAAAAAAAAAAAGATGCTAATTTTCCCCCTTTCAGAAGCACAATGATAAAACTTTGTGAATTTGACAAAAGCTTTTTTTTTTTCAAGATAACTTTTTCATTATGATGGTTACTTGTCTGCCCTTTACACAACATGAAAGAATTTTTCTCTGGGTGTAATCAGATGATGACAGAAATATGGTGAAGCTCTCCAAAGGACTGCCTTACTTAAATTCTTCAGTTCTCATTCAGGGCTGAAGCCTCCTTGTTTCATTTGGAAGTGAATTATCTTATTGATCACGTCTGCATAAATACCTCTAATATGAATAATGCAGACTATTGGAATACTCAGAGTAAAAAATGTGGACCTGTCTTTAAAGAGATAGGTTTAACATCATGAAGAATAAATTAAAAATCAAATTGTATTCCTTCTTTTAAGCCAGAAAATAAAGCATCATTCAGAATAGAATTCTTAAGTTCACAAAGCAACTAAGGATTAGATATAATGGCATAAGGGAAGAAGTGAAACATAGTCCCTTTTGCTCCCTGGCCATCACCAGGCTTGTAGTTTGGTGGGAGTGACAGTGTGATCTACTGAGAGGGAGAGTAGCCTCATGAAGTTTTGTATTCAGAGAAAAGCCTTAAACTTAGAGTACCATGTAACTAGATATGTTGCCTTATGGAAATTATTCAATATCTTTCAGACTTGTTTCCTTTATCTGTAAAATAGAGATAAAAATATTCCATTGGTTTAATTTATTTTGGCTGGAAGTAATAGAAAACTCAAGTAATTGTGACTTAATAATAAAGTCTTTAATTCTCTCTCATGGCATGAAATCTGGCAATATGTAGTTCCAGGGTTGGTTCAGCAGCTCAATGACATCAAAGGCCTAGTTTGGTATTTCTGTGATTTAATTGGAATTTTTCCCATAAACTAAAGAAGGCTGTATCTCTCTACTCCTCACGTCCTCCAGCCAGCTGACTACACAGAATGAACATAGTAGGAATTCTGTCATTTAACCATGAAACTCAACCCCACTGCCACTCCATCTCCAGCAGGCTTCTCCTTACTTCTCATTAGCAAGAACTTGGTCACATGCCCTTATCTAGACAAATCACTGGGAAAAAGTATGAAAATTCCATTATTATTATAGATATGTGGTTCTCAAAGTACAGTCCTCAGATGATTCTGGCAAGCTTGTTTAAATACAGGCTACTGGGTTCTATCCCCAGAATTTCTAATTTAGTACATTGTGTGGGACCAGATAATTTTCATTTATAATATGTTTCCTGCTGATGTTAATGGTGCTAGTCTGAGGACCACTGTTTGAGAACTACTGATTGAGACCAAGAGTGATTTACCCCTTGGGCTAGGAGATAGGCTTCCTTTTTTTTTTTTTTTTTTTTTTTTTTTTTTTTTTTTTTTTTTTTAGATTAAGAGGACAATACTCTTTATGCAAGCAAGTCAAGGTTCTTCTAATTGAAAGTGATTGGGTGGGAGGTGGAGGGTGTATCACTCAGGATAGAGCAGAAAGCCAAAATCTGTATGGTGCCTGCCCCCAGGATGGAGGATGGGGAATGCACAGCCGCTACCACTCTACCAGCTAAAATTGACCAAAACATACCTGGAAGCCTCCCCTGGAAGTTGCAAGCCTTCAGATAGACTCCAGAGTCCTAAAATTGTTATATCAGGCAGATTCTGCCAGTGTAATTATAGTCTACGTTTGGAGAGAGATTCCTGGTGCTGACTACTCTGCTATTTTCCCAGAATCCTCAGAGGAATCTTTCATACATAGTTCATAAGGTGACATTGACATCTTTTTAATTTACCTTCTTGACAACAATAAATACCCATATCAATCGCTTTGGGAAAAACAACAACAACAACAACTTTGATCTGGCACTTATAGGAGAAGAGAGATATGGAAGGTACCCTTTAGACAGAGGAGCATTCCAAAGGAACACACGCTATCAAAGTAGCATGATTTCTTCCGCCAATACATCCATCTCACAATATGCTGTAGGACTGACATAAAAAGAGGCCTAAGGGACATCTGTGGATTTTGTCTCACCAGAATTCAGTTCCTATCCTAGTAAGGGCATTCCAGTAGTTTCTGAGGAACAACCCCTTCTAAGTTCTCAGTTTAAGATATCTGAAGTAGTGCTGATTTTACCTCTTGCTGTAGGGGTGGGCTGGTAACCAGACATGATCCCAGTAACTACTTCAGGACTCAGCATGTAACCAAATCAAGATGAATGCGGCTCAAATCCTAGATTTGTGCCAATACTATTGATAAGAATCTCTCCCTTTGACAGATTTAAAATGATGTTTGCCTAGAACATCTGGAGGCCGTTACATGAAGAGGTTCTGGCTTATAGGGGTGGTAATATGATGATGAGAAGAGTGGAGATACAGAGGGAGCCTAAATCCTGATAATATTGCTTAGTTGCACGGATCCCATAGAGTCTAGAGCCCCAACACTTGTACATTTTGTGAGCCAGTATGTTTCCTTTGCGAGAGGAGAGGTAAGCAGGGTTAAGGTGTCACTTACAACAGAGGGCCCAGTGTCTAAAGGTGCATCAGCACCCGCTTAACATTCAAGTGCTCAGCCCCGGCCCCTCCCCATGCACCTGCTCCTTACCCCATGCTGACCTCCTTTCCATTCTCCCAGATCTGTATTCCCTGACCACTCCTCCAACCTTTGTCCTTGACTCCTTCCTTTGGTTTTGATGTGCAGAAACATTTTTTGGTCTCTCATTTGGTTCTAATTTAAAAAAAAAATGCATCTGTCTATTCTGCCTCAGGGCAAATTTAGAAATATTTCTTTCAGTTCAATAGAGTCCTATGGTTGCCCTTATGTTGGTACTAATCCTATCTCACATACCCTACTCTGTGGGTAGGACCAGATGTAGGGTAAAAATCTATGTGCCTGACTTTTACTGGTTTCTTACAGATCTAAAGTTATGGCTTTATACTTTTCTCTCTTTTGAGTGTAAGTATTACAGCTACACATTTGTTTCTAGGCACTGCTTTAACTGGTTCCCGCAGATTGTAACCTGCTGTTTAATAATATCATTCAGTCCCAAATATTTTGTTTTCCTTGTAGTTTCTTCTTTAATTCATTGGCTTTTGGGACTGGTGTAATTTCCAAATATTTGTACCTTTTCTAAATATCTTATTTTGATTTGATATCTGTTTAATTCTGTTGGGACCAGACAACACACTCTGTAAGATTTCAAGCTTTTGAATTTTGGGGGGATTGTTTTATGAACGAGGATTTTTTAAATCTTGGCCAACATTCCACACGCACTTGTAAAAACTGTTTATGCTACAAGTGATTGGGTATAATGTTCAAGAAATGCCAATTAGTATTGTTCGTGTCTTCTATATTGGTGATTTTTTTTGGTGTATCAATTACTGAAATAGAAGTTAAAATCTCTAGATTTGTATTTTTTTCCTTTTGATTCTTTTCTTATTGTTTCATGTGTTTTGAAGTTTTGCCATTAAAAATTATATATCAATTGCTGGATCAAATTGTTTTATTTTTAGTTCTAGTGTTTTTCATAGAGGTTGTTCTAATTTACATTCCCATCAACAGTGTATAAGTGTTCCTTTTCTCTGAATCCTTGCCAACATTTGTTAATTTTTGTCTTTTTAATAATAGCCATTCTGATTGGCGTAAAATGATATCTTGTGGTTTAATTTGAATTTCTCTGATGATTAATAGCCATGAGCATTTTTTCATATACTTTTGGTCATTCATATGTCTACTTTTGAAAAATGTATATTCATATCTTTTGCCTACTTATTAGTGAGATTGTTTGATTAGTTGTTGGGTTGTTTGTGTTCCTTGTAAATTCTGGATATTCGTTTCCTGTCAGATCCATAGCTTGCAAATATTTTCTTCCATTCTGCAGACTGTCTCTTCACTGTTGTGGCCAAAGCAAAAAAGTCATTATATCAAAAAGATACCTGCCTGTAGTCCCAGCTGCTGGGGAGGCTGAGGCAGGAGAATGGCATGAACCCGGGAGGTGGAGCTTGCAGTGAGCTGAGATCGTGCCACTGCACTCCAGCCTGGGTGACAGAGAGAGACTCTGTCTCAAAAAACAAAAAAACAAAAAAAACAAAAAGCCCTGCAATCATCTTTTAATTTAAGTACTATTCGCAATAATAACAATAGGGAATCAACCTAACTGTCCATCAACAAGTGATTAAAGAAAATGTGTTAGATATACACAATGGAATACTATTCAGCCATAAAAAATGAAGTCATATCTTTTGCAGCAACATAGATGAAACTGGAGGCCATTTTCCTAAGTTAAACAAGTTAGACATAGAAAGACAAATACCACATGTTCTCACTTGTAAGTGGGAGCTAAATAATGTGTACACATGAACATATAATGTGAAATGATAGTAAATGGAGACTCTGAAGGTGTGGGGGGTGGGGGAGAGGTGGATGATGAGAAATTACTTACTGGGTACATGTACATCCCGTGATGGACACACTAGAAGCCCTGACTTCTCCACTATGCAATATAGCCAGGTAACAAAGTTATACTTGTACCCCATAAATTTATACAAAGAAAATTTTCAAATCTATATATTTAAGAGTGTTATATCTTCTTGGCCAATTCATTCTTTTTATGAAATGCCTTTTTTATCTTTGCACATTTTCTTTATCTTGAATCCTGGTTTTTTCTTTCTTTTTTTTTTTTTTTTTTTTGAGACAGAGTCTTGCTGTGTCACCCAGGCTGGAGTGCAGTGGCTTGATCTCGGCTCACTGCATGCAAGCTCTGCCTCCCGGGTTCACACCATTCTCCTACCTCAGGCTCCCGAGTAGCTGGGACTACAGGTGCCCACCACCACGCCTGGCTAATTTTTTGGTATATTTTTAGTAGACAGGGGGTTTCACCATGTTAGCCAGGATGGTCTCGATCTCCTGACCTCGTGATCCGCCCGCCTCAGCCTCCCAAAGTGCTGGGATTACAGGCCTGAGCTATTGCACCCGGCCGAATCCTATTTTTTTCTGAAACCAATATAGCTAGTCTAGTTTTCTTATCATTCATGTCTGCATGGAATAGCTTTCCCCATACTTCTAGTTTAACCTGTTTGTGCTTTTGTATCTAAAATACATTGTTTGTATACAGCAAAAATTGGGTATTGCTTTTTACTAGTCTGATAATCTTTGTCTTTAAGTGTTTAATAAATATGCATTTATTGTAAATATTGATATGGTTGGGTTCGAGTCTACTATTTTGCATTATTTTTATTTTTTTTTGTATTGTAGATCCAATATTATCCAATACCTTATGAGATTCCCCAGTCTGCTTTTTGGAAGCATGCACTGTTCGTCTTCCTGTGTAAGCACCAGGCTGTATTACCTGTAATACACTTTAGTGGTCTTTCTTCGGCTTTGGATAATTTCATCACACTTATTTTCTGATTAGCACTTTGCTGATTACCTGACTAGTATTCTCTGCAGAACTTCAAAATTACCTCTCTGTTCAGCTATCTCCTCTCCAGTACTCTGCTTTATAACCTCTGTTTGCGTTGGTCTTCCTATATTTCCTTCTTTGTATCCTCAAACCAGGTAGTTCACTAGGCTCCTCATGCATTTTCTTCCTTCTACCATGGCCTAGACCTCTCTCAAGGCAGTAAACTAGGATACTTGTAGCACTCTTATCATTTGTTTTATGTCTCTTGGGGATCACTTTCTTAGTTACCTAATTTCCAGTATCTTGAAAACTCTTTTTTCGTATGTGTGTGTGTGTGTATATATATATGAAAATATATATACATACATGTATGTATATGTATGCATTTGTTCCTGTTTGTTTCAGATGAGACAACAAATTCAGTCCCTGCTACTCTACCTTGTTGGTAGCAGAAATCTGTCCACTATTCAACTCAGTATGTTTTTTCTTTACATTTTGAACATATTTTTAATAGTTTCTTCAAAGTCCTATGTATTCCCCCAAGTGTACAAGAGGCTGTATAGTATAATGATTAAATGTATGTATTTGGGAGCTAAGTAGACCTTGGTTTAAATCCCCACTCTGTCACTTTCCAGATGTTTTACCATGGGTATATTATTTAAACATGTACGCCTCCATTTTCAGTAAAATTAGAGCAATTCAAATGATCTCAGAGGCCTTCTGAAGATCAAATGGAGTTGTGAATATAAAGCACTTGTCAGAGAATCTGACACATAGTAAATTATTAATAGATGGAAGTTCAAAAATTCTTCCTGTTTAATAGAGAGAGAAACTGTAAGAATCATAGAATATTCTAAAATAGAATGTATGTCAGAATTAAATGGGGTGTTAGAACTGTTAAACACTATAGGAATTTAGAGAAAAGAAAGAGGACTTCTTGGTGGAATTAAGATTTATGCTTGGATTTTAATTTTAAAATAATCACTCGCAGGGCGGGAAGTCTCAAATTCAGTGGAGTATGGAATAGGTGGGTACGTAAAGCAACCACTCCAGAGAGTGCAAAGGTTTTATGATGAAGAATTTTGAGAAATAAGGGCAAATTGATAGTCAAAGTGAGGTCAATTAATTATTTATGCTTTGAATGCCCGGTAGGAGATTTTTACAATAAGAATCATTTGTAATTACTAGAGGAGCAGGATATTTTTAAAAATCACAGAATCATAGGATTTTCAGGCTTGGAGTGAATAAGATTTAGTTTCATGTTTTTAAAATCTTCAAGGTTCATAGCAGTCAAATTTCAATAGTTTTGTTCATTGGTTATGAGGAATGACAGTGAGGAAGGAGTGCTGGGGAGGAAAATGAATTTGGTACATAGAAACACGTATGTCATGTAAAGCTTTGGACAGAATAAGTTTGAAATGAAGAGACATCTGAGATTTGCAAATCCATAGTTAATAGTAAATGCATTTCTGAATTTGTGTTAGAGGTCAGCTTAGAGATATAGATCAGAGAGTTTCCAGAATAAAGGTGAGAGTTGAAATGTTAACAGATGGGTTCTTTTAGGAAGAATTTGAGCACAGTTTGTTAAAGAAAAGACAGAAAGGCTTCAGAGATAAAATTAGATGGCCATATGCAGGAAGAAATGGATTATTTTGTGCAAAGTCACTGAAGAAAGTCAGAGAGTTATATTGTCAATACTATTGACATCATTGTTAATAGCAGGTACCTTTCAGATTAATACATAAAAACTAGTTACTAATAAGGACTTACAAAGAAGAAACAGCAATAATCACATCACCAGATATTTTATGAGACAATCAATTGACTTTGCAGAGATTGTTCATACCTTATTGGAGCTTGTTTGTGAGGCAGACAAAATTCGTATTTTTTAAATTGCCATTTGCCTAATGAAGAACGCGAGGTACAAAGAGGTTACTTAAACCTTTTAGCAGTCATTCAGCTGGTTAGCAGCAGAAGAAGCTATGAGCCCAAAGCTAAGATCTCCTGTATTCTAGAGTATTAAAAGTAGCTGTTTTTGTTTCTTCTCATGCTGCTAACAAAGACATACCTGAGACTGGGTAATTTAGAAAGGAAAGAGGTTTAATTGACTCACAGTTCCACATGGCTGGGGAGGCCTCACAATCATGGCAGAAGGTGAATGAGAAGAAAAGTCAAGTCTCACATGGTGAAGACAAGAGAGCTTGTGCAGGGGACCTCCCATTTATAAAACCATCAGATCTCATAAGACTTATTCACTACCACAAGAACAATATGGTAAAACTGACTCCGTGATTCTATTATCTCCACCTGGCCCCACCTTGATACATGGGGATTATTACAATGCAAGGTGAGATTTCTGCCCCTATCATTCTGCCCTGACCCCTCCCAAATCTCATGTTCTTACATTTCAAAACCAATCATGCCTTTCCAACAGTCCCCCAAAGTCTTAACTCATTTCAGCATTAACTCAGAAGTCTAAAGTCCAAAGTCTCATCTGACACAAGGCAAGCCTCTTCCACCTATGAGTCGGTAAAATCCAAAGCAAGTTACTTACTTCCTAGATACAGTGGGGGTACAGGTAGTGGGTAAATACACTAATATGGGAGAAATGGCTAAAACAAAGAGACTACAGGCCCCACGCAAGTCTGAAATCCAATGAGGCAGTAATTAAATCTTAAAGGTCCAAAATAATCTCCTTTGACTCTATGTCTCACATCCAGGTCACACTGATGGAAGAAATGGGTTCCCACAGCCTTGGACTACTCCGCCACTATGGCTTTGCAGGGTACACCCCTCTCCACTGGTTGCTTTCAAGGGCTGGCATTGAGTGTCTGCAACTTTTGCAGGTGTGCGGTGCAAGCTGTCAGTGGATCTACCATTCTGGGGTCTGGAGGATGGTGGCCCTCTTCTCACAGCTAGCTCTACTATGCAGTGCCTCAGTGGGGACTCTGTGTATGGGCTCCAATCCCACATTTTCCTTCTGTACTGCCCTAGCAGAGGTTCTCCATGAAGGCTCTGCCCCTGTAGCAAATTTCTACTTGGACATCCAGGCATTTCCATACATCCTCTAAAATCTAAGTGATGGTTCCCAAACCTCAATTCTTGACTTCTGGGCACCCACGGGCTCAACACCACATTGAAGCTGTTAAGGCTTAGAGCTTGCCCCCTCTGTAACCACGGCCTCAGCTATACATTGGCCCCTTTTAGCCTGGGATACAGCAGCTGGGATGCAGGGCACCAAGTCCTGAAGCTGCACACAGCAGAGGGGCCCTGGACTCAGCCCCCAAAACCACTTTTCCCTCCTAGGCCTCCAAGCCTGTGATGGGAGGAGCTGCTGGGAAGGTCTCTGACATGCCCCAGAAACATTTTCCTCATTCTCTTGGTGATTAGCATTTAGCTCCTCATTACTTATGCAAATTTCTGCTGCCTACTTGAATTTCTCCCCAGAAAATGGGGTCTTCTTTTCTACTGCACCATTAGGCTGCAAATTTTTCAAGGTTTTATGCTCTGCTTCCTCTTGAATACTTTGTTGCTGAGAAATTTCTTCCACCAGATACCCTAAATCATCTCTCTCAAGTTCAAAGTTCCACAGATCTCTAGGACAGGGGCAAAAATGCTGCCAGTCTCTTTGTATAGCAAAAGTGACCTTTAATCCAGTTCCCAAAAGTTCCTAATCTGCATCTGAGACCACCTCAGCCTAGACTTTAGTGTCCATATCACTATCAGCATTTTGGTCAAAGCCCTTTAATCAGTCTCTAGGAAGTGTCAAACTTTCCCATATCTTCCTGTCTTCTGAGCACTCCAAGTCTCTAGAAAGTTCCAAACTTTCCCACATTTTCCTATCTTCTTTTGAGCCCTCCAAAGTGTTACAACATCTGCCTGTTACCAGTTCCAAAATCATTTCCACATTTCTGGGCACTTTTAGAGCAGCACCCCACTCTCAGTACCAAAATCTGTATTAGTCAGGGTTCTCTAAAGGGACAGAACTAACAGGATAGATGAATATATGAATGGGAGTTTATTAGGAGAATTGACTCACATGATCACAAGCTAAAGTCCCACAATAGGCCATCTGCAATCTGAGGAGCCAGGAAGCCAGTCCAAGTCTCAAAACCTCAGAAGTAGGGAAGTTGATAGTATAGCCTTCAGCCTATGGCTGAAACCCTGAGAGTCCCTGGCAAATCTCTGGTGTAAGTCCAAGAGTCCAAAAGCTGAAGAGCTTGGAGTCTGATATTTGAGGGCAGGAAGTATCCAGCACAGGAGAAAGATGGAGGCCAGAAGACTCAGGCCAGTCTAGTCCTTCCAGATTCCTCTGCCTGCTTTTATCCTAGCTGCTCTGGAAGCTGATTAGATGGTGCTCACCCAGATTGAGGGTGGGTCTGCCTCTCCCAGTCTGTTGACTCAAATGTTAATCTCCTTTGGCAACACCCTCACAGACACATCCAGGAACAATACTTTGCATCTTTCAATCCAATCAAATTGACACTCAATATTAACCATCACACTAATAGAGGCCATAAATGTACAGTACTTTCATTTTACATATAAGGAATTGAAGCCTGGAGATTTGGACTGTCTTGGAATGTGGGGATTATAAGTTACATAACAATTAATGAATGTCTACCTGGATTTGTAGTTTTTAGATTTATCTCATTCAATCTTTAAAACAACAGCATTATGAGATAGGTAATTGCTGTGATTTAGATGTGATTTGTTCCCACCAAAATTCATGTTCATTTTTATCTCCAGTGTGGAGTGTTAGGAGGTGGGGCCGAGTAGAAGGTGTTTGGGTCATGGAGGCATAGCCCTCATGCACAGAGTAATGCCCTTCCATGATGGTGAATGAGTTCTCTCTGGCAGGAATCGATTAGCTCCTATGGAGTCTGGTTCGTCAGTTTCTCTCTCTTGTTTCCTCTCTTGCCATGTGATCTCTTTGCACATACCCACCCCCCCTTTTTTTTTTTCCACCATGACTTGAAGCAGCCTGAGACCACCACCAAATGCAGCTACCTAATCTTGGACTTTTCAGTCACTAGAATCATGAGCAAAATAAACCTTTTTTCTTTATAAATTACTCAATCTCAGGTATTCTGTTATAGCAACACAGAATGGACTAAGACAGTGATGTTATCATTTAAAAGCCAAAGAAAGTGAAGCTCAAAAAAGATAAATAGCTAGCTCAAAGTCAAAGTCATATAGCTGAGAAGTAACAGAACCAGAAATCAAACTCAAATATATCTAACTACAAAGCTTTGTCTTGTTTTATGTGTTATCTTGACTCTTGACTTTCAGCATAAAACTTCTTCCACTCCTTTAGCTGCCTACATAATCTGTGATTAGTGCTGGGTTTTTTCCTTGTTTGCTTGTTTCTGTTTTTATTTTTAGATATTGCATCAGTATGAGTTCTAACCTGAGCACAGTCTTTTCCCTGAATATGGAAAAGGGTCTCTCATAATAATTAGGAAATGCTGGCTAGCAAGAAAAAGCAACTCCAAACAGTAATGGCTCAATAAAATAGAAATATCTAAATAGCCCATGACAGTTTCAGGTCTGTGGAAGGGCCCTGGTCTACGTAGCCTTGCAGGAAGCCAGTAAGAAAAATGTTGTACTATTTTCAATACGTGATTTCCAAGGTTTTCCTGGAAATTGGCCTGTAGTGAGCAGGTAGAAATATTCTGGAGGATCATATTAGGCATTTTTATGAACCATATTGAAATTATGTCACTTCTAACTCTGTAACTAGAGCTCAGCCACACGGCCTTACATATCTCCAAAGGAAGCATGCTCCAGGCACATCCCTAAGAACCCAAGAAAAACAAGAGATAGAAGAACTAGCCTGTTTCTGCCTCAGGGTCTTTGAATGTTATGTTCAGTACAATTCTGGCATTCAGCAAATAGCAGAAAATAAGCAGGTTTGTGTTTGCTGTACTTGTGACAATTTATGTTGCTGATTCTACTTCCTTAAACTTATGTGAAGTTTTTTGGTGACCAAGAGAATCTAAGTCTTTATGAGGCATGTATTACAGATTTATAGATTCTATTCCTGAATGCTTAACAAGGTTATACTTGTCTCAAAATCCAAATGAATATTTTTAAATATCCAGAAGTAATCTCTTAGTCCTAACCAGTTTCCTGATTGCAAGTTGATATTATTATATATATTTTTATTTTCAGAATCAACTTATTCTATCTTCTGTTTTATAGCAGTAATATTTAGTCCAAAGTTAATATCCAGACTGTGCTTAAGAGTCTTTTTCTTTTTTTTTGAGACGGAGTCTCGCTCTGTCGCCCAGGCTGGAGTGCAGTGGCGCAATCTCGGCTCACTGCAAGCTCCGCCTCCCGGGTTCACGCCATTCTCCTGCCTCAGCCTCTCCGAGTAGCTGGGACTACAGGCACCCGCCACCACGCCCGGCTAATTTTTTGTATTTTTAGTAGAGACGGGGTTTCAACGTGGTCTCGATCTCCTGACCTTGTGATCCGCCCGCCTCGGCCTCCCAAAGTGCTGGGATTACAAGCGTGAGCCACCACGCCCAGCTGTTTTTGTTTAACAGTCACATGATGTTTGATTTTATCATTCTCAACCTACAGATGAGAAAACAAAGACTTGCAAAATCTAAATAATTCGTGCATTATTGAGGAGGACTTTGAAGTCATGTTTGTCTCTAACGTCTATATTTATAACAACAGTTTGTTTTTCTTTTACGTTCTATTTACCCCCCAGACTCTGTGTATCTGGAGGGCAGAGGCCTTATCTCTCTATCTCTGTATCAGAGGATATGACACAGTGCTTAGTATATGGGACAAATGTACTAGCGCATGGTGGGTGCTCAATAAACTTTTGTTGAATGAAAATATCAAAAGTTTTTCTCATGACTCAATATCACCCTAAAAACTCTTAGAAAAGGCATAATCCATCCACAACCTGAGCAACTACTTCACTGCAAGCTTTAACTATTAGTATGAAATATGAAAGTACCTCTTTGAAAATAAGCTTTGAGAAAACCTTTATTGGTTTTATAAATTGTCAAATTGCAAATCCAGTAGGAAAGAGATTAGATGGAGGAAGAGATCCATCCAGCTCAAGAGATGGATTTTACAGGAATTCAAGGATTTGTTTGCAAATTGCTTTCTATAGAAAATTCACCATATGCCCCAAATCGGATTAAATGTATTGCTTAGGATACATTTTATGAAAACAAACCTTGGGTATTTGTCTGTTTCTCATTGTAAATGAAAGATTCATGGCACAGGTAGGACTTTTCACTGCAACAATTATAGAAATTGTTATTATTATAATTATAATCATGATTAAAATTACTCCTTATAACACCATTGCAATTATAACTTGTTACCTATTTTGCCCACTTAAAATATCTAAAGATTAGAGGTAGAAGCAAAGTATTAAATAGAAACTACATGTCTTTTAGAGGAAAATAACATATAAATATTAAATTTACTTTTTGTTTAGTTTTATGAATTGACATTGTAGTTTTGTGATTTGCGAACAACAGGAAATCTTGGGATATTTCAAATCTCCATTACAGCCTTTGTTAATTTTTCCTTTCATTCAATCTACCAGTCATTTATTTTTTCATACATTCATTCCCATGGACTTGTATTGGGCACTTTCAAATTGTTTGGTATTCCCACTTCTAGGTATCACTAGCAAGGTAAACCTGCATAAAATATTGTCTGTTTTCTTGGAAAATTTGCATTTGAGTGATAGACACAAAAAAGAAAAACCGTGATAAGACAAGATAAGTACTAAAATGGATGTGTGTACAGATACCGAGTTACTAGGGGAGGGAGCTGGTGATATTGGTGGTTGTTTGAAACTGTAACTATTAGTATGAAATACGAAACACAAACACACTCACACATATAAGTATATAGTTCTTCCCTTTGATTATGAGCTTCTGGATTCTTGGAGTCATATTTCATCCATCTTTGCATTGAACACAACACTAAAATAATCCTTGTGCATATTTTTAGCTCAACAGATATTTAAAGAATTTAATAAATGTATTATCTTTGTGTAAATAATCCTTTCCTGATTTGTCAACAAGATATGATAGTTGTGACAAATACTAGTTCTAGCTAGTTTTGAACTACATTTCACCATTTGTAAGCTATGTGACCCAGGCAATATGTTAGTTATTGTGTTGTTGACATTTGACTCTGAGGATACAGAAATGAATACTCCATAGTACCTCACTCAACAATCCCCCAGCTTCTCTTGTTTCCTTGTTCACATTTTCAGCTCTATGCTGGATTAAACTGAGCTTTAAACAAGATTTTAGGACTTTCTGTAGGAGGAAAGGTGACTTTTTGTTGGTTTCCTTTGGGATGGTTGACACATTGTGAGTGCAGCCAGGCTCACTGTAATTTATCAGAATTTCTTGAATGAGAGTTGATTCCGTGCTGAACTCAGAGAGACCCCATTCCCAGAGCTTCTGTCTTGTTTGTTTGCCTGTAGGGAGTGCTGACTGGGAGAAACAAATCTTTGCCTCTGAGGACAAAGGCAGCCACAACCTAGCTTGGGAAGAAACCATCATTTATAATTTGTAAATTCCCTGAAGTGTTGCTGAAAAGCCTCCAAGTGTTTTCTATATTTGGGTCTGTGATGGTTGCTTTATATACTACTGTTGACTACCTACACAGAAGAAAGCCAGTTTTAGGAACACAGTGAAAATGTGAACCCCTCTCAAGTACAATATGGTACATAAAAATGAATTTTCTGGCTTTAATTATAGACCTTGCACAGAGAACAGAAATGTGCAGCCTAGGCACCAGCATGTGATGTGAACCTGATTATTTCCAGTGAGTTTCTGGAATCGTCTGTGAAAAGTACAGTTGTCAGGCAAAATGGGCTTCTCCACTACTTCCTCATTTCCCATGCAAGCCAGGGATTCCCTAGCGTCCCTGGGAAAGTTGTAGATGTGCAATTGTCTGATTGTCTTCACTGCTTTTGAAAGACTCCTGTGCTATACAGATAACTTCTGCCCTGCTGAATCATGGAAACTCCTTATTGTTTCATTTTGGGAATAGAAATATCTGTGAATTGAAAAAGTATTTGCACATCATTCACCACTTCTGTTCTTCCTAGAAATGTTCTATTGAATTTAGGGCTGAAGGAGTTACTCTATTTGATCAGATAATTTATCCTCCAAACTCAGGTGTTTTGAGAGTAAAAGGGAAGTAGATGTAAACCGGGACTTTTCCAGGCAAACCAGGACATATGATTGCTTTGGTTGAGATGCTTCTATTTGTGTATCTCCTGATTTCCCAAACACTAACCATGGCTATTACCTATTGTCCACAGCCTGTCAGCAACAGGGTCTGTGTTAATCATGACTGGTTTTTCTGAGAGCTTTGGAAATAAATGTCAGAGGTAGAATTGGTTGCTGCTTTGTTAGAGAGAGTTATCCTTCAGCCTAACATAGAGAAGTCATCTCTATAACAAGCCTTCTGTTTATATGTGTGTCTCTTGTTGCCTGGTATTCAAAAAGCAGTGGGCTGATTCTGTCATTTAGAATAAGCCCTTTCCCTCCAGGAGCCACAGCCCTTAGTCATTTCTCTACTTGAAGTTTTCAAGTTTTTAGTGATCCAACGTATGTCTCGGAGAACCTGGACCTGTAAAATTTGAGGTATGACAATCTACATGGTGACTGGAAATTTATTTTCTGGGAATTTATAATAAACACATACACAGCCTAACTGCAATATGTGAAGATCCTATACAAATATTAGGCCCTAGGGACAGAGGGCATTTAGAAGTCTAAGGGATGATGTATGTGAAAAGATTTTATGAGCTGAACAATACGTGCTACAGAAGAAGAAGGTGATCGTTGAGTTGGAGTTGCACAGTATGAGGAACTATACCTTTTCTCTCTTTACTTGGCCAGAATGCCTTGAGATGAGAGTATCCAGTTTCAAACTAAATTAACAGCCTGGTGCACAACACAGGACTTGTCAAGATAATAGAACCAATGGTAGCTGATTGCCCCTGAACTGCTGCCTCTAACAGGGCCCTGTTAAAAGAAATTGCAAAGTACATTTTGTTCATTATGGGTTCGATTCCAGTGTTAATTAAATTTATATTCACCCAAGTCCCATATTTCAGATATTTCCAAGAGAAGTCAAAGAAGATTCCCAGGCAGCAGTAGCTACATTCTAAGAAATAATTACTTGGAGAAATTCTGTAAGAATGAACTGAACCTGGTTTAACAATTGGCAACTCTGTTTTCTGCAATGGTGTCAATCTCCTTCAGGGCAGAGGCAAGCCTTTGTGCTAGAAAATCTATACATGAACCAGGTATTTGGTGATTCTAAAAAGCCAGAGCCTAGAGAAAAACAAACAAATAAATAAACAAAAAAAGCCTAGGAGACTTCCTTTCCTCAAGAATGAATGAAGAATGAGAATCTCTGATGGACTAGCATAATCAATTCATAGTTTTAAGAGAAATAGAACAATAGTTCCCAAACTGTGTTCCCCACAACACTAGTTTTGCAAGATATTAAAGATATCCCAAGAAAAGGTAATTATTAGCTAAATAAATCTGGGAAACAGTGCATTTTATCAATCTTATCTCAAAGCTTTGCGGGGCATATAATTATGACAAGTCTCTGGGGCTGTCATTTAAAAAATCGGTCTAATAATATTTAATCCAGAGTGTCCTGAACTTATTTGTTCATAAACATTTTCAAAGGACACACAATAAAATCTGGAATTGCCATTTTAGAAATTTTTAATCCAAAAAAGTCATATACAGCCAATACCAAAACTGTGCAAAACACCCTCAACTTAGTTCTTAGTTATTCAGAGACAACACAGCTTTTGAGTTAGGATTTTTTTGTGACCATAAACTCTCATTCATTGTTCAATATGAGAGAAAACATCCAAGAATGAAGCTTTCAATTCGTTTGAATTCTGGAAAACATGAGATTTGTTTCTTCCGGTGACTTTCGTTGTAGGTGACTAAACAGTTTTAATTGATATGTTGACATGAGCATGTTTTAGGCATTTCCTGAAAGGTTAGTGTCAAAAGAAATTAATATCCTGGTGGGCTTGTGTTTTTCTCTGAGGCAGATATTGATGAATGTTCAGAGGGAATCATTGAGTGCCACAACCATTCCCGCTGCGTTAACCTGCCAGGGTGGTACCACTGTGAGTGCAGAAGCGGTTTTCATGACGATGGGACCTATTCATTGTCCGGGGAGTCCTGTATTGGTAAGCAGCTTTCAGGCATGCCCTCCAAACACTCGGACCTTTGCAGGAGGTGCAGCTTGCTTTGGTACTCTGTTCAGTTCCCAGTGTTAAAATATGACCATTCATTGGTTAAACGCATCAGTTTTCAAATTTTCTCCCTTTACAATTCAGGGATTAGGCCAGGGATCATGCAAGGTGGGGTGCTAGAATTTTTATATAGGAACTGTGACAGAAGAACAAAACCTGGGTCTGTATGTTAAGGCTTTATTCTTCAAAGGAAAACCTTAGTCTTCTTAATTCTTTCTAAGGAAAACCGTGATGACTTGCTGAAATTTTTGACAGTTTGGGAGGCAACTGTAGAGATGAGGAAATATTAAATAATACTGGATACTGGATTTAGATTAAGAAAGTTTAGTTTGAATCTCATCTCTTATACTGCGAGAGTCACTATAGTCTCTAATCCTTCATCTGTGTATATGTAAAAATGAGGATAACAATATACATATATTAAGATTAAACAAGAATACCACCTATTTAAAAATTGCAAGATTTGAATTGATGCACATATATGATATAGTTGCATTAACATTATTGTTGCTATTACTACTACCATCATCTCTTGAAAAGTCTGCTTTATTGGGTCTCTCCTTGTGGTTCTGTTAAATACTGAACACGGGAAATTAGCAGATGGAGTTATTCACCTTCAAGACCTTACAACTTTCAAGAAATCCAAACAACTGATCAAAAACATAATTGTTTCCATGAGAACCTTAGCCAATCCAATTCTTTCATGTTGTGTCACCTCAGTTGAATTCTTAATGCTGATTTGGACCAACCTAGGGGGCAAGCATTCTGACCTTGGGTTCCCAAAGTTCAGCTTTCTGAATTAGAAAGCGGGAATTTGATTTTGAAAATTTGTTTTCCCTGCTTAGGGTATTTTTTTTTTTTTCTAAAGGCTGCTGCTGAGATATAGTCAGTATTTTTTCAACTTCTCCACTGATGTTGATGTAAAGCAAAGATGAATTACAGAACAATGGCCATGTGGCATGAATTATCCCCCATAGTCTTGACATTATTGCTGAGAGGCATGCAGTATAGTTACTAAAATTATAGACTTTTGGGCCAGATGTTGGCAGTCAAATTCTAGCTCTGCTGCTTCTAAGTCATTTACCATGGGTACATTTTTATCCAGTCTGTATTTCAGCTATCTCATCTGTAAAATAGAAATAATGTTTATATCTTATTGAGATGAGTGTTGTGATAATTGAATTAATATCTGTTAAGTGTTCAAGAAATGTTAGATATTATTTTAAATGTCACTGTGTATTCAGCATTCTACCCCATACTCTGTTCATATTTCTTTTCCTTTACATACTGCCAGGTACTTGTGTACATATGCAGCTCATTTTAAATCAAAGTTATATGAATAGGAACAGGTCAAATGGCTATTGTTGAGGAATGAAGATAGAATATTAACATATGACATTAAGCATGGTGGCTAAAAGAAAATTTTAATTTTTACAGATAATATCTGACATCATTAAAAGGGGAGACTCTTTGATATTTTGGTGCACAAAGGACCTTAGAGACTAGCTAGTTAAATCAATTTTATTTTTTTATTTTTTCTACTTTTAAGTTCAAGGGATTCATGTGCAGGTTTCCTCCATGGGTAAACTGCACATTGCTGAGGCTTGGTGTACAGATGATCCTGTCACCAAGGTAGTGAGCATAGTACACAATAGGTAGCCTTCCAAACCATACCCTTCCCCTTTCTTCCCTCCTCAGGCAGTCCTCAGTATCTTTTGTTCCTATCTTGTGTCTATGTGTATTCAATATAGCTAAACCAATTTTATAATTGGCACACTTCTCTGCCTTTATATACGCTGTCCCTCTGGCTGGGATGAAACATGATGATTCACATATGAATTTCGTTTTCCTAAATTTAGCTCATGTTTCACCAAGTCCCCATGAAGTATTATTTGATGCCTTCCAAAGACTTGTCACTCCTCTCTTCTGCTAACTCTAGATCTTTTTTCTTGGTGTATGTTTCAGTAGCTTCACTTGTGCAATATATTTGCTCTCTGACTAGACTGTTGGCAGCAAATGGGCTTTTTTCTTCTGTTTCTTCAGTGAGGCCCTTTGGTGGTTGTTTAATAAATGTGAAAATTCAATCATATCGTGTGATCAATAAAGAAACTCACTCTCAGAAAGGTGACACCTCATTCCCAGCCACATAACTGGTTTGGATACAAGTTGAGGATCAGACCTAGGTCAAGAGAACATCTAGGAACAGTTTCAGTTTATGCCTCTTGTTTTGATGTTACCTGTAGAGCCCTATCACCCTCATAAATGTCCCTGGCACCTGTCCTGGTGCTCATTTCTCTCTAACATGCTGAGTGACATGTCTGAAGGAGGCGGTAAAATTCCTGCACTCTCAAGGAGCCTCTTTCTTCATCTACAACCTGATCCCTGTTTTGCAAAGGAAAATGTCAGTGAACTGGACTCCTTGGAGTTGGAGTCGTTTGGATTAGTGGCATTTTTAATTTGGGTAATAGTCTGAATTTCTTTTCATTTCCACACTTTTGGGAAAATATTTGTAAATGATCCTTCATCAGGACAGAAATCTGACCCTCACTTAGTTATTTCTGTGGTAGTTGAGAGTACTCTGTTGGTTCAGAATATTTCTTGGACAAACAAATATGTAAGTCAGATACACTTTCTTATTATGGCCTTCTAATGCCTTCCCAATGAGTGTAAAATAAATTTCTAACTTTATACGGCCTTCATGGTTTTAGATGATATTGTTCCTTCCTGCTTCTTGGACTCATTTCCTATATATATAAGGCTTTTTGATCTTTTCATGCCTTGAACATGACAAAAAGCTTATTCCAATTTCAGGGCCTTTGCCTTTACTGTTCTCTGTCTGGAGCTCTCAACACCTCTCTTGTTGTATGGCTGCCATGTTATTAGGTCTCAGACAAATGTTGCTTCTTCATGGAGACCCTCCCTGACTTTTCTCTGAAATAATCCTTCCCTACTCACTTTGTTATAATACTCTCTTTTATATCTTTTTAGCATTTGTATTCACATGCACATGTGTGTAATATTCTCTTGCCTCAAACAAGTTGTTTGAGGGCAGAGACCTTGTTTGCCTTTTACTACTGTACTCGCAGCCCATAAGATAATATAGTCAAAGAGAAAGCATTCAATGCATATATGTCAAATGATTGAAGGCATGGATGTTCAAAACTGTATCAAGTCAGATTTATTTTCTATTTTGTTTGATATAACTAGTTGTGTTGTGTAGATTGTTGTGCATGACTTGAGATGTTAAATATCACAAAACCATGAGTCTTTTATTTAAAAAAATGTTTATTGAGAACAACCATCATACCAGCACTGCCTTGAGTCTTCTGGGAATATGGTTATGAACAAGTTAAGATGTCTGTTCTTGAGGGATTAATGACCTGACATATTCTGGATCTTAATAACATAGCTTAATGGCACTGAAAATGAGCACATCTGAATAAACCCTAAATAATACCAACCACTAATGCTTACATTTAAAAGAAATATCAGCATCTAAAATAACCCTTACAATTTTTTTCAAAAGTGCCTTGTAACATGTACTCAGCTATGTTTTTTTTCTTCAGACAATGGCATATGTTATCATCTAAAATGTATCAGTTTAGGCTTTTAGAAGAATAGTCTCATGTCACTCTATGTCACTTTTTGTCAGATGAGGATAATAGCACCTTCACTACTGATTTTATCCATTACTGTAAGCCTTGAATAATATTGATATCATAAAGAACAGCATGCTTGCAAGATTTCTTGTTTTATGAGAAAAAATGTTGAAGATTTGCCTTTTTCTCTTAAAGTGTAACATATGACTGAAGAAATGACCAGTCTTAGTATTGCAGAGGCAGATAGAATCACTATTCTTGAAGAGCTTATCAGAGTTAGTCTCTTCTGTCTCTCCCTCTTTGTCTGTCTGTCTTTAGCTTGTATATCTTTGTAATGCCAGGAGAAAATAGTACACAAAAATTTGTAAGTTAATATTTGCAGAAGAAGATAATGACAGTGATTTGTTGGCACTGTAGGGTACAATGCACTCTGTGTTTTGATGCAGTGGTAGGAGTCAGTGATTCTCAGTTTTAATATAGAAGTTGTGAGCAATTGCTCTTTTATCTAGGCATAGTTATCTGGGTCATTTAGAAATGAGAAGAACTAATATATAATTAACAATGGCATGTATAAACAGCAGTACTTTGCATATTTTAAAAATAAGACTCAGACTCCTTGGAATGTCAATCAGTTTCCACAATATTGCTCCCACAAATGAAACTTTATTTTCCTTTGTTCTCTCATATACTTTGCATGGATACTGGAGCCTATTCAAATCCTTATTCTGCTCTTCCTAAATCCTACATTCTCTTTCCTCTACTCTGTTTCTTGTGTGCATTTCCCTGACTATCCCCATAGCCCCATTTCCCTTAGTTAAAATCCTGATGAAGTCTTACTCTGTAAAGCAGGGATTCTCAAAACTGTGTCATGATAGATTCATTGGAGTAGTGAAACGGGAGAGTTCCCTGACCCGCTTCGTAGGACTTGTGACAAAGATGTGGCTTGTCTGATCACCTGCCATGTGCTCCCAAACCCCTTACGGGAGGGGGAGTACACAGATGTGCAGGAGCTGAGGCAAGCACTTTTGGGCTCTGGCCCCACAATAATATCTAGGGATGGGTGCCTGGAATTCCTAAAGCCCAAGTAGGTGTGTGTTACAGTATGTTCTGTTAGCTTTGCTGTCCACAGGCAGTAAATGGCTCATTGGACCCTCTGACTTTTCACAAGGACAGAGGGCCAGTGTGACAGCTTTCTGTATCTCAAGCTCTTGTCTGGTGTCCAGGAAAAATCAGATCACACATGGACTTGAAGGATGGTGAACGTGGGATTTTATTGAGTGGTGGAGGTGGCTCTTAGTGGGATGGATGGGGAGCTGGAAAGGGGATGGACCGGGAAGGTGATCTGCCCCTGGAGTTTAACTGTCCAGCAGCCAGACAATCCTCTCTGAGTGTCCCCAGCCAAACTCCTCTTGATATTCAGATGCTCCTTCTCTTCTCTCCTCTGCTGCTCTTCTGTTTGCTCATCTGCTTGTGGAGCCTGGGGTTTGGGGTTTCTATGGGTACAGGATACCCATAGATACCCCATAGGGTGTACAGGATCCTGGGTACAGGATACCGATAGGGTGTGGTGGGCCAAAAGGCAACTTTTGGGTGCAAAAACAGGAATGCCTGTTCCCATTTAGGGCCATGGGTTTCCAGACTTGAGGGTGGGGCCTTTGCCAGGGAGCTGCCCTCTTCTACCCAGTATTTCCCTGTCTCCTGTCCATATCAGTAGCTTTTTAAAAATGCCTGTGATGGGACATCACACATCCTGAAGATTCATATTCAGTTGGTCTGGTGTGGGACCTAGATTGATACCATTTTCTAAAATTTAAGTGTATTTTTTATAAATTCATAATATTTTTGCATATTTATGGGGTATATGTGATATTTTGTTACAACCACAGAATGTGTAGTGATCAAGTCAGGGTATTTGAGGTGTCTATCACCTTGAGTATTTATCATTTCTATGTGTTGGAAACAATACGAGTCCTGTCTTCCAGCTATTTTGAAATATATAGTACATTGTTG
The DNA here is from genome assembly GCF_028878055.3 of Symphalangus syndactylus. NCBI lineage: Eukaryota > Metazoa > Chordata > Mammalia > Primates > Hylobatidae > Symphalangus > Symphalangus syndactylus. The sequence goes on along the minus strand of NC_072428.2, from coordinate 34,670,747 downwards.
TTAACTATAATCACCATACTCTGCTGTCAAACATTGTAACTTACTCCTTCTATCTAACTGTATGTTTGTACCCATTGACCAACCTCTCTTTAACACCCATTCCCCAACCTGCACACCCTTCCCAGTCTCTGGTATTGATCATTTTCCCTACCTCCATCAAATCAATTTTTTTAGCTCCTACACATGAGTGAGAACATGAAATATTTACCTTTCGGTGCCTGGCTCTATTAGTCTGTTCTCACACTACTATAAAGAACTTCCTGAGACTGGGTAATTTATAAAGAAAAGAGGTTTAACTGGTTCATGGTTGTACAGGCTGTACAGGAAGCATGGCTGGGGAGGCCTCAGGAAACTTACAATCATGGTGGAAGGTAAAGGGGAACCAGGCATGTCCTACATCATGGCTGGAGCTGGAGGAAGAGAGTGAAGGGGGGAGGTGCTATGTACTTTTCAACAACAAGATCTCATGACAACTCACTCACTATCATGAGAACAGCCAGGGGAACATCTACTCCCATGATTGAATCACATCCCACCAGGCCCCTCCTCCAACACTGGAGATTACAATTTGACATGAGCTTTGGGTGGAGACACAAATCCAAACCATATCACTGGCTTATTTCATGAAGTCGTTTAAAAAAAGACTACAAGTGATTATTAGAGAGACGATTTGGCCAATGTAGAGAACTACTGCCATTCAGTTCTTCTAATAATAACAATGAAAATTTCTCCCCTCTTGTCTTCATAGCCATTTATTTGCCATTCTTTTATAGAATTTAGCAGATTAGACTTGTGTTCTTAATTACATCTGTATCACCTACAGTACAATTTAGGTCTTTTTTGATACATTGCTATCAATTAATGTTGAATTAAATTGTATTGGTTGTGTTATTTTTACCTATCATATAAAATGTTTCATTCACAAGAAAGGCCATGTTGCTGCTGGAGACACACTCCAAGATGACATACAGCTATTCTTATGGGACTGAATACCTGTTGGCCTCCCATTATTATCTCCTTTATAGCACTTAACTTGGTGAAGCAGTTTCGTAGACTCTGGAGCCTGCTCTCAGGCCACTGTAAATGACACAGTGAGGATTTACTTCTCAGAGTACTGCCGAAAGAAACCATGGTCACCATGCAAAGCAATATGAAACGAACAACCAAAAGTGTTCCACTGAAATCCCTTGGGAAAGAAATTTCCATTTTATCTGGTGGATGTGTCAGGAATAATTGAAATGGCCTAAGAATGATTTTGCTTTGACTGCTTCTGCTCAGTGCCTGTTTTTCATAGGAGTGGAGATAAAAAGGGGTAGAACCTGGAGGTGCTGTATCAGTAAAAATGCTCTCAGTGACAAATGTCACTGAAGAGGAGGGGAGCTATGAAGCCTTAGCAGGCAATACTGTGATATAATGGAGAGGCAGGTTTTAAGGACGTTAAGCCTAGATTCAGTCCGAAATTGGCCTCTTTCTAGCTGAGCAGCATTTAGAAAGATATTTAACCTTTCAAAGCCTTAGTTTTCTTAGTGTGCATTGATTAAAATAATACTTACAATGCAACTTTTTCTAATATGTGTTTTTATATGCAAATTTCCTGACAAGTATTATATAATAGTCAACATTTAACCTCCCTCCACCTCAGTTCCCTCACCTGTCACGTGAAAACAATAACAGTAATACTAATAAGAGATAACATTTATTGAGAGTTTTACTCTGTGCCAGACACTGCTCTCAGCAATTTACAAAAGCATCAACCTCATAGGGGTTGCTGTGGAGTAATCGTGACAATTAAGTGAACAAACAAGGGAAAGAAGCATTCAGCACTTAGGTTTTAAGCAGTCAATAGGTGTTATTTTCATTAAGTGAACAACTACATGATGTGCTAGACATAGAACCAGGAAATTTCATGTATTTTCTAATTTAATTTCACAATGACCATAGGAGGAAAGCCCTCTTACTATCCCCATTGTAAAGGTGAAGAAAATGTGAGCTCGAGCATAAAGAGAACTTGTCCCAAATTCCACAGCTGATAAATGGCACACAGAAGCCATAATCCAGGTGTGTTTGATCCCAAAGCTTCTGTTCTTAATATGTTCACACTGTACTGCTTTCTGTAAGGGAGGAGAACAGTGATGGCCTCATAGGTAGAGGAGATGTTAGCCAGAGCAGTTGGAGATCGAAAATACAAAAAAAAAAAGGGAGCATGAGAGAAAACAGGTGAGACCCAGATGGACAGTTACAATATTCTCTCTGTGTGATGAGCACTAGAGACTTACTTTATTCACTGGACTCAAGGGATGTGTTCTGGGGCCATCCTTCTGAGCCATGGGCAGGATAACTAAGCGACATGTTTTTGACGGTTAATCTGAAAGCACCTCAGCCTTGATAATACTACTACTAGGATATCCACTGATGTCATTACCTTCTTTGCATTTCTGGTGATGTAAATCCAGAGAAGAAAAAGGAAAGAAAGGGTGGGGGATAAAGAGAATGAGAAAATGATAGGCATATTTTTAAACCACTTTTTTAAATGTACTTATTTATTTATTATGCACTGCCTCTTAAAAGCAGTTAGAATAATATATACAAAGATCACATGTTCAAGAGTTATTTAAAATACAAATATTTGAAAAATAAGGAAATTATATTAACCAATGATAGTTATCAAAGATGTTCATAAATATCCTGGCAGTCAGAGCAAAATGGGAAACATGAGTATATAAATTATTCTAATTTAAAAGGAGGTTGCATTCGTAATCATCAAGAAATAAAGTCTCAAGTGTGCTGTTTTTTCTATTCCAGGGAAGAGACATGTCAGGGTGGAAAAGCACCTTAGTGGACCAGGGTATTTCAGACTAAGAAAGCTTAAGAGACAAGGCATAGACACTAATCCCAGGACACTTATGGATTTTCTCTCTATGCTAAACAATAAGACCCACCCTACACATAAGATAATTTTTGGTTAAATAGCATGCCACCTTTCTTTGATAATATTTAGTGTGGTCTCATTACTTCAAAATTGTTGTTTCCAAAGAGCTGTACATACAGTTTTATCAAAGTACTAAATTCTGTATTATTGAAGAACCTTGCTTAAGGCAGATGCCACTTAACCATGGAACCGTAAGGAATCAATATGAAGTAAATGCAAGCATGATTTTGGGAATCAGAGGGCCTCCCAGTTGCATGACACAAAATCGTTACATGTAATTAACAGTTTCAGATGGACAGAGAGACCAAGACCCAGACACAACCTCAGTATGGAATGGATATGGAAAAGGATCAGCATTATCAGGGTGCAGAATGGAGAGGTTAAGAACATTTTGCAATATCTAATAGAAAAGATCTTCTGGGTCCCCCAGAAAGGACCTTACAGTGGACACACAGTTGCAGATGATAAATCAGGTGAGAAATGAATCTCATCAGACCCTCTGGAAGCTTGCCTGCTCCTTTTCGAGTCCTGCCATACATAGATAAGCCTGGAGCTATTTAGCATGTGGGCTGAATTGGATACATTTTAGAGACTTCTCTGGGAAGTGCACCTCCTCCATTTTGATGATAATCACTTCACAAAGTAACATCAGAATAGAGTGCATTACACTAGACTCAGGCATGAACTCAAGGTTCATTCGTTACCCAGAGCCTAGCTGGGCTGACAGAGCAAGCCTATAAATTGTTTTCTATGTGTACTTTCTAGGAGTTTCTAAACATTACTGGGAGTTAGTCTAACAGAACCTCAGACTAGCAGTAGGGTCTGTCCTGTAAGCCATTCCGAGCCTGTTTATTATCTTTTCATTCACCATCTTTTGAATATCTTCCTAATCACAAAGAAAAAGAAAAAAACTACAACTTTGGACCATGACATGAAGCATTGCAGGCATATGGGGAGCCGGGGGAATTGCAATTCTAGTTCAGGTGAAGTTCACATGGGCAATAATGATAAGGAGAAAAATTAAAAACTACTTACAAAAACCTTCACAAGTATTGGAATGTTATTATAAGTATTATATCCTTAAAAATATCCTACAGTGGTTTTAGCACTAAGCTAGGTGGTAGGTAGGATGCAGAGAATTTATACCATAGGGACTTTTAAATTCCATGTTGAAGACAAAAATAATCAGCATACATAAAACAACCAATAGCCTTCTGATATAGGTTATACTTTAAAATATGGGGTCAATGCTATAAAATATATAGGTAATTAGGGAAGAAAGTGATTAGAGAATATCAAAGAACAGTCATAACAGAATTCTTGGGGCTGATTCGACTTGAAGGATGGAAGGGTTTAGGTATTTTATAGGTATAATAATAAATAAAAGTAAATATTAATATCTAAGATTAATTGCTTCATGTTCTAGGTACTCTTCTAAGAGCTTGACATTTCTTTACTCACTTTATCCTCAAAACAACTCCACCAGGTAGAAATATTTATGATCTCTATTTAATGGACAAAGAGCCTGTATTTTATATCATGAATGCTCTAAATGTATTTGGTCATATAACCCTTTCCTCTCCTGGGCATCTTATGGATTTGGTTTCTATTATTATAAAACACACTAATTGAAAACTTGAGAATGAATATAAATTCCTATTCTAGGAATTTATAGAAAACCTTATTTACTCAGTGTCATTGAATAATGAGCTGTTTCAGATGAGTTTTTTTTTTCAGTTCTGTGGCAAAAAATGATTGCATACACTACTTGGTCTATAACTATCAGAATATTTCTACTATCTTAACTTTGGTGTAAGGATATCCTTCCAATATATGTCTATTTGTCTATTACTTTTTAAAATATAGTCATTAAAAATGTGAATTACTCAAAACAACTGTTGATTATTGAGTGACATTCTAGTGGTTTATTGAGGTATAGCTGGTTGGTCCCTAAGTTAAATGTTCCCAGTCATAATGTTTTTGACAAACATATTTCTTTTTTACATAGACATTTTGTCTTCTTTCCACATTGTCAAGCTAATCTCTATTTTTTAAAATGACATTTACAAGGTTGCTTTCCACTCTGCTAAACTAAAGAGTTGGTTATGTGATGTCTCAGATGACAGGACCTCAAAGTCCTAGAAGCCTTTGGGGATAAAAAAGGATTGTGAAGCAGGATTTCACAAGTGCTGGATGACAATTTTGTATTCTGTGAATTGGCCTGGTGGGAGTGCTGAGAAAGGAAGACATGGGTTGGGGACTTTGAGGCTTTACTGGAGAGCTGGAACTTGAAGAGTAAGAGTTGGGTAATACACAAGGAAAAGATTAGTATGTTCCCCTAAAAAGGTGCTTTGTAGTGTGGTTATGGTTTTAGGGTCGTTTCTTCACTGTGAACCTACATTTTTTGGAAAACAAGCAACAGGAGAAGCTTTTTCGTTTTCTGAACAAGACCTTGAAGTTTGTATGCAAATTGTTCTTCGTAAGTTTTAAATGTCTTTTTTCTTTCTTCCTGAATAGCTGGCAGTCTCAACTGAGTGAAAACAGAATGAGAGGGGGCATTTCTAAAAAATAGGTTTTCCTCAGATCATATTACTTCCTGTGAACTCAGTGCCTCTTGTAGCTTCAGGCAGTAATTTTAGAAGTATGATCCTCAGACCAGCATCATGGGAGTTGCCTGGGAACTTGTTAGAATTGCAAATTCTATACCACACTCTCTAGACCTTCTGAATCAGCAGCTCTGTGGGGAAGGGCCTAGTTATCTGTGTTTTAGTGAGCGCTCTCATTGGTTGATTCTGAAGTTCACTGAATTTCGAAAATACTGCCTTGGGGTTTTCACTGAAAGCCCTCAGAACACTCTGAAACTATATGCAAGCTTGTGTATACATCTGTGCCTACATCTTCTGGAGGAAATGGAACCATAGTTTTTCCTGGGATGTGAGAACCACTGTTTGTTGAAATACCAGGATCCAGCCTCAATGTTTCCAGTTACCATTCTGACTCTGATTTAATTTATAAATATTTTCTTCTTGAAGATTTATAATTCAGTCTCAGGGGAGATTCATTGCTTTCCTTTCTCAGTTTCTGAGCACTCCTTGATATTGAATTCCATGTAGTTTCAGCTTCCTGCCTTTTTGAGGCTCAGTGTGAGCAATTGTTTCATTACAGAAACTCCTGGCTTGAATGTGTTAGAGCCAAAGATCATGTTTAAGCAGCAGTTCAGAGGTCATCATTGATATGATTTGGCAATGTCCCCACCCAAATCTCATCTTGAATTGTAGCTTCCATAATCCCCATGTGTCATGGGAGGGAACCAGTGGGAGGTAACTGAATCATGGGGGAGGGTTTTCTCGGCTGCTCTCATGATATAGAATCAGTCTCACAAGATCTGATGGTTTTATAAAGGGCAGTTCCCCAGCACACACTCTATTGCCTGCCACCATGTAAGAGGTGCCTTGGCTCTTCCTTTGCCTTCGCCATGATTTTGAGGCCTCCCCAGCCATGCGGAACTGTGAGCCAATTAAACCTCTCTTCTTTGTAAATTACCCAGTTTCAGGTATTTCTTTATTAGTGGCATGAAAATGAACTAATACAATTATCTACAATTTCTTTGAAATGAATATTGAATAGTTTTTTGTTCTTACCCTGAGATTACTCAAGCTGCTGTGAAATATTTACCTGTGGGTTTATGATCAGGGAATATTAAACTGTAGTACTCAGACCAATTAAAGCAGCATCAGCATAAAATCACTAGTCATTTGTTAAAGGAGCATTCATTCAGAGGGTCTGGTCAGTGTTAGTTCCTGTACTAAGTCTTAGGCATACAGAGAGGAATATGACACAGTCTTCCCAGTCTGGAGTGGGGACAGTGGAAGTGGACGAGGATTTGGGGAGGTTGTATTGTGGACCAGCTAGATCATAAATCAGTAAAAAATAAAAGACTAAGAAAAAAGCGACTAATTTCTCATGGAGTGGGGATATTTGGGGATGGCAATGTATATGGTAATCTTTCACAGAAAATATATTTGCATGAGGTCTATTGAATGAGAAGGATTTTGTCCAGGCGAAATACTCATTAAGGGATGTATTCCAGGACGTGATAGCAGCCTGATTATAGATGTGGTCATGAAAGGAATCTAATTGTGTTCCAAGGATGGCGAGATTTCCAGTGTAGATGAAGCACGTGCTTCATCTACACTGGAATAATTAGACCACAGCCTTGCAATAGAGGTGGAGACCAGATTGTGAAGGATAGTGTGTTCTAAGCTGAGGAGTTGCAAGTTTTGAATTTTATTTCATAGTATCAGTGTTATGTAATATTGTTGTGAAAATGTGATCATTTGTAAAGCAGTCACAATTTTTAATATGACATATAATTATACAAATGTAGTAATACTTCCCATAAAATTTCAGATACTCTATCATAAATGTATCAATGTGATTTTCTGCACCTGTTTCTGCTGTTCCTTTTGCTTCAAAATGACTTTCTTCTGAAAAAGTGAGGCCCTCAGAATTAGCCAGTTATTGAACATAATCATTATCAAGCAACTACTATGTGTTAAATTTGTCCTAAAATTCTCATAATGAACCTTCAAGTTTGGTATGACTTGCTGCTTTATAGACAAACTGAAGAACAGTGAGGTCTGAATTTTCTCATTGCCACATAGTGAGTAACAATTTCTCAGCTGAGAAATTGTAAAACTGACCTGCCTAAAACTGTTTGGGGACACATGTAAGTAAGAGATGGATTCAAATACAAGTTTCTACCAATTCCTAAATATACAATCATGGTGCAATAGAAACTGGATCAGTTTCCTGCTAAAAAAAATCCTCAAGATAATGAGAGTAGCATTATCAAACTATTCATTTAGCTTCTCTTTGAGGAAGGGACCATGGCAGAGCAAACAGTATGATGCCATTGTAATAAACGGTCCAGGTAGTGGAAATGCAGAGGAGTGAATAAGTGGCATTATGGGGTAAATGGCAAAGAGTCTATCTACTCCAACAAATTGTAATGGTTTTTAGATAGAGGCATAATTTAATCATTTTATCATTGCCTTTTATAAATATTAAGTATCATTAATATTTGGAGAATCAATGTATAGGTTGTCATGTTGGAGATTGTATTAGTTTGTTTTCACACTGCTGATAAAGACATACCCGAGACTGGGGCAATTCCAAAAGACAGAGGTTTAATGGAGAACTCACAGTTCCACATGGCTGGGGAGGCCTCAAATCATGGTGGAAGGCAGAAGGCACATCTTACTTCTCAATAGGTGAGAGAGAGAATGAGAGAGAAGTGAAAGCGGAAACCCCTTATAAAACCATCAGTTCTTGTGAGACCTATTCACTACCACGAGAACAGTATGGGGGAAACCACCCCCAGGATTCATTTATCTCCCACAACATGTGGGAATTATGGGAGCTACAAGGCGAGATTTGGGTAGGGACACAGAGCCAAACCATATCAGAGATTTACCAATCTAGTCTTTGAATAAGGTTACTGTGTTTGTATTCTACAGAACTGGGAGTCAACCATTGGTTATGAGGTGGGACAAGCCTGGCTTTAAGTTAGGATGCCTGCATTTGTGTCCTGACAAAAACTTTCTCGTTGTGTGGCCGGCCCTGGGCAAGTTACTTGACGCTTTGTTATTCTTTCTATACCTCTTACACTGGTGTCTGAGCATTGCTAAAAGCATGCTGCTGCATACAAGATAACACAAAAGCATGAGAGGAATTTTATTATACTCCATGGTTTCAGGAAAATATGATTTCTATATAAACAATCCTGACTATATTATTAACTGGAAGACAAATAATTTTTAAAATAGAAATATAAAACTTCAAATATATTTTATACTAATACATAACAGGGTTTATGAATATCCAAGATTCCAAGTGAGCGTTCACTCTTTTTGCCATGGAGATAACTTTGGTAGAAATGTTTGACAAGCAGTGATCATTTAAGTGACCCTCAGTTTGGTTAAGTGGCAATGATGTTGATACAAACATTCTGATTATTTTGCAAGGACAAATTAGATCATGAATTTGAAATGATTTTGAGAACTCTGAAAAGTATAATGTATAAGAGTTTACTAAGGTATTGTTATGCATAACAAAAAGATAAATCTCTGTTATATCAAAATGTGTTAATTAATCATAACTCAATAAAAGTACCTGGGGTGGCCAGGATAGCAAACCAACTGCAGGTTCTTGAGGAAGATACATGAAAGATACATGAATCTGTTGTTTGTTTCCCCCATTGTCTTAACCTTCCAAGAGCACGAATTGTGTCTGTTTTACTTGCTGTCATATTCCCAATTCCTAGAACGGCATCTGACACAGCAAATCAACATTTTCTGAAAAGTGAATTTATAAAGAGACTCTCAGAGCAATCATTTTTCTTATTAATGAGTACATTGGCCCCCATCTGCAATTTATCCTAATAAGCTGGGCTCAACCAGGGTTGAACTGCCAGAATCTTTTTATTTGTAATCTGGCACCCTGAGTGGCATTAAAGATACCAGCAGTATTAAAGATTTTGAAAATGTAATATGAAAGATTTCCATGTAAACAGAAATGAACTTCAATTTGTGCAGAAATGACTGGGTGTTTTAGAGAGTGAATAAAAGAGTAGAAAAAGAGCGAGGCAGGGGCTTGAACGTGAGTCAGGAAAGTAGAACTTACAAAAAGCTGAAAGGGTAGGTTTTTCCCGTGAAACCCATCTGGATTTGTTAAGTGGCACTTAGGGAAGTCAGACTCAACTCCTCCACAGAGACTAGGAGAGGGGTCCTATTTTCAAGTGTTGGCTGAAACAAACAGTAAATTATTTTGGCAGCCTTTACCTTTTCCAGGGAGAAACTTATGGGATTTGGAATTCCCATCCTAGTGATGTGACCTTGAGTCATTAGAAAAAATTTAGTGTTTGTTTGAGTCTTTTAATGAAGGTTGGTGAGTGGGGTAGACAAAATCATTTGTCAGAGAGTCTGCTCAGAGGAGTCTGACTAGTGTTCAGTCATGGATAGGATCTTTGTTAGTGGCCTACTTTGGTTTTCCTTGGAAACCAACTTAGTTTTGGCTTATATGATTTTACCTCCCTTAGGGTAAGAAACACAGAAAAAAAGACAAATTTAAAATAAAGAGAATTTGATCCTCCAAAGTCTAGAGCAATGGACTCAAGTCTCCTACTCTGTGCTTCCTTTTCCCTTGTCCCCACAAAAGCCTTATAGATCTTTTCAGAGAATCTTCCTCTCAAATTAGGGGGCAGCCCCAGAGCTGTTTTACCGAACCAGTTGTTTGTTTAGCATTTTATAGAAGAAATATGAAGAGAGGATCAAGATTCAAAGGGATAAAATCTTCCAAGAAAAGACACCATGAGATCAAATAAAGCTTCATTAATTAGCTTGTTTTTCTTCTCTGCAGATGCTGCCCTTCTTGGAATGGTGGTTCAAATTACTGTCCTTGATCAATGTCTTAACTCCCCTACTAGGGCATAGTTTTTGGAAAAGCCTTGACTTCCCCTTAGAAGTTTGGAACTACAATACACAGGGCGGTGAAAGGAAATAATAAATAATATGCATGAAAGGACCTGGAATTCTTAGCTCCTGTAATCTGACCCTCCTTTGTTTAACATTAAGACCTGATTTGAGAATTGCTGTATTGACAATGTTTTTAGACCTTTGACTTCTGTGTAAATTGCAGGATGCTTCTTGTAATGAATGAAATTACTTTGTAACCTCCCTGTGCCTAAGACCTTTCCTTGGCACAGAAGAGAGAAGTAATTCCTCATCTGACAACTTGCTTGAGAGAATGATCTGTCAAAATAGAGAGTGAGTTTTGGTTTTCACCTTGGCTGGATTCCCCATGTGTATTTGTCACCGAGGATTACATTGCCAAGGCTTCAGTGCAGACAGGAAAAACATACTTCTTCCTTTGTTGCTTCCTCTCATTGGCACTTGCTTGCAAATACTCATTAAGGGAGAGCAAAAATGTTTCAATGATTATGGAATGTCCAAGAGAACTGTTTAATTCTAAGAAATGCATTTGTTATCCCAAGGCTAGTTCTTTCCTTCACCTCTAACCTGCTCTTCTTCTGTCACCACTCATATTCTAACACTTGAATTACAAGCTCAGCCTTACAGAGGTGAAAAGTAATCATATCAAATTGGAAATGGACAAGATCTTAGAAAACATTTTATATAGCTCCTAAATTTTACCGAAGAGAAGGCTGGGGCCATCCAAAAGCGAGGGTTCTTTTTCAACCACAGCTCCACCAAATCTAAACTTAACAAATGTTTATGCATTTCTTATTAGGTGAAAGACACTGTAAAAGCTGCTATGAGAGACACAAAGATAAGACCAGAATCTTACAAATGTGAATGGGTAAGGAAGATAGAAAAGATAGAATGCTTACAGCTAAGCATACAAGAAAACTTAAAGCCGACATAGGCAGCATAAAATTAAAATGCAGGGAAAGTAATTCTTTTCAGCAAAGGATGAAATTTTGTTAAAGACATTAAACATTATAATGGCTATAACAATACAATGTGTATAGCCGGGTATTAGTCATTTAGTAGACTGCAGCAATAATACAAACCACCCTCCTACTCATAAGCAGATATATAAAAACATATAAATTGTGCGTTGTTGACATCAATACTGTAGCCTCTGTGCAGTAAAACTCTGTCTAAACAATATTTATGGATTTTTTTATTTATTCTCTCTGCTGGTCAGAACTGTATTGATTTTAAGCAGATTTAATCACTGGTTAAAGAAGTATGACTTGTTCATAGCAGGAAGTAAACCAACTTGATTAATTTAGAAGAAACTTTTCTTCGTCTACAGTAAAACACCTAAATTTGTACATCCTATGAATAAAATGTAATTAGTGACCAAAGCAAGTTCATGCAGTGTAAGAAAATTGTTTTTCAACATGTTTCACTTAACATCAGATTAAGGCTCAGAGAAAGCTTTCAATGTTAACATTTCTGGGTATGGCTAGCCAATGTACTAATCAAAACCATGTGAATTCATGTGAGAATTCAGAATTCACGTGGAAATCCTTGGCAAATCGATGAATGTGTGGGCTGGCTGCATCATAGGAGATCAGGAGTGGTGGTGCAGATTTGAGTATGTTTGAGTATCTGTCCTGAAGAGATGGGAGAGTGAAATTCATTAAATGAGATTAAATGTATGAGAGAAAAATTATAGAAACAATAGGAACAAGACCAACAATAATAGTGACTAATCATTTTTGAGCAATTATTACATGACAAGCGTATCATTATATATTTACCCAAATGATTCTATGGGATATATTTTTATCTACATTTTTCTACATAATGGGATCAAGACTCAGACATGTTAGGTAAATTTTTAGAGTCATACAACTAATAAATTGCAGGGATGAACTGGGACAGAGTTGACTCACTTGTCCCTATGTGGCTGGAACTTTCTTAGTTTTAGCGCTAAAAGTCAGCTATCTCAGGAACTCCCTCAGTGCCAGGCAAACTGGTATCCACAGTTTCTGGGTTACAAAGGTTAAGCTTTCAGTTGGTTTGCTATACTTCTTCCACTAAGGAGAAAGAGAAACAAGGACCAGACATGGAAACTTAGGATACACAAATAATTTTTTTAAATGAGAGATAATTATAAAGTCAATACTCACAGGACCATATCTGGCTTATTTGCCCGTTGTATCCCCAGCACTTAGCAATGTATCTGGCATAGAGTAGATGTTAAATAAATATGCAGGGAATTCATTTATTCACTGGTGAGTACTAGTGACTAAATAATGAAGAGGTAATAGGATGAAGAGGGCAATATTATATTCCAGAAGGGTCACAGAGAGAGCTCTTAGACTGAAATAATCAATAACAATATTTGTTATAATACTCTTTAAGCAAGGGTGATGATTTTGCAAACTAGTGGTTATGAGAGACTTCAAGATTTAGCCTTCGAGAAGAGGGTCCCACGGAAGCTTGCACACATTCAGGGGAGAATGAAAATGAGTAAATGGGGATAGTTGCTAATTGTAGATACTAGGAAATAAAATCTGGATCAAGGAAATAGTGAGCCAAAACTGTTATATTTTTCCTTTGTCAAAAGAGAGAGTCTCCTTAATTAAAAGAAAGGGGAAGATTCATTGCAGAGTAAGAAAATTATACACCAAACAAGGGAACACCATAGGAAAGGGTTTCTTCCTGACTCAGGAAAGGTTTGGGGCTGGAATAGTTAATGCTAAAGGGGTATTGAAAATTCTTCCTAAAAGATACATAGTAGCATCTCAAATAGATGAAGCTATCGCTCACTTATCTCTTCCTTTAGTCTTTGTCTTTTCAGGCTGAACATCTTCTGTTTTGCCAAAGTGAGATGAGTTTGAGCCCCTCATCACGCTAATGGATCTCTTCTGATGTGTTCTGGGCTAACTTCATTCTTCACAGTCTGTGTGCTAAAGGGAACACAATATCCAAGTCTAGTATGGCCAGCACATGATAGAGCATGGCTGCGACCTCTTAACCTGGATTTGAAATTTATTGTGCAGGTTAAAGTTTCATTAGCCTTTTATTTTGCAAGTTACATCAGACTTCAGATTTGCTACTTGATTATTTTACTTATTTTGCTAATGTGTAGTGTGTATATTCCCCCCCATAATTTTGTCTCTGCCACTGTAAAAAAAGCAATACTGCTTTAGCTATTGGAGAGGGATCTGTGCTCTAGTTTGTCTGTCATTAATAAACCCCCAAGCTCTGTTCTCATTTCTGAGCCACTCATAATGATTTCCAGGTAGGAACACATACACACAGCTGTATATTCAAACCCTAGGTAAACTTTTGTTTTCTGACACATCACCTGTTTTGAGTTTGAAAATAAGACTAGATGTGCTGTAAAAGTTATTCAAGAAAGAGGAATATGGAGTAATGAAAAAGTTCACTCCTTTGACCTGTTACCAAACTGTTGGTAAAATGTTTCCTTTGATTTCTGAAATCAACTTGTAGAAGTATTAGCTCCTGAGGCAAGTACTAATACAGTGGTTATGCTATTAAAACTTCTGCAGAGCCATTTGGCTTGAAGGGTAGGAAAATTGTCTGCGGCTAGGTTGGGATTGGTTTGATTGCTGCTGATATAAACATCTCTGAATTATATTTTCTTACATGCCCAAGTAACCTAAAAACCTCACATCAAAGATGAAAGCAGATTGACTTGGCACAACTAGATTGTTTAAAAGAGCAAAACTGAGTACACTAATAACAGCTTTCAGAAATTGTGAAAATGTTAATGCAAGAAAATTAGTTCTAATGCAAGCTTAGCCATGGAATTTTATTGAAAAAAAATTTCATTCGAGCATGAAGCATTTAAATAATGAATTTATAAGAAGAAACACAGAGAGATCACAGCCAGCCATTATTTACAATAAGAAAAACAAGTACATTCTACTGATAATAGATTTGGGTACGAAATACTCAAATACGTCGTCTAATTTTTCTTTCATTGCCTGTTTGTCATTGGGAGGCCTGTCTGATGATTTGGGTAAGTCTCATGGGTGATCAACTTTGTGTTTGCTCAGCAGAAAACAACAGTTGCAATATGTAAATAGGGTGCCTCTTCCTGTTGGATGCCTTGGGATATGTATAATAGATTAAGTTGGCTTTGTGCAGAGCAAACAGGTCTGTATTACTGAGAATATGAATAATGTTGGTTTCCATAATTGCTAACATCTGGCTTTCCATAAATCTGTTAAATTGCATGGAAGCAGAATTAGATTTCTGTGTCATAAGTAAAGCAATTACATGGAACTCTGTAGGCAATATGGTCCTATATTCAACTGTGAAATCTTTTCATTCTGGAGAAGTGAAAGCAAATCCTGGTTTTGCGCCCTGCTTTTATTGTGCACAATAGGTATGTTTATCTTTATGCTCAGCCTTCTTAATTTATGAGAGAAAATCACTACCAATGTATTTGCAACTTTGTAAATGCAAAATAACCAAATATTTTAAAAGCATAATATAGCTGGGCATTAGTTGTCAATTTAGATTTTTTTTTTTTTAGAGAAAGCCATAAATTACAGACCCTTTTGTAGCCACTGGTGGTGGATGGGTTGAAATTATACTTCCAGACAATTTCTGGAGCCATTTGTTAATGCTTCCTCTGCCCTTGTTCTCAAGCATTTAACAGAAAATCAAAGTTTTTTCCTGGGGAAGGGGCAGGGCATTGCCTCTTTTTCAATGTGGTTACTAATTTGCTGTATTTTTTTCTACTTTAAATTAGACCCAAGGGCCTTCACTGATGAGAACTCAACAACAAAATGTGTTCCCTGAAGGGCAGGGTTGTGATCATGCCTTATGCTTGTTGAACACTCTAGAGACAGAGTTTTGGCAAAGTAGGCATTATAATAGCCTCAGTCTGTGGATTTCCTGAGAAAGTTAAAAGGAATAAATACATTGAACATCCATATAGTATTCTGTTATACTCAGCGCTGGGAAGAGAAAGATAAATAAAATTTAGTGTCTGCCCTCAATGAGCTCACTCTCTCTGGAGGTAGACATATTAAACATGTAACTCCTGAGAGAGGAATGCAGGATAGAATTGTGTATAAGGTACAGAGAAAGCAAATAATCTGTAGTGACTGTCTTACCATATAAGAGATGGTGAGGCTTAACCTGAATTTTTAAGACTGAATAGTAGTGAAAGTAGTACAGGAAAGTGCTTATCAATTAATTAATTAATTAATTGATACCTCACCTCATTCCCTATAGGCCAAGTAGAGAGAGAGAGAGTACTCTCATAAGAAGAAAAAGCATGTTCTTAGACACAGTTTTTTCATAGGAAACAATATGGCCTCTTTGTGGATCTCTCATTGCTTTTTAAAAAAGAAAAATCAGTTGACAAATACATTTTATATATATTTATGGTGTACAACATGATGTTTTGAAATAGGAATACATTCTGGAATGGCTAAATAATTCAGCTACATAATATATATATATTACCTTATACACTTATTTTTTGTGACAAAAATACTCTCAATTTTCAAGAATACAATATCTTGTTATTAACTACAGTCGTCATGTTTGACAATAGATCTTCTTGAATTTATTCCCTCTATTTAACTGAAATTTTGTATTCACTGCTTTTGAATGAAAAGGGAGGGGACAAGAGATAACAATTGCAGTGTTAGATGACATTTATATGCTATGCTGGGTTTAAAATTTTTGGAAGACCATACATTGGGTGGGTATAGTATATACAGAAGATAAATGAGAGAAAAACAAAGTAATATGTCAAAGAATATATAACTGTTACGTGTAAAATGACTAATACATGGTAAGCACTCAACTAAAAAGAACTTGGTTTCAAACATTGGTCACCAGATTCCCACATTTAAAACTCCTTTTAATTGAGAAGAGTAAGAGAATTGAAAGAAGATTGAAGAGATAAGAGAGGCTATATGAAAGGAGCACCATATGTTCAAATAGAAATACACTGAGAATGGGATGGGTATGATTAGTAACAGTGAGCAGATATAGTGAGGCTTGATTTTAGTTGACTTGCCATACAGGAATCATAATTTGGGATCTTTTCTATAATTTTCAAAGGAGAAATCATTGTTCACTAATGAAATGTCTTGACTAAAGCTAAAATTGGTAAGACAAAGCCAAAAAGTAGATCTTGGAAAAAAGTAACTTCTAGAAATATTGTTAGAATTTATTAATGTCATCTGCTTTGTACTGCACCATGTGCAAAGAAACTTGTGCATAGCAGGTAAACCAAAACCAAGTAGACACTTCTTGAATGGCCTCAGGCATTAAGTATCAGTACTTCTACCAATAAGTAGAAGTTACTCAGTAATGTATTTCCTCTCAATTTAAGGGAGGCATTTCCAAAAGAGTTATCCAAAGGTGGAGTCAGGTATTTTGTAAGGTAATAGATCACCTTTTGGGGAAGGACTTAAGCCAGGGTTGGACAGGTTTGTGTTTGAGATGTTGTTAATGTCGCTCAAGCTTTAAATGTCAGAATCAGCTGACTGGATTTATGTTTTTATTCCGTACTTGGCTGTCGATAAAGAGCAGGACAATATATTTATCTTTCATCAGCATCCATCCACGTAGCTATTATTTTTTATGCATGGGCAAATATTCTGCTGGCCATAAGGATAGTAAGACTTTGACTATAAAAGGCACCTATCAAGAATTGTTCCCACTTCCTTCAACTTTGGTGGTAGGATCTAGGAGCAGTCTAATTGTCTCAAGGTTGCCCAAATTGCCCACTTGTTCCTACTCAGTGGCTAATACATTCACATCTTTTCTAAAAGACTCAGATCTCCATGGTGGTATATGCATACTGTTAATGAATTAACTGTTTATGGCCTCTGGATGAAATCATTCTTAAGAATATCCTAAAAGAACTTGCTAACTGCTACTGGATGTTTTAGTAATTAGAGTCTGGCAGCTAGCTGTAGGTTTGGGTCTCAGATCAGCCACTTACTAGCTGTGTGAGAGTGGTCATGTTATTTAAGTTATGAACCTCAGCTCCATTATTTGCAGAATAGGAATAAGGACAGATCTCCCACACAGAGCAGAACTGACTTGCAGTGTAAATGAGATAATACATGTGAACAGCTTGGCAGTACCTAGCACAAGGTAAATGGCCAATGATGTTAGTTAATGCTACTGTAAGTGATGGTTGTTTGTTCTCTAAGTTCCCTTGGCTAGATTCTAAGCTTCTGTGCTTCCTATATTGCAGACATTGATGAATGTGCCTTAAGAACTCATACCTGCTGGAATGATTCTGCCTGCATCAACCTGGCAGGGGGCTTTGACTGTCTCTGCCCCTCTGGGCCCTCCTGCTCTGGTGACTGTCCTCATGAAGGGGGGCTGAAGCGCAATGGCCAGGTGTGGACCTTGAAAGAAGACAGGTGTTCTGTCTGCTCCTGCAAGGTGAGGCTGATGTGGTGCAGCAGAAATTGAAACTGTTCTTTCTCTTCTTCCCTCACTTTTCTGCCTCCCCACCTCTCTCCCTCTTGCTGTTGACTATTCCTGAACAGGCTTCTCCTGTTCTTATCTACACTACAGCTAATGATGATGCTAAGGGGTAGGGAAACCTGCTTTGAATTGATTGTGTTCTTAGTGGAAAGTGGGGTATGAGATTGAGAAGGAACTGCAGGGAAGGGGAAGCAAGGTAGAAAAGCCAATGATAGACCTCCCACTGAAAGCCTACAGTGCCTTTAAGGTTGGTTGGGTGAGAGTTTTAATGAGCCCTCATCCCACACTTATACAAACTTGCTGATTAAAACCAATCTTTGCCTAAAATAACCACCTGCATGAACTTGCTCACTTTATGACATCATCTAGAAAAGCAAGGCCAACAGACTTGCATCCAGTGCTGAGACAGGTGGATTTTCATTTTGAACAAATGATAATGATAGTATGAGGCCTCTTAGAAATTGATGTCTTCTTTGTTATTCTCAGTGCTGGGCCATTCCTTATATTAAGTTGTTTGGAAGTGAGCTTAATGCTTATGAAAATAAAATTCTGTCATCATTTGGTTTTGCTTTATGCTTTGCAAAATGGGTCTATTAAAGTGTTTGATCTCTTTGTGCTTTATTTCTTCTTTTATTGATCTTGCCTATTTATTTTCCTTTGTTATTGCTCTACTGTAGCTCTTGCCTTGTGTGTCTATGTCTGTTGGGATGGGACTATTTAATCTTGAGCTTTATGGGCATGGGAACCAAGAGAAATTACTTGCTTAGTAGCCTCTTAGCCAAGTCTCCTGATAAATTCCCAGAAATGAGCCTTAAGAAATCATCCAGTTCATCCACTTGCCTTCATCTGCCACACATCCACAGAACTGGGGCCACCTAGTTAGGAGGGCCACATTATCAAGTGCTAGATCACTACCCCCAACACCTATTTTTTCCCCTTTCACATAAACCTAGTTTCCTAACCCTCAAATCTAGGTTTGTTTTCCCTTATTGGAGCACCTGCTATGTTTCAGCCACCTTGTAATTCAAAAAAGCAGCATCATGTTTTACTTCTTACAGCACTACTTTGAAAGACAATGAAACTGAATTTCCATGGGATAAAGTAACTTGCCCTAAATATTAAAGATATAAATGTCTAAGCTGTGACTTGAACTCCAGTTGCTTGGCTCAAAGTTCATAGTTTTTCCATCTTGTCAGATGTCTTGTAACACTCTACGATGATATTTATTGGTATATTTAAAACCAATTAGGTAACTGGTAATCTAACTTGACTGAGCTCAGACTTTCAACTCAGACTTTGGACTTTCAACTAGATTCCATGTACTTCCTTGTATGTAAGTTACTGGTGAGACATGCCCTCAAGGGGTTTTGAAGTTATTAAGTATAATATTTAACCACATGGTGCTGACTCAAAGTGCAAAATTTTTAAAAAGAAGACAAATCTCATTGTGGGTTAGAATATTTCCATAATTCCTTATGGAAGAGGATGGCAATTAGGTCTCCCATTCAGCCAGCAGAATGGGGGTGAATTCTTTGCTAGGTCATTTCGAGAAACCGTTGTGTTATTAAACTTCTGAGGATGATCATTACATATCCTCACATCCTTTTTGGGCTTTCTAGGTCCCCAGTCCCTGGAATAGCAAAGGACATTAGTAGAGTCTTGACTAGTATGAGAATAAAATTCTTCTTTCAGTTTTTGTTTAAGCCATGACGAAGCAGGGAACTTACTAATCATTGAAAATTTCCCAGAGCTTCTTTAATTGTGTTAATAATCCAAGCAACCTAAATTGATTTCTTCTGTTTTGAATCATAAAGTGTTTCCAAAGTCTTATGAGAATTAGACTGAAATTTCCACGGGGGATGAACAATTCTTGTAATCTAATTTTGTTAACATGATGCACCTTCACTGCAAAGCACCACAATTTCTGAATAAAGTACAGACAGATTTCTGTACATAAATCTTTTGTTTGTTTGTGTTCTACATGTATTCACTGCCCATTTATAGCACAGTTTCCCAGAGGTTGTGGAGGGGGAAGAGAGCCTGGTTTAGGAGCTGAATTAAGAATCCTATATCAGATTCTGTAAGTCACCATTACAAAATGAACTGTTTGTGGCCCTCCTTGTTTCTATTATTTGAAGTTGAAAGTGCTCTATTTCAATTTGTTAAGAAATATCTCCAATACTTACACATCCAAATGGGTGACTATAATGGCATCATCTTGGAAGCTAAGAAATAAAATCAAGGTTGGGATATAAAGTACTGTCTTTTCAATCATATCCTTGATATTTCAGATTTAAATGCCATCAAACTATGCAACAGCAGAATTACGCAAACCAACAAAAGGTCAAGACTTACTGCTGAAAGAAGTAGAGTTAAAATTCTTTTAAAAGGCTACTTTCCCCTTTGAGAGTCAGTACACCAGCTTAGCTGCTAGTGTTTCATGGTAATTGGAAAAAAAGGCCTTGAAACATGTCCACAGATGAATAGAGTTCAATGATGAAGCTAGGCTTGCATAAATGGATTTGAGCTTTTGTTTAGATTCTATGTACTTCCTTGGCAGTGACAACGTTTTTGTGCATCTTTAGACACCTAGTTAATTAGGTACAGAAAGATTGCTGCACAGCTTAAAACTTATGTCCCTGCAGCATTATTTAGACCACAGGAACCCAGATGAAAAGTGGTTGTCTCTCTGGGATTGATCCCTAAATCTTGGTTACAGCCCAGCGTCTTTTCATAGATACCCATCTGTGGCTCTTCCATTCATAAATTTGTCCAGGACTTTAGGAAGACACCTTAATTTTCTGTCTGTGCTACATGGGAATGTAGAGATGTCCCCAGCTTATTCGTTTCTAGGAAATGTAGTATTTCAGTATGAGTAATTGTGTTTATGTTGCAGATCATGGAGATGAAGACGAAAATGGATACACAAACAAACAACTAACCACTTGTCATATACGGTAGAGCTATGAACAATTTGCTGTGGGAACACAGAAAGGGGAAGCATAGTCAGCCCTCTGTATTTGTTGGTTCTACCTTCTTGGATTCAACCAACCCCAGATCAAAAGTATTTAAAAAACAAAGATAATGCAAATTTAAATTAATAATATAAATATTTCATTTATACCCTATTAGGTATTATTAGTAATCTAGAGATGATTTAAAGTATATGGGAGGATATGCATAGGTGGTTTGCAATACTATGCAGTTATATGCAAATACTATGCCATTTTATATAAGGGACTCGAACATCTGCAGATTCTGGTATCTGTGCAGAGGTCCTTGAACAAATCCCCCAGAGATACTGAGGGATGACTGAATGCTCTACTCTGGGAAGATGCAGAAGCAAATAGGGAAAGCCTTTCACAGAGGAGGTGATCTTTGAAGGGGCCCTTAAAGGATGAGGAATTTAATCAAGTCGAGATGTAGGGGAAGGTGAATCCCAAACAAGAGGGAACTGTAAGAGTAAAGATGAGGAAGTGTAGGAATATATGTTGTGTTAGAAATATGAAGTGAATGATGAGCTTAAAATATCAGGAACAAAAAGAGTATAAGAAGGGCATAGTCACTGATGAGCCAGGAGATTAAGGCTGAAGACAGAGCCAGGCCATGGGATTTAGACTTCATCCTGTGGGCAGCAAATGATCGTAAGAGATTTTACGTTTGGAATTGGCAGGGCCCAATCAAGGTCTGATTGACAGCATGATGGATGACCTGAGCAGATAGAAGCTAATTAGAAAGAAATCACTTAGGCTGAGGTAAAGGTTCAGAGGAGTAAAGATGAAAACCTGAAAGAGGGATAGAGAAGTAACATCTAATGGGAGAAAATGCAGAAGTGAAAAATGGGTCCTGATGACTGATGATGCTAGAGACTTAGTGTCTGTGGTAATGTCTTCCCTATTCTCTGGGCGAAAAAAATGCTCCTGAGTAGCATGTTTGAGACATAGCTGCCCATTTTCTCAGGTGAACAGGATTCAGGTGCCATTACATGAGAGTAAGAACCAGGGTCTGCAAGTTGGGCTTGTATGCTACTACATCTATACCTACACGTACACTTAATACCTGTACCTATACTATTATGAGTAGTAACTGGATAATCTAGTGGGAGGAAGAGAGCAAACTATGAAGGCCAGATATTGTTTTTATGACTTCATACAGTTAAAAAATGTGAGTAGCATTCATCTTGAAAACAAAGTAATATTAAAGACTTGAGCAGTGTTAGTTCTTGAGTTTTTCTGGGGTTTAGAGATGAGTAGGGAAAGGGATACCATAAATAGCCAGTAAACTTCCATGTTATAATAAAGTCAGGGACAAATTACTGTGGAAAGGAAAGGCAAAGTAGAGATGACCTTTTTCATGAGATTGTCTGGAATCATGGCCATCTGACCTGGTTTATATAAACCTGTTCCCAGAAACTGAAGATGGTCATGCCAGGGACACTCTCAAGCACTCATGTATCTCTTTCTGGCAAGGAGGAAAGAATCTGATCTACAAGGAGCAGTCAGCATACTGGTTTTGCCTTCCTAAGAATAGGACTTACAGGAAGAAGCCAGGGAAGAGTCTACTCTGTGCCTGGGGCCAGGATAGAAGTAAACTTTCTGAATTCCAGCAAACTGCTCATAAAAATGCTTTGCCTTGCTCTTTGAACCCAACTAGCAGCATTATAAATATTTTCCTGTCTATGGTGGTTTTGATGGTTGGAGTTAGCTGTGCAAGCTGTAAGATTGTGTTTCTTTTCCTTGGAAAGAGGAATTTATTGGTAGGTTTCATTTGGCACTCAAAACTCTAGGGGTCCTGTAAAGGAACAGGGCGTCTCTTTCTATTTCCCTGACTCTTTCTCCTGTGGTAGTGTTCAAAACCCTGCTTTGTCCTTGCAGGAGCTTGAAAGTTACACCATGCTACCTCCCCATCTGACTGGGTGATGTTTTTTCTCCATCAATGATTTTGAAGCTTTGCACCAGAATCACCTTCAGGGCTTGTGAAACTTTGATCACTGGCTCTATCCTCAGTATTTTCTGGTTCAGTAGATGTAGGGTGGGGTGCAAGAATTTGCATTTTTCAGTAGTTCCCAGGAGATGGTAATGCTGCTGGTTTGAGGACTACCACTTTGAAAACTTTTGCCCCAAGAATCCTTCTGATATCACTTTATCTAAAACTAGTTTTTCCTATCCCCTAGCCTCCTCATGATACAAAAGGTGCATCATAGTGGAAAATCTGTGTTATGAAAGTTCAGGTTGGGGATAAGTTTATGTTTTGTTATTAGTTTTCTGCATGGAAAAGGCATTTCCCTCTCTGGGCTTGGTTTCCTCTTCATTAAAATGAGGTAACTGGATAAAATGACTGCTAAATGTGTTTCTACCCCAGGTGTTAAGACTAAGGGACTAGTTTGTGGGCTGTGACCTGAAGGCAAAATTAACACTTTGTAAAAAGATTGGAAATCACAGCTCAATTTGTATGTGAGAAAGTAGAATAGGCGCATCTAGATTACCAGCCCTAATTTCATGTTTTGTAGACCATAAAACTTCTGTCCCAAATACTCAATTCTGCCATTGCAATGTGAAAATGACCCACAGAGAAAATGTAAATGAACAAGGGACTTGTGTTCCAATAACACTTCATTTACGAAAACAGGCATCAGGTTGAATTTGTACCGTGGGCATCAGTTTTCCAACCCAAAGTTTATATTACTGTTTTACAGAAATAATCTGACCTATGTCCACCTTCTTGATTTAAAAGTTTCAAAATGCTATGGCAGAAAAGAAATGAGTGATATTATGTAATCTGGAGTAAATATATCAGTGTGTTGACTAATAGCAAAAAACCTATAATTTTTCCATGGCATAAGAAAAAATATATTTTTTTATTTGATAGGAAAGTCTATTTCCCTGCTTTTCAAAATTCGAAGCAATTTAAATATTACAATAGTTATTAATTGCTTATCATTGAACTTGCGGTATAAAATTGTATCAAAACAGCTTCTGTGGCAGAAGATTGCGAAAATACATCTTTGGCATATAAATAAGGATTGTTCAAACCACCCAAGGTGGGATAGAGATCGAGCTCTGGAAAGAGCCTCAAAGATCTCTGACAAAAGGATTGCTTATCATCAGTGGGCTCCATACTCTCTCCAAATTTAGTTTCTAGCGTGATTGTGCTCTGTGAGCTGATGTTTCATAATGGCATCCTCATTGTATTAATGGAGCCACCTGTGACATTTTCATTATTAAAAATGATTTTCTTGACAGTTACCCTGTAATTCAAAGGCAAAGTGAATATTGCCATTGTTCTGAAACACGTTAGAAGCTAAGGAGGCCTATTTGGCATTTTCACATAATTGATGAGATGTGAAATTGCTTTATTTTGCACTAACCCTGGAGGCTATCCATTTATTCTTATTCATTCTTTTAATCAGCACGTGGGAAGAAAACACATTCTTATTGAGTCTCATAGCCTGTTGTGCAGTAACCTTTTCTGAAAGAATTTATCCTTTTGTTTGATGCCAGCCACAGACACAGCCATGCTGGTTCCTGAGGCATGATCCTTCTATACTTGGGAAGAGTGATAGTGTGCCATTGGAAGCTGAGCTGATCAAATGGTTTTATGTTGTAGCTATCATTACTTTGCTTAGTTTTTGTTGGTTGAAGTAAGTCTTCAGGGAGTCATTTGGGGCCATGGTGACAGAAGCGAAACATATTAGTGAGTTAAAATAATGGTATATGAGCTGTAAGCCTATTGTTAGGAAATTCCTAGGATCAGGACACTTCCTTGTCCTGACTAGCTGGATTCTCTGATTCAATTCACTTGCTAAAATATAGAGTCTCTTGTTTCTCTCTATATACACGTTTGCATACACATGCAAATGTATATGTGTGTGTATAATCTTTCATCTCTTGATATTTTTGGAACACCATGATTTCTTGTTATTTGTATAGTAAAAGAGCCAATGCACACAATACATTTTTCAACCTGTTGTTATATATGTAGCTGGCATGTCTCCTTTCCATTCTCCTTAAAGAATATAAAGCTCTTAAGGTTTCCACTTTAGCTGACACAAAACACCTCAGCAAGCCCTGTCTGATTATTCAGCGTTTTTGTGGATAAAGTAGATAAAGACCCTGAGGGCAAGTCCATCAAGATTTCAGATGTCACTAAGCTGTGAAGGAGGGTGAGCTATAGTAAATGACAGAAATAGCATTTACAAAGCATTGTGACAGGAAGAAGAGATGAAGTAGATCTAACAATATGAAATGCAACAGAGATAAACATCGAGTTGTACACTTGCTGCCCCTAAACAGCCAACTGCACAAGATGATAGGGCTTAATGAGGTTTTAGTCTTCATTGAGCTCAATATTAGCCAACACTATGGTGTAGTCAAAGAAAGTAAATACAGTCATGCATCACTTAATGATAGTGATACATTCTAAGAAATGAGTCATTAGGCTTTTTCATCACTGTGTCAACATCATAGAGTATATTTAAACAAACCTAGATGGAATAACTTACTACACACCTAGGCTATTTGGTATAGTCTATTGCTTCTAGGCTATAAACCTGGACAGCATGATACTATACTTAGTATTGTAGGCAATTGTAACACAGTGGTAAGTATTTGTATGTCTAAACATAGAAAAGGTACAATAACAATACATATAAAAGACAAAAAAAAGGTATACCGATATAGAACACTTACCATGAATGGAGCTTATGGGACTAGAAGTTGCGGTAGGTGAGTCAGTGAGTGAATGTTGGGTGCATGTGAGGGCCTAGGATATTACTGTTCACTTCTGTACACTTTATGAACCTTCTATACTTAAGCTACACTAAATTTTGAAAAAGAATTTTTTTCTTCAACAAATTAACCTTAGCTTATTGTAACTGTTTTACTCTATAAACTTTTTGATTTTTGTAACTTTCTGACTCTTGTGTAATAACACTTAGTTTAAAACACAAACACATTGTACAGCCGTACAAAATACTTTCTTTATGTTATTATTCTATAAGCTTTTTCTAATTTTTTAAAACTTATTAAACATTTTTTTCAAACTAACACACAAAAACACAGCTTAACCTAGGTCTCCACAGGGTCAGGACTATCAATATCACTGTCTTTCACCTCCATATTCTCCTCCATGTCTTGTCCCACTGGAAGGTCTTCAGGGACAATAACATGCACAGAGCTATCATCTCTTATGATAACAATGCCTTCTTCTGGAATACCTCCTGAGGACTTGCCTGAGGCTGTTTTAGTTATCTCTCTTTTTTTTATAAGTAGGAAGAATACATTCTAAAATAATGATTAAAAAAGATAGTATACTAAATATATAAACCAGTAACCTAGCCATTTATTATCATTATCAAGCAGTATGTACTGTTAATGACTGTAGGTATATATTTTTATACAACTGGCAGCTCAGTAGGCTTGTTTACACAGGCATCATTACAAACACATGCATGAGTAATACAGTGCATTACATAATGGCTGCGATGTCACTAGGTGTCAGGAATTTTTCAGCTTCATTCAAATTCTATATGACAACCTTTGTATGTGTAGTATGTCAGTGACCAAAATTTCATTGTGTGGCACATGACTTTATTGAAAAAAGCCTGCATTAAAGAAAGTACAACACTTAGAACAAGGTAAGCACGAAATTCAATTCACTCTTTCTTCAAAGACCATTGCTGAATAATTCTATTTAGTTCTCTCTCAGCTACCTCATTTGAGAAATAGAGATATACATTCGTATTCCACAAATTATCAGGATTAAATGTGATCATGCATGTAAATGCCTCTGAACAATGTATGACACAAGATAAGTATTAAATGTATGGAAGAAGAAGGAGGAGGAGGAGGAGGAGGAGGAGGAGGAGGAGGAGGAGGAGGAGGAGGAGGAGGAGGAGGAGAAGGAGAAGGAGAAGGAGAAGGAGAAGGAGAAGGAGAAGGAGAAGGAGAAGGAGAAGGAGAAGGAGAAGAAGAAGAAGAAGAAGAAGAAGAAGAAGAAGAAGAAGAAGAAGAAGAAGAAGAAGAAGAAGAAGAAGAAGAAGAAGAAGAAATTAAAACTGTTGAAAGAGAAGGCAACTATGACAGTGAAAGGATTATAAATGATGGGGACTGGTCAAGAAGTTAGAGGTGTTTACCCAGAGATGAAACATGTCAGTGAATACGTACGAGCTGTCTTCTAAAAACTGAAGAATTGAAACATGACAGAGTGTTTGGAGTTCTGTTATTACTGAAGGTATGGATTCAGGTCAATGGATAGAAGTAATGAAAAGTCTGATTTTTTACATTATAACATGTACAGAGATGCACACTGAATTCTGTCCATAGTGGTGAATTCAAGACTGGAGAGCCTCAAGCACTTCAACTTTTGAATATGGCTGCTATAAAGAGGATTCAACTATAGGTCAGGAGGCTTGGTTATATATTCTTTAAGGTAAATTCCGGCGCTGAGACTCTTTGGTTTCTTTAAATATCCAGCAAATTAGTTATAAGCATGAATGGTGATGACAGGTCTTACCTTAAATTTTCAGCAATGAAGAACACTGTTTAAGAAATTACTGTAAGCAACAAACATATAAAAAAAGACATGCTGCAAAATGTTTAGTCTTACTGCTTAAGTGCTGCTGACTTTCAATTTTTTTTATAACTATGAGTCCTCAGAGGCAATACTTCAAAAATTGTACTGTGCTTATAATATGGGGAACTGCCATAAGGTGGAAAGAGGCACCTGATTATACCCCTCTGTAGTACACAACTTTAAGGCGATCTTGCCGAAGAAGAATATTTTGAGACCATAACAATTGGTGGTGCTATTTGGAGAACCACTACCTAACTATGCCATCTTGGATAAGTGGTTTAGCCTTTCTGGATCTAAGGGTCTAAGTTAATTCTTCTGTATAAAGGGCATAATCAGACTTCCTTTCACAGTTGGGACAGGGATATAGTTAGATGAATGTATTTGAATATGTTAAGTGGTAGTATGGAAATACAGGAGCATGATTTTCCACTCAAATGACTTATTGATCAT
This sequence comes from Symphalangus syndactylus, assembly GCF_028878055.3. Taxonomy (NCBI): domain Eukaryota; kingdom Metazoa; phylum Chordata; class Mammalia; order Primates; family Hylobatidae; genus Symphalangus; species Symphalangus syndactylus. The sequence goes on along the minus strand of NC_072428.2, from coordinate 34,642,817 downwards.
ATATGCATTTTGGCTGCTTATAATTCTTACTTAGAAATATGATTTTTAAGAACCCCTTTGAAAAAAATTTTCAAAAAACATGTTGACTTTTCGTTAAACTTAAAAATGTTCCTATTTTTATTTTTTCTGCTCTGCAAGCAAAATCAGGGAAAGAAAGTGTGTGTTTGTGTGAACACACCTGTGTGCTTCAGTGTGGAACAGAATGAGAGGTGGCCAGGGGATGACTAAAAATCCAAGAAGTTCATTTCTCATAGTGTAGCTGTCCGTCATGTCCTAAATGATGAAACCTCCTTAACTTCATTTCTAAACAGGATGGCAAGATATTCTGCCGACGGACAGCTTGTGATTGCCAGAATCCAAGTGCTGACCTTTTCTGTTGCCCAGAATGTGACATGAGAGTCACAAGTCAATGTTTAGACCAAAATGGTCACAAGCTGTATCGAAGTGGAGACAATTGGACCCATAGCTGTCAGCAGTGTCGGTGTCTGGTATGTTGGCTTCCTTTACAGGGTGTTGAGCCTTTACTCTGAAAGAGGTTACAAATTCAGTTGTCTGTGGGACCTAGTTCCCCATTTTTCATAATACTATACAGGGAGCTCTGTGGGGCCTGTGGCTAAGGGTCATGTTCGCTGCCTAAAGATATTCAGGTTGTATTTGAAATACTGTACAAAGTAAAAAGCACATATTTATGGGACAGATTTGACCCAAACAAGGACAGTTTACAGCTATTACTAATAAGAAATCAAGATCAAGAAAAATCTCTGCAAGAAAGGAAGCTTTCAAAACCTTGACTAGTACTTGTAGTCCTGACAGAGCTAAATCTTTCATTTATGTGCCATAATCCTTAAAGATTTCAATATAAGAGGTAACAAAATACAGTAGAAATATAAGAGATTTAATCATAAAGACCTAGAATCTAAATGTGGTCCTCTCACATGCTAGCTTAAAATGATTACCTTGGGCAAGTCCCAGCATTTTACTGACTATTCTGTCCCTCAGGTGGACACAGGTGTGTGAGTACATCTGAGGGAAAGAATGGGCTGTTACGAAGATTACAAGATATGTAAGAAGGACAAATACAGTACTTGGCTCAGAGAAGGTACTTAGTGTATGGTAGTGACTATTGTTAATACTTCCTACCTTGAAAAATCTTTTCAGATACTACATGTTTAAAAAGAAAAAAATGAAGGTTGTTATAAGTATTAATATAGGGCTACTAACGGTATAATTAGATTTGAGAAAGTCCAGAGAAAAGGCTTAATTTCTTGACCTGGTTCTTACGTTTCAAATTATATCACAAAGATTTCTAGCAATGGGAAGACTTCTAGGACACATTGTCATGGAATGTGATGTCCCGTATGTAAAGTCACAACTATGGGACATTCTGAGTTGATTCGTAATGGAAACTATTAGCTGCGTGTCCGTAATTTAACATTTGCTGACATGAATGATTCTCATTTTATGGGTAGTGTATGAAAACAAGTATTCAGATAAATTATGCTCTAAATTTCCATCAGATTTTTTTTAAATCTTCAGGTGAATGTGCAGATAATCTTAACAGAATATGTCTTTCTTAATCACTCCTACAACTGAGAAGTATGACTCAGATAAATAAAAATTGTAGTCATTTTTTAAAACTCCCACCCAAGGACAAAAAAGTCAATACAATTGTAGAATTAGTTTCCCTATGAGACTGGCAATTTGCATTTCTTTTCCAAGAAGCTAATCATCAGGCATCCAGAAGAATTCGTATTAATTTGATGCATGAAATTTTCATAGATAGAATTTCAAAAGTATATCCTCTTCCATCCTAGCCCCTAAGATGAATATTTCTCAGGAAAACTGAAGCTGTTAAACACGTAACTTATGAATTACTTGAGAATACTGTGGGTCATACTTAATAAATATTCAAGACTTTTCATGTGCCAGACTTTGTATGATGTAACAGTGAGCAAGATAGACATGGCCTATACCTACACAAAGCCCATAGTCTTATGGAGATGACTGAACAATTAAACAAGTTACCATATATTATAAGGTATTATGCCATAGATTATAATTCATGATAGCAGAGGAAGAGGATGCATAGTGAAATAGTTTTATTGTGGGCAGCTCAGTGAAGCCACAGATGTCAGATGCTGAGACACACAAAAGCTCCATTTGAACTGCAATCTAGAAAGTTCAGTTATATTCAAAACCATGCAAATCAAAACCACAATGAGATACCATCTCACACCAGTTAGAATGGCCATCATTAAAAAGTCAGGAAACAACAGTTGCTGGAGAGGATGTGGAGAAATAGGAACACTTTTACACTGTTGATGGGACTGTAAACTAGTTCAACCATTGTGGAAGTCAGTGGGGCGATTCCTCAGGGATCTAGAACTAGAAATACCATTTGACCCAGCCATCCCATTACTGGGTATATACCCAAAGAACTATAAATCATGCTGATATAAAGACACATGCACACGTATGTTTATTGCGGCACTATTCACAGTAGCAAAGACTTGGAACCAACCCAAATGTCCAACAACAATAGACTGGATTAAGAAAATGTGGCACATATACACCATGGAATACTATGCAGCCATAAAAAATGATGAGTTCATGTCCTTTGTAGGGACATAGATGAAACTGGAAAACATCATTCTCAGTAAACTATCGCAAGGACAAAAAACCAAACACCGCATGTTCTCACTCATAGGTGGGAATTGAACAATGAGAACTCATGGACACAGGAAGGGGAACATCACACTCTGGGGACTGTTGTGGGGTGGGGTGGGGGGAGGGACAGCATTAGGAGATATACCTAATGCTAAATGACGTGTTAATGGGTGCAGGACACCAACATGGCACATGGATACATATGTAACAAACCTGCACATTGTGCACATGTACCCTAAAACCTAAAGTATAATAATAAAATAAAAAGAAGTTAAAAAAAAAAGAAAAAGAAAAAAATCCCACTTCTCTAACACACACACACACACACAAAAACCATTCTGAAATGGTTCTCTTGACATTGCCCAATCTTAACTTTAAATTTGATTGAAATATTACAGTGCTTCAGGTTCTGCTTTTGACCTTAAGAGAAATTAATTGCTCTTTATATACTAGACAGTACCTTATAATTTATTAGCGTTTATTGACCAAAACTGTGCTAAACATGATGGAGAGAAAGTAACAAGCCCAAAGCCTGAAAGCTCAAAACTTAATGTGGAATTGTACTAATTATGATATGATTATAAGTATCATGTTAAAATAATTATAGGCTGTGCTTGGCACACAAAGAAGCTCACCTAGTTCTTTCTGTGTCCTGCAGTATAGATCGTCAGCAAAAGCATTCTGAAAGAAGTGAGACCTGTAGTAGGTCTTCAAGGAGGAAGTGTATTATATCCTCAATGGTGTAAACTAGAAACATTCAGTGATAAGAATTACTGTGCTCTCTTTCCCCTTCTATGACTTTGGGAATAAAGTTATGCATAGGAACAATAATGAGACATTTTTTGCTTTTCCTCTACAGGAAGGAGAGGTAGATTGCTGGCCACTCACTTGCCCCAACTTGAGCTGTGAGTATACAGCTATCTTAGAAGGGGAATGTTGTCCCCGCTGTGTCAGTGACCCCTGCCTAGCTGATAACATCGCCTATGACATCAGAAAAACTTGCCTGGACAGCTATGGTGTTTCAAGGCTTAGTGGCTCAGTGTGGACGATGGCTGAATCTCCCTGCACAACCTGTAAATGCAAGGTAATTGGATGTTCTGTGGCTATTGAAGCCTTGAACAATTGCCAGAGAACACTTGCAGGAGGTCCACTCCTGATGTTTCTGAATGCACAGGTTCGATTGACATGGTGGAAACTCTGGCATACATTTACTTCTCATAGGAATTTAATATGTATGAATATTATCATAGCTGCACCCTGTAAAAAGGCAAATTCCAAATGGGCATGAAATAAAAGTATTGCTCTTGCCTTTGAACTACATGATTTTGACAATTGATTCTTGGCTGAATTATGACCAATTTAGGCTCTTTTGACCTGCATATTAAATAAAAAGAAAAGAAAGAAAGGGAAAGAACAAGAAAGGGAAGGAGAAAGAAAAGAAAGTAGGGAGGGAGGGAAGGAGGGAGGGAAAGAGGGAGGAAGGAAGGAAACCAGTCAACTTCCTTGCATCCTGGAAAAGTTTCTAAGTTCTTTTATTAAACTGTCAGTGTTAGGGGAAAAAAGTCCTCTCAAGTTGTCTTGCTTCATTTAATTATCAGAGTGCCTAAGGTGGGGACCTGCAGCTCTTGCTACAGCATTTCATTAACAGTGATTATTTCCCTGTCTTTTTGGAGAAGTTTTTATGAGACATCCTCATGTGTCATTAAGATTAAAAAACTGACCATTCTCTCCCTTCAAAGCTCATGAAGAGCTGGAGTGGTAGCTGATTTGGAACAATCATTAGTTAGTGTCGAATCTCTGCCAAAACATCTGTTTAAGATTCCCCATGATTAAACATGTTAAAACTAGGAGTCTACTTGGTCCCGTCAAACCCTGGCTCAGCTTCAAGCATCAGTGGAAGCTTCCCAACTTGCCTCTTTATGCTGTTATAAATGTAGATTTTTTGTTTGTTTGTTTTTCTGGGAAAGTATCATCTTAAGATGTAGCCCCAATAGAAAAAGGATACTATCAGACTTCATTTAGAAAAAGGTCCATGGTCCCATCTGTACCTTCAGTCCCAGAGAACTAAATGACCAGGACACATGGAGACCTTTGTTACTTATTCGATAATTATGTGGAATTATAAAGGTATATTTATATTAGTACATAAAATTTTAATGAATTTATAAGTATTTATATACCTAAATATGCACTATCCCCTTCGTAGTCACCATGAGAGATTTTATGCAAACCTTACTGGACCGCATCTTGGACTTGCCTGCAGATTGTTGGGGGTACTTTCAAATAGCTTCTTAAATGACAAATTGCTATCTTTTAGGGATTTATTTTTGGAAAGAATCTCGCTTGGAATAAGTACAGCAAAACAGGTCATGTGAAAAGTTGGAAATCCCAGGGAGGCCTCCCAAGCAGGGATTGAGTGCAGGTGATGCGTGAAATTGAACTACTAGCAGAATCCCAGTGAGCAGTACCCTGGAGGGTCTGCCAGTCCTTCCTTTATTTCTGCTCTTTCTCTAGTTTTTTTTCCTAACATTGTTTTCTGCTCATTTTTTATAGCCTTCTTGAAGTTTGTCTCAAAATGCAGAAGCTTGTTTTGAATATAAAAATTGCAGACTGCTAATTTATATTCCATGTCTCAACTGGCTAACACATGTTTCTTTGATGTACAGAACGGAAGAGTCTGTTGTTCTGTGGATTTTGAGTGTCTTCAAAATAACTGAAGTATTTAAAATGGACTCATCGCAGAAGAATGGACAAAATGACCATCCAACGTGATTAACAATAAGAATTGGTGGTTTGGTTTTTTTGTTTGTTTTGTTTTTTTAACCACAGATAATTGCCAAAGTTTCCATCTGAGGAAGGTGTTTGGAGGTTGCCTTTTGGACCTACCACTTTGCTCATTCTTGCTGACCTAGTCTAGGTGACCTACAGTGCAGTGCATTTAAGTCAATGGTTGTTAAAAGAAGTTTCCCCTGTTGTAAATCATGTTTCCCTTATCAGATCATTTGCAAATACATTTAAATGATCTCATGGTAAATGTTGATGTATTTTTTGGCTTATTTTGTGTACTAACATGATAGAGACTCAGCTCCTTTTATTTATTTTGTTGATTTATGGATCAAATTCTAAAATAAAGTTGCCTGTTGTGATTTTGTCCCATCTACTGCATACTTAGTGCTGAGATCCCTGTAAAATGTTTTGATGAAAATATGTATATAGAGTCCAATCGCATTATACATACATTTCAAAGTGCTGAACCTTCTTAAATGCCTACTCATTCAGCTTAAACAGGCTGAAGCCAAGTATGACAAAGAAGGGAAGGACCAAAAACATAATCAAAGAATTATTTTAAAGAGAACTCTTGTCTCTCAACATAATCAAAGAATTATTTTAAAGAGAACTCTTGTCTCTCTTGCAAAAATAAAAAAACAATAAATTTAACCCGCAATTTAGAAGCAGCAATGCTTAAAGCTTTTCCTGGCTTTGAAAGCAAAATTACCTTTGTGTCAGATTTATGTGGTACTTGATCATTTATAAAGCGTCACAGTTAGTTATTAATAAAGGTATAATCATAGTACATGTCAGAAGTGTTGTCCTTATATTACAGAAGTGTGAATTAAGGAGTTCCAGTCAACTAATTTGTTTAGAACTAGTTGATTTACAGTGTGTTGGGCTTGGTAATCAAGTCTCCTAATTCCTGTTCAGTGCTTTTTTCTACTAAACTACATTGCCTCTCATATACATGAAGGAGACACCTTTAAAAAAAATCTATTTGTATACTCAGAAGTTATTTTAGAACAGTGAATGTTTCCACTTGAGCCAATATCATGTTTTTAAGAATTGGCAGTTATTAACTTTTACAAAATGAATAAAATGCACAAATGACATTATATCTGAGCTGAGAATTCAAGCTTGGTTGTAGTTTCAGGTAAATCACATCTCAGTGCTTTGTGATACCTACAGCTCTTGAATTCGTCATTACTCTGAATTAAGTTGGTTTTTGGAGTCTCATTCACTCCCCAACTTAAAAGAAGACCTGACTTGTTAAGTCAGTCATGCTAAAAAAATTTAATATCAAATATTAGCCAAATTATTAATTTAAAATTACACGCTTACACAACTATTATTCATTGGTATTTGTCCAGTGGAAATGATACCCAATATTTTTTTGTGAAGATGAAGTTCATTACATAAAATCAATTTTATGTATTGAATTATGATAACAGTTTAAGTACTACATTTGACAAAGACTGATATAATATCTAATTTCTAATAAAAATTAGAACACATCTCTGTTTTAATTTCCTAAATGGAACCTTGAAGAGAATTTTAATATCATTTTTTGAAAAATTTACAACAATTAAAAAAATCTTTTCAATTTTTGTTGAAAAAAACAAAGACATAAGAATTATTTGTGACTGAATATGTCAGGGATTGGCAAACTATGATCTCGTGTTAAATCTCATTATTAATAGCATAAAAGCATTGTGATTCAGTGGAATATGAGGAAAGATGAAAGTTCCACACATTAACTAGACACATATCTAATGAACACAATTTTGCCCCATTTGTTACATCCAGGTTGCATATGAATATATATGTGTATATATGTTATATATATTGTATATTTGTTATATATGCTACATATAAATATATATTCATGCATCCTACATTTATATTTAAATCTACTCATATGTAACATATATATGTAAATACACACACACACACACACACACACATATATACACACATTCCCAGAACTTCCCCTACTCTGAACTTTATAGATCTGTGCTTATGTACTGGTATGAACTTTTGAAATGCATTTTCTTTGAATTGTGGTTACAAACATATGGCTACAGGCTATAGGTTAGATTATATACTAATTGGGTACAGTCTTCATCTACCAGTATTTAGCATAGTGCCTTCCATACAGTGGGTTTTCAATTGAGTCTTTCAAATATTGAATTCATAATTTTTCATAGTATCAAAAAGTTATCATGAGATATTGGAAACCCACTCTAGTAGTTTTAAAATATTCTTAAGCATGAGACTCATTTTAAAAATCAAAATGTATTCAGTCCTTCAATGTGGAAATTGGCTAAAAGCAGAGTTTTTCTGATTGGTGTGGGTGTTGGAACTGGAACACCTTCACACACTCCACCACAGCTCACAACTTTCAACAACACACAGCTGGAAAGCCACTGACCTATTTCTTCACCTTCACTTCTACAAAAAAGGAAATCAGCAGAGTGGTTAAGTGACTTGCTCAGAGTTAACAACTAATTAGTCATAGACCTATAACTACCACCCAACCCACACCTTTTTTCTCTGTGCCATTCTGCTAAGGATTCCAAATGTGTTTCCACATTTCAATTCCAAGTGAGCTTTTTAAACTCCTTTTGAATGGATGACATTAAAAGACAATCTTGGATGAGGTGTAGTATTTCTTATTGTCTTTGTTCTATGTCCCTTCTGACTGTGACTTTGCTTTATTAAAATTCTGGTAATGGGTTATGTGAAACATTTGTATTTAAAGACCATATAGCATATCTAAACCCATAATAGCAATGAGCCATCTACCCAATCACCCAACTTTATGCTTTATAGGAAAATAACTGAGGGAAAATAAAAACATTTTCCAAAGGCAACTACTTCTTTTCTTAGGATTAGAAAACACACACACACACACACACACACACACACACACACACTCCTCAGAATACAATAGAATCTGGCATTAAGAGGTAATATGTATAGCCTGTTTTATGATTTTGTTATTCATTCACCCTTCACTATTTTCTTAATTCAGTGGTAGTGTGGCAGGCTCTGCAAATTCAGAGATGAATAAGACAAAAATTACTCTTTATGGCTTTTGCAGCCTCATATGTAAAAGACTGACAATAAGCTAGAAAATAATTGAGAAATATAACTACTGGCTACGTTAATAATAGGAAAAAAATTGTGAAGTGATAAATTGGGGAGGAACTGGATAATCTCACTAGATACAGGGTGAGGTGATCAAGGAAGAGCTCTCTAAGGGGGTAATAGGCAAGTTGAGACCAGGAGAATGGGAAAGAGCCATACATACAAAGAGCTATGGAAATACTTTTCCAGGCAAAAGAAATAAGTGCAAAGGACTGCAAGGTGGAAAGAAGTATGGTGTGTTGAAGGTCATCAGTGGAGTCAGAAGCCAGTAAGTGAAGGGACAAATGATACAAGGCTGAAGGGGAAGGCTGGAGCAGATGCTGCAGCCCATAGTCCTGAGATGGCCAGTCCCATGTTCATTCTGAGATCAATGGGAACCTACTAAACAATTATACATTTATTTACCCACTCTTTCAGGGACTTACATGTTTATACAATCTGTTTTTTAGCTTTGAATTAATTCATATTTAATTACTATTCAGTAAACATTACAGAATTCCTGTTACGTACCTAGGAAGAATATAAGAATAAAAATACATCATCTTTTCCATTAGAAATTTAATATCTAGATTGAGTTATCATAAAGCAATAAAAAGATGACATAACATGCCCATGAATAAATTCAAAGAATGCTTATCAAAAATAGAGCCTTTACACTTATTTGCTGCCTCTTCAGTACCCTCATTTGATTTCTTAGTTCTTGCCCTTTGCAATCATAATCAGTTGTCTAGTTCAATACTGTGATGCCATCCTATACTATAGTTTCAAACTGGGATAATGAAACAGAGAGGAAGAGGAGAATCTGTTTGATCTAGAAACAGTAACAACTACCCCCACTACTACAACAGCACTAGAATGTAGTAGTCAACTCTCCAAGTTGGGGTTCACCATATAATGCAAAGCTTTTGGGTAGAAATGACTTAGGTTACCAGAGAAAAAAAGATATTTATATAATTTCCAGCAACCTTTCAATACATGGAGTTATTAAATTTTTTAAAAATAAAAGGTTTATTTTTGAGGCAGCAAATCAATATTTTAGGAACTGAGAAGCCAAATATCAGAAACATTTAAACACATGGAAATGAACATTTATCTAGATTAAATGGCAGTTGATATGCCAATCTCATATGATAAAAAAAATGCACAACGTTAAGAGGGACATTTACATACTTTTATAATATTTTAGCACTGTTGTTTCAATAATGTAATGAGCAAAATGAATTTAAGTGTGGGAAATGGTAATGTTTCTTTTACATGCAAAATCAAATCACCTTCAATAATATCGGAAAAAGAACTGATTCCTTGTGTACAAGGCATTCCTAGGGATTTTTTTAATCTAATTTCATATATGACATTTGAAAACGACTTATTTAATGAATAGGCAACTAAACTAGAAATCAGAGTTACAGAGGCATTGAACAGATTTTAACATATCAAATTATAAGGGACAATGCGATTTAAAGAAGTCCCTAATGGGGGGAGTGATGAAAACTGCAACATCAATAAGAATGCATACCTCAAAGGTCTCCATTGATTGATTGTTAGCTGATTATTGTTAGCTGATTATTGCCAGTTGAGAATGTGGGCTCAGTATTCCTGAACTTTTTAATTTTTCCAAAAAGCCATAAATTTGAATTTTAATGTGTGATATCAGTTTTACATTTTTCATCCAGGTTTGAAAGAATAAATTCATACCATACAAAACACATCTATGGACTGATATGAGCCATGGGATCAATTTGTCACAGACCTGGTTTAGGGCCACTGGGAAGTCTAGAAGATAGCTAATACTCCAAATTTTATAGGTCAATAAATCAATTGCTCTGCTCCTTATCCTAACTGCACTCTTCCCCCATTTTTCATTCGCTGTAATTATATGGCACTTATTGGTACCTAATCCCCAGAATTTACTCAGTGTTTTGTGTTTTCAGCAAAGTATGAATGTGGGTATTTCTAGTAATTAGTTCATTTCTACCAGAAGGAGAACACTTGCTTCTCAAGTGAGTGGAACATCAGCATCCTACCTTACTGTTAGACGGCATCATCAGCCACCATAAATATTTCCATTTCTGAAACAAATGATGTGTTTGTAGGATGTACTCATTCAAAAGGTTTAAGATTGAAATGTCTTATTTGTTATCTGAACTGTGCATTGTCCAGACAACAACTATGGATTAATTCTCATAGGTGTACTGATGATGATTAAATTTTATGCCAGTTTGTTGAAAGAACAAGACAGTTGGACCCAAGATCTTCCCCGTTCCAGCCTCACTCTGATTCACAACCAGACAAAGCAAAGCAGACTGTAAAGACACTTTTTCCAAATAAGGTAACATTCACAGGTTCTGGGGATTAGGACATGGACATATAAATTTAGGTCTGGGGGCATCATTTAGCTGACAAAACATTGATCGATCAAGAAAGCCTAAAAAATCTTAATTTAATGCAATTATGTATTAAAGAGTTCTAATTCTTTTCTCTATAGTATAAGCCTTACTTATACATTGGACTAGATACATGTCTATATAATTCTGATTCTCATATAGAAAAGATGCCCTGATATTCAAAGGGTACAAAACACATATATACAAGAACTTCTAAATACTGAATTTTTCTCTAGAAAAAAATTGAATCGAAGGTCTCAAAGGATTAAAACCCTGGATGGAGTTAGGAGGGAATTATAAAAAATTAAGAAGTGAATACCACTTCATTTCAAACAAGGTGTTTTTTACTTCGGAAGGCTGAGGCTGGAGGATCTTTTGAGACCAGGAGGTGGAGACCAGCCTGGGCAACATAGTGAGAACTCGTCTTTACCAAAGAATGAATGAATGAATAACTAAATAAATAAATAAATAACCGGTGGTGGTGGTGCACACCTGTGCTCCAGCTACTCTGAAGGCTAAGGTGGGAAGATCTCTGGGGCTAGGAATTGGAGGTTACAGTGAGCAGTGAGCAGTGATCGTGCCACCACACTCCAGCCTGAGTGACAGAATGAGACTCTGTCTTAAACACATATACACACAGCAAAAATAAAATAAAATAAAAACAGCTTCTGACTACATGACAGAAAAATAGTCAATCAAATATTTATCTGGAATTTCAATGAGACCCATACAACTTTATAAATTCTACTTTGAAAGTCAATTTCAAGCTGGCCTCATACTTAACAGTATTCCAAATAAAGCTTGAGATGGATGCTCTTTTAGCATTATGTATATGTTGCAAATATCTCCTTTTGCCTGCCAAGATAAGAATAAATTTCCCAGAGCATACCTGATGGTATTATACCATATCAGTTGTCATCTCTTAATTGTACGATTAGATTTATTACTATAGTTTATCATTTAGATTTACTCATGACTCCCTTCATTTCATGCAAAAAGAGTTGCAAATAATTCATCTCTGGGCATTTTGAAGAAATGTGGTGATTTTGTATTCAGGAAACAGACTCTAGGCTAACAACTACATTTCAATTAATTATCAAATCAATGTTTAATGGGCAACTCACCCTGGTTCTGTGTTCTCAGAGCTGAGGGAAGAAAGCTAATATAGAACTACTCTACTACTTGACAGAAATTGTACTTAACATTACACAAATGTTGCATCAATTCATGCTTACAACAATTCTAAAAGTTGGAGACAACAGTCCACATTTTACTGATGAGGAAATGGGCAAATGACCATGCCTTATACAGCTGCAGGCAGAGGTTTTGCGATTCTGAAGCTAAAGCTATGTGGAATAGCCAGAAAAGATTTCAAGAGGAAGACTTGAGGTTGCCTTAAAAGACTACAAACAAGAAGACTTTCCTTGAAATAAGAAGGCAGAGAAATGGAAGAACTAGGCTGAAAAAGAGAATACATGTGGTGAATAAGGTAGCATGAGTGAAGATTAGAGCAGGTCTTTTTGTCAAGATAAATGGTCTGGACTGGGTTGCAGAAGATCTGAGATACATTCTGGTTCTTGAGGGACCACCATTTTTACTATAATTCTAGATAGGACTTTGCTATGTTGCATTTGATGAAATAGTATGTGCCTGGCACATGTATGGCTAGAAGGGTTCTCTTAGTTCATGATTCAACAGCTGTTAATTTTCACTTTTACATTCTGGATAAGATGGGTAATTATATTCAGCTGTCTGCAACCATCCTGCTACTGCTGTCTCACAGACCTGTGCCTCTTCCTTTGTTCTCAGGAACAGGGTTGCACTGTGAGCTGTGAAATGCATCCAGCTGTCCAGTGCCTGGCAGAAGCTTGTTCATCATCTGCCTCCCTACTCTGGATCTAGATGGTTCAATTACACTGCTTTTCAATGGAGAGATTTATCTTTCCAGTCACTTTACATAGCAATCTTAGAAAATATGAGAAATCACTCCGACTCCACAATGGACAAAACTACTAAAAATGTCCACAGTTTAGAGCATGAAAAAATTATGTATTATAAAAAAGACAAAATTTAGGAGTGAATCTACAGAACTAGGATCAAGAAAAAGAGCCTTACTGGCCTTTGTGAACAGCCCACATGATGTGAAATAGCAAAGGTGAGGAACAGACAGTATGCAGTGGCTTCAAGCTAGTAAAACAAACTCCTGTATTTAGTTCAAGCTTTGGAGCACAACACCAAAAGATGGTTGGATTTGTGGAGACTGTCCTGAGAACTTCCTGTCTAAGCACCTGCGCATTTCTTTTTCAATGAACTTTCTTCAATGAAAAGAAACCAACTGCCTATGGATCATGCCTATTTCTTCAATAACTTACTAACTCGTCTTTATGCTAGACATTGAATGCTTATTTTACTGAGCATTTCTTTTTGACAATGTCATTTAAGAGCACCAAGGTACATAAAACAATTTTCCAGGCATTTGGAGGAATGACATTCTTTCCATATGAAAGGATACAGTACACAGCATTGCACTGATTTAATAAAACACATTTCCATCTTTAAAAAAAAGCAACTCTGAAGGCTAGGGATTCATGTTGCTAATTTTTAGGACAAAGACTCTATAAGCTACTTTGAAGGTCTCTGTGAAGCAGCGTATGAACAGTGACTGATTGTGGTATCAATGCAATTGGAAGCAGACTCGCTCAACAGTCCTGGAGATCTAGCGGCATAGTCAGGGGCAGTCAGCAGGTCTGTAGGAGGTTAGGGGTCCTCAATCTCAGAAATGAATAAATGACATTGGTTGTGATTTGACTGTTGGTGCTGAGTTAACTGTTTTGCACAGTTTCAATGTAACAGGTGTGTAATAGGAGAGTTTGGAGCATGGGATGAGGTCACAGGATATTATTTTGATGCCACTGTGTGGCATATGAATAAAGCTACTTGTATCATATGAATAAAGCCACCTGTACCATAGAGGCTGGAGAATACAGTGGCAAACGGAAGAAGAATGAGAACAAACTTAAAGTGGAAAGAGCACAAGTCTTGGAGCCAGACAGACCTGGGTTTGAATCTCAGTTACATTACCTCTTAGTTGGGTCAACTGTGAACAAGTTACTAACCTGCTAGAGTGTCAGAATTTTTGTTTATTAAAACAAATAGTAAAAGCTACGTATCTTGAGGGGCTTTTACAAAATTAAGAGACACTTTATGAAATGAGAATAGTAGGCACTGGCGACTTCAAATGGAGGGAGGGAGGGAGGCAAGGGCTGAAAAGCTTCCCACTGGGTACTATGTTCACTATCTGAGTAATCAGATCAATAGAAGCCCCAAACCTCAGCACCATGCAATACATCTTTATCAAAAACCTGCACACGTACCATTTTTTAAAATGGAATTTTTTAAAAAAGAGATACTTTATTAAGTACATAAGCCATACAGATGCTAAATGAACAGGTTGTTATTAGGAGTCTTTTTTGATGTTTTTAACCTCTTAAGATGCTCTACTCCCTCTTGTCTCATTTCCTAAAGCAACTACATAAGTAGCTGGCAAAGGATTGGGCTCTGCTCTTCTTCAGAATCCAAAATATCTTAATATCTTAGCTGTATTGATCAGCCATCAAACAAACACACATCTTATGCTTTTGTTTCCCTCCAAGGAGATGAATGAGCAACTTCAACATATGAGGGCACTTAAGGCGCAGCAGGTAGTTTTAAAAAGATAAAAGAACTTCTAACAAGCTGGGTAAATTATGTAATTGTTCAGCACTTGAATTCTGCTGTCAGGCTGTATAGACAAGTGGGATGATCATAAAAAGGTATATTATAGGTACGTAGTTGCATGCAAGTAGATAATTATTATCTACTGGCCAAAAGACTGAAATTCAATGGCAAATACAAGTCAGGTAATTTGAAGTCATTTGCTCTAATAAATAAAATATTAGGTGGCTAAAAAGGCTGGGTATTGTTTCCCCTGGAAAACCTGCAAGACAGGAAACACTTTACCATAAAATGTACATGCAGAATACCCTATTCCTCTGCAGAGTTAAGAAATGGAGGGAATGTCTGGAGAAACAATATATTTGGTGGCACTATTAAAATAATAAAAGGCAAATAACTTGATTTAAAAATGGGCAGAGGACATGAACAGACATTTCTCCAAAGAATACATAAAAATGGCCAACAGATACATGTAAAAGTGATCAACATCACTAATCATCAGGTAAATACAAATTAAAACCACTCTGAAATATCACCTCACACCCATTTGAATGACTATTACATACAAGACAAGAGTTAACAAATGTTGGCACGGGAGTGGAGAAAAGGGAAAGTTAGTATATTGTTGGTGGGAATGTAGACTAGCACAGAATTGTGGAAAATAGTATGCAGTTACTTAAAGAAATTAAAAATAGAACTACTAATGACTCAGCAGTCCTACTTCTGGATTTATATCCAAAGGATATAAAAATCATTATTTTGTAAAGGTATCTGCACTCCCATGCTCACAGAGGCATTTTCACAATAGCCAAGATATGAAAACAACCTAAGTGCCCATCAATAGATGAATGAAGAAAATATAACATATATTTAGGTATTATATATATATATTTATAATAAAATATTATTCAGCCTTAAAAAAAAGCAGATCTTGCCATTTGCCACCACATGAATGGACCTAGAGGACATTATGTTAAGTGAAATAAACTAGTCTAGAAGAAATATATTGCATGATCTCACTTATATGTGGAATGTGTTTTAAAGAAGATCGAATACACACAAAGCATAAAACAGTGGTTGCAAAGTGGGGGTGGGCATGAAATGGCAAGATGTAGGTAAAAGGAAACAGATATGTAGGGTGAACAGGTCTAGAGATCTAATGTACAACATGAGAACTGTGGTTAAAAAATTGTATTACATTAGAAATTTTTGTTAGATAAGTAGATTTTAGCTGCTCTTTCACCAAAAAAACTGTGTGAGATGATAGATTTGTTAATCTGCTTCAATATAGTAACCATTTTGCAATCTATATGTGTTCTATAATATCATGTTGTAAACCTCAACTACACACAATAAAACTCACTTAAAAAAAGAGAGGGAGACAAAACGAACTTTTCAAACCATAGAGAAGACTTGGAGTAAAGTGGCTCACATGTCCCCTTCTTTCATGTCTTCCCCAAATCTACAACTGGTCCCCGCCATGTGAGCTGTCAAGTGGTCTTTTTTGTAGTTGCCCAGTCAAGACAGTCAATCAGTATTTACTGACTGCCCATGACTGAACTATATCTCATAAATACTAAAAGAAAAAAAAAACCAAAAAAACATATCCAGGTGTTCAGAATGAAATCTTACTAAAAAAGATCCCTGTGAGTGACTGAAACAGGTGGGCCATCTCTTCTTCACCTGGATACTAACACTGTCTTATGCCAAAGAATAGACCAATGATTCTTCTGCCTATTCCCAGGGAAGGGAAACATCAAGAATCCAATTAGATAAAGTATAGACATTATAATTTGATTTTTAGGGAGAGGAAGGAACTAACATGGCATTAAAACAGCAGGTATGAGATGCTGCAATTATCCTTTCCAGATACAATTATCTAGATAATTTATACCAAAACTAATGTGGAATAAAAACAAAAACAATTGTTTAAATTATACATATTATAAGAAAATAATTCTAGAATGAATCTGTGAGTTTAAATTATGTGGCATACATGTTGAATTGGTTTCAGGACAAAAGCATTTCTTATGTGCCCACTGTGTGTCAGTCAGGGAACAGAATATCAAATACCAAATACCACATGTTCTCACTTGTAAGTGGGAGCTAAATGATGAGAACGCATGGACACATAGAGGGGAACATACACAGGGGCCTTTCAGAAGAGGGAGAGGATCAGAAAAAATAACTAATGGGTACTAGTCTTCATACCTAGGTGATGAAATAATCTGTACCACAAATCCCCATGACACAAGTTTTCTTGTGTAACAAACCTGCAATTGTACCCCTAAACTTAAAAGTTAAAAAATGAGAATGAAATAATACTAGTCCTTGTCCTTGAGGAGCTTAACATTTATAAGGGATTATAGACTATGAATTTAGAATAATGTGTTAAAATTTGTGATAGAGTTCACTATAAGATGCTAAGAAAGTAAAAAGGAAAAGCACCTGACCCACACTTTGAAGAAAAAGTTGTTAGAGAAACCCTCGGGAGGCCTAAATTGAGATGGAAATATTTAAAGGAAGACTATGGTAAATAGTGTTCCAGAAAATGAGAAAAGCTTAAGGAAATTCATGGAGGAGTGATACGGTATGATGCCTGTAGGTAATTTCATACTGATATCCTGATGAAATAAGAGCTAGGGGAAAATAGTAAGAAGTAGCTTAATGAGGGAGTTGGGGCCAAGTTTTAAAGGGTCCTGTAGGGCAAAGCATGAAACAATGAAATAATGAGCAGGGAAAATATTATGATAATCCAATTCTGAAGTTAAACATAGGAAAAAAATATTTCAGCATTGACAACTCCCTGATCCTTTAGCATCTGCCACAAAGGTTTTAGAAACTCTGCAATTTTGTGTTAGGACTTCTGGAATAAAGGAGCCAAGACATCTACAGAGTGGCGAGTCAAACATACTTGGAGAAATAGCAGCATTATTGGGGGTGGGGCGGGGGTGGCACAGAGAACAGGTGATCCCAGAAAAAACATTGACCAAGAACTTTTCTGGTTACAATCCTTACAATACATTTTTCCTACATTGGCTTCTATCCTCCTGTTCTTGCAACTTTTGGTTTTGAAAGCTATTAAGGCTGCAATAGAATGGTGTCAGTGAATTTAGAGGGTGTATCTTTAAGGGAGTGGAATAACTGGAAAAAGGTAGAGCAAAAGTTTAAATATCCAAAAAAAGTGTGAGTAGATTGGGTGCATATAATCCTCTTTCCAGTCTCCCTCTGAGGATTAAGAAAAAGAGTGAATTGTAAGAAATGATTGGACTCTTAAGATAGTCTCTGTGGACAGGGAATTCATTCATTTATTTTACCTTTGATGTGTAAGTTTTAGGCATTCATTTATTCATTCTTTTCTGCATTGTTCTATTCATTCATATAATTAATTTACTCATCCATATCTTCATCTATCCATTCAGTAGAACTTCCTTACTTTAGAAAATAACTTTTAAGTCTGTAAACAGCTTAAATAACCCTAGAATGGTCAAGAAAACTCTAAGTATTACCAAGACACTAAAGAAGTAGAGGGGTTATTATAACACTTATTACTTTCTGTGATCTAGGCATTACTGATAATTTCCTTTATGATAGTTATAATTTCCTTAATGTGCAGAATAAGCATATGACAATGTTACTATTTTAAATACCATTCTTCTAATGAGGAAACTGAAGCAGAGAGTTTAACTATTGATAATCTGCCTAAGGTTGCAGAGTTCTTAAGAGGCAGTGCTGGGATTTGACCCTGCTAGGTAAGTTAACCTCCAACTCGCCACCTGAGCTAATCATGCATTTCCTGTTTGTACTAGAATATAATTTTGAAATTATGGGTTTTTTTTCTGTTCACCTGTTTGTTTGTTTGTTTACTAAGTTACTCAACTATACTTCTGCCTTTTATTCTCATCACTGAATATTTGGGGTTGGGTCTAGTGAGAAAAAACAGGAACAATGTTAGATATAATCAAGCAGAGGGAATTTAATACAAGGGATTAGTACCACATGTGTTGGAAGAGCTCTGATGCTAAACAGAAGGAGCCAATCCAGAGATAAGCTGCAGCTGGAAGCTTGGAGAGGGATGACAAGGAGGTAGTGTTATCAAAGCACAGAAACCAGAGTCATGGCCAAGGCTGAAGCAGGGTGGGAGCTTGAGCCACAGGGGAAGCACAACCATTATTAAGAACATTGCTCAAGGCAGAGGGACAATAATTTCTACTCTCCCTCTACTTTTCAATCTTCTACTAACTTCTCCCTTTATTTCAACCTTCCTGGGAGCCAGGAGAAAAAGCATTCTTGGAAAATTCAAGAACTGGTTTTACAAATAGCTCATAGGTCAGTTTGCCCCAGAAGCTCATTCTCTGATTGATCTGTAATTCCATTTTCTATTCTTAGACTGATTTGTAATTAAACTGCAGATATTGCCAACAACTTGTAAAAATCAAGCATCTATTTTAGGAGATCTGATTGGTGACAGAATACAGATATGCATACTCTTGAAAGAGATAGGATCACCTGTCCCTTGGATAACAGCCAGTAACATGTGGCATTGATGTGAGTTAAAAAGAAAAAAAGAGAAAAGGGAAATGGTACCTGCTAAGGTCTGAATGTTTGTTTCCCCATAAAATTCATATGTTGAAGCCCTAACCCCCAAGGTGATGGGACTAGGAGATGAGGCCTTTTGAGAGGTCATTAGGCCAAGAGAGCAGAGCCCTCATAAATTGGATAGTGTCCTATAGTCCTTATAAAATATGCTCAAGGGAGCTTGTTTGGCCCTTCCACCAAATGAGAACACAGCAAGAAGGTGCCACCCATGAACCAGGAGCCAGGCCCTCATTGGACACTGAGTTGGCCAGTGCCCTGATTTTGGACTTCCCAGATTCTACATCTGTGAGAAATAAATGTCTGTGGTTTATAAGCCACCCAGTTTATGATATTTTCTTATAGAAGCTCTAATGGACAAAGTACCTTTGCTAGAACTTAATGACCTAAGGAAGTTAAATCTCACTTTTAATACCACAGTTATATACTCTGTGTCCATAAGGTCTTTATGTATTTTCCCTCAATAACTTCTAAATTAGACTCCCCCAAAGCATCATTATTTATTGTAGAATTGATTTCTTTTATCTTATTGAAAAAAAAAGACAATCCATGCAACATTTCAGTTAAGCATATATTTAGTAAGAAAACTATGGCACGCAGTAAGAGTTAGAAGTGTCTGTTATTGGATGATTGATGATTTATTTACATATTTAGACACAGGGTTTGCTACCCCTTCAACAATTTCTGCTGTATTTGAAAGACCCCAGAATGTCTAAGATAATATTCCATAAAGGGAACCCATCTTATCCCTGCAAAAAGAAAAAAATAGTGTTTGGCTACTTTTACACTTTTGATTGTCACCTTTGGTGTTGTCATGAATTGTCTCAATTCAAAAAATCTGCATGAAGTAGACTTTCTACCCGATTTCCTCATTAGCATTGCATTACCCTGGACCATGACCTGATGTCCTTTCTCATTTTACTTTCAGGATCTTTCAATTCCAGTTGTGTTCATCTAAACTGTTATAGATCAGCCTGTCTTTAATGGCTCTGAGTTCACTAGGGTCTTCTCCAGTGCAGCTGGTCATAAGCTTCTCTGAAGGATATCACACTTACTTAAGAATATAGGCTATCTCTGAAGACAACTTTGAGCTCAAGCCTCAGCAGCAATTTGTTCCAGTAAATCCTTCTGACGTCTTTAGCATGACATCTTTTTCCCTTTCAGTCAAAATTTGCTGAGCAATTGCTGCATCTCTACATTTCCTTTTGCCTGTCTAGAAAACTTGAGGACATCTGACATAATTGAATAATGGAATGACAAAAATCTTACATGGCAAATTGGATGAATTTCTAAACTTTCTTTTCTCCCTTAGTTTCCTCAGCCTGGTTTTCTTTCTATAAAAACCCATCGTTTCTGTCATTGTAAAAGTCTTGCTTGAAAGAAATACCTTATATTAGTGAAACCATGTTATATGTATCTGTAATAATTGGACATATCTCTTCCGTGCCTAATTTTAGAAGCAACTAAGAGACAGCAAAGAAAGTAGAGATTTTTTAAAAAGTTATATTATTATAGATAGAGCTATGTAGAGGATGCGACTTGGGCATGCAGCAACAATGGACATCATAAAATAGATCTCCAGAATTAAATAGATTTATCCACCTAGGATTGGACAATAGCAGGTCTCCTCCCACAAAAGTAGTGCCTGCCACTGTGAAATGTAACACATAGAGGAGCAGGGTAAGATGCACATTCTCTGTGGGAAGACCGATGTCAAAATTCAAGGAGGAAAGAAGGAGCTAAGTTCTGCAAGCACCCAGCTCTTTTTCTGTATTGGCTAATGATAAGTAATTTATTCTTACTTGGGATGTAGCAGGTAAATCGGAAGAAATAATTCAGGTTCCTCCACCAAAAAATAAAAAGCAAAAATAAAAATAACATGCCTGTGGTCCTAGCTACCCAGAAGGCTGAGGTGGGAGCATTCCTTGAGCCCATGAGTTCAAGGGTACAGTAAGTATGATTGCACCACTGTACTCCAGTCTGAGTGACAGAGACAGGCCTGAAAAAAAAAAGGGGGGGAGTAGAGACACATGTTCTCTATCAGTCACCTCCTGTTCAATTTACAGCTTAATCTTTCCTGTTGTTCTCCCTTTCTTTCCTTCTGGTTTTATACTTATTTTTTTCCCCAATTTTGTTTAATTCAGACAGCAACTATTGATTGAATATCTGCTTTAAGCAGGTTTCTACAGGGGTCTTCTTATTTTCCAGTTCTTGCTCCATTCTTATCCATTCTCTAGGCCTACCAGTGGCCTACATGGGCACTGCTGAATTTATTGGAAGAAAACAACAATGAGGGTAAGGCTCCTATATATATATTTGCTGAGTTCTCTTTTGAGTATTATTTTTAAATAATTGGTTTAATAATTTAACCCATATTTATTGGGCACTGTAATAATATGTGACATTCTTCTAAGTGCTAAGGATAGCATAGTAAGCAAGACAAGTTCTTACCTCTAGATGGTTACATTTCAGGAAAATTAACAAAATAAACAAATAGATATATAATGTAATGTCAGGTATAAATAAGTGCGTTCAGGAAAATAACACAGGGTAAAGGGAAATGAGAGAGGAGATGTATCTTTGGATGGGATGGTAAGGTATGATCTTTCTAAGGTGACCACCTTTAAGGAGAGGTCAGAGTGAAGTGAGGTAGTCAGTGATGCAAATGTGTGAGGGAAGGACATTTAAAGTAGATGCAGCAACAGGTACAAAAGGCTTAGGTTAGACAAAAAAATGACCTAAATGAAGGGCATAAAACATCATTCCCCAAAAACATCTAACCCAAAACCTCAGATTACATATTTTTTAAGAACACACAAAGTATTTATGAAAATAGACCATAGTCTGATATGTAAATCGAGTGACAACAGGTTTTGAAAAGATTAGATGCATACATGGTATATTATCTGAACACCATGTAATTAAACTAAAAATCAACTTATAAAGCAGTTCTATGTGTTGGTAAATTAAATACTTGTAGGCCAGGTGCAGTGGCTCCTGCCTGTAATTCCAGCACTCTGGGAGGCCAAGGTGGGCGGATCACAAGGTCCGGAGATTGAGATCATCCTAGCCAACTTAGTGAAACCCTGTCTCTACTAAAAATACACAAATTAGCTGGGCATAGTGGCACGTGCCTGTAATCTCAGCTACTCAGGAGTCTGAGGCAGGAGAATGGCTTGAACCTGGGAGGCGGAGAGTGCAGTGAGCCGAGATAGTGCCACTGTACTCCAGCCTAGTGACAGAGTGAGACTCCGTCTCAAAAAAAAAAGAGAAATATTTCTAAGTAGCACATAAGTTAAAATATTATTTAAAAAAATTGAACTTAAAGAAAAAACTGCATCTTAAGATGTGTGGGATGTAGCAATTATAGTAGAGAAAAAATTGTAACCACACCACACTTTTATACATTAAAAGTACTAAATTTAACAAGTGATATGGATTGGTGGTGTCTCCATCTCACCTTGAATTGTAATAATCCCCATGTGTCAAGGGTGGGGCAAGGTGGAGATAAATGAATCATGGGGGTGGTTTCCCCATACTGTTCTCATGGTAGTGAATAAGTCTCATGAGATCTGATGGTTTTATAAATGGGAGTACCCTTGCACAAGCTTTCTCTTGCCTGCTGCCATGTAAAACATGCCTTTGTTCCTCCTGCACTTTCCACCATGATTGTGAAGCTTCCCCAAACATGTGAAACTGTGAGTCCATTAAACCTCTTTTTCTTTATAAATTACCCAGGCTTGGGTATGCCTACTGGGCAGCATGAAAACAGATTATTAATACAGAAAATTGGTACCAGGTACTGGAGTGCTGCTGGTAAACATACCTGAAAATGTGGAAGCAAATTTGGAACTGCATAAAAGGCAGACATTGGAACAGTTTGGAGGGCTCAGACAAGACAGAAAAATGTGGAAAAGTGTGGAAGTTCCTAGAGACTTGGAGGGCTCAGAAGACAGGAAGATGTGAAAGAGTTTGGAACTTCCTAGAGACTTGTTGAATGGCTTTAACCAAAATGCCAATAGTGATATGAACAACAAAATCCAGGCTGAGGTGGTCTCAGGTGGAGATGAGGAACTTGTTGGGAACTGGAGTAAAGGTCACTCTTGCTGTGCAAAGAGACTGGTGGCATTTTGCCCCTGGCCTAGAGATCTGTGGAACTTTGAACTTGAGAGAGATGATTTGGAGTATCTGGTGGAAGAAATTTCTAAGTGGCAAAGCATTCAAGATGGGACAGAGTGTAAAAGTTTGAAAAATTTGCAGCCTGACAATGCAGTAGAAAAGAAAACCCATTTTCTAGGGAAGAATTCAAGCTAGCTACAGAAACTGGCATAAGTAATGAGGAGCCAAATGCTAATCACCAAGACAATGGGGAAAATGTTTCCAGGGCATGTCAGAGACCTTCCCGGCAGCTGATCCCATCATAGGCCTGGAGGCGTAGAGGGGAAAAATGGGTTTCCAGGCTGGATCCAGGTCCCCCCTGCTGTTTGCAACTTTTGGATTTGGTGCCCTGCATCCCACATGCTCCAGCCATGGCTAAAATGGGCCAAAGTACAGCTCAGGTCATTGCTTCAGAAAGTACAAGCCTCAAGCCTTGGACATTTACATGTTTACATGTGGTGTTGGGACTGTGGGTGCACAGAAGTCAAGAATTGAGGTTTGAGGACCTCTGCCTAGATTTCAGAGGATGTATGAAAACTCCTAGATGTCCAGGCAAAAGTCTGCTGCAGGGGCACAGCCCTCGTGGAGAACCTCTGCTAGGGCGGTGCAGAAGGGAAATGTGGGGTTGGAGTCCCCACACAGTCCCTACTACGGAACTGCCTGGTGGAGTTGTGAGAAGAGGTCCCCCATCCTCCAGACTCCAGAATAGCAGATCCACCAACAGCTTGCACCATGTGCCTGGAAAAGCTGCAAATACTTGACACCAGCCTGGGAAAGCAGCCAGGAGGGGCATTGTACCCTGCAAAGCCACAGGGGCAGAGCTTTGCAAAACCATAGGAATCTACCTTTCACATCAGCATGACCTGGATGTGAGACTTGGAGTCAAAGGAGATCATTTTGGAACTTTAAAGTTTAATGACTGCCCTATTGGATTTCAGAATTGCATGGGACCTGTAGCCCCTTCATTTTGGCAAATTTCTCCCATTTGGAATGGGTATATTTACCCAATGACTGTATCCCCATGGTATCTAGGAAGTAACTAACTTGCTTTTGATTTTAAAGGCGCAAAAGTAGAAGTGATTTGCCTGGTCTCAGATGAGACTTTGAACTGTGGACTTTTGAGTTAATGCTGAAGTGAGTTAAGACTTTGGGGGACTGTTGAGAAGGCATGATTGGAGGCATGTGAGGACATGAGATTTGGGAGCGGTCAGGTGCAGAATGATATGGTTTGGCTCTGTCCCCACCCAAATCTCAACTTGAATTGTAATAATCCCTGTGTGTCAAGGGAGGGGCCAGATGGAGATAATTGAATCATGGGGACAGTTCCCCCATATTGTTCTTGTGGTAGTGAATAAGTCTCATGAGATCTGATGGTTTTATAAATGGGAGTTTCCTTGCTTAGCTCTCTCTTTTCTGCTGCCATGTAAGACATGCCTTTGTTCCTCCTTCATTTTCTGCCATGATTGTGAGGCTTCCCCAGCCATATGAAACTGTGAGTCCATCAAAACACTTTTTCTTTATAAATTACCCAGTCTTGGGTATGTCTTTATTGGCAGCATGAAAACAGACTAATACAACAAGATAAGACCCCATCTCAAGAAGTTAGAAAGAAATAATATCAAAGCAAACTTGTGAAAATCAGAAGGAAGTAATATTAATAATATTGAAAACAAGCAAATAAAAATAAAATAAACATTTAATTGAAAGGATCAGTGCAGTGAACAGCTATTTTAAAAGGCTAATGAAATTGTTAAATCTCTAATTAGATTGACTATGGTAGTGACAGGAAAGAGTTGAGAAGGCACATGTAGTTGTCATCAGAAAAGAAAAAGAAATGACATCAGAAAAGATGCTGCAGTAAAAAAACAGTCTACTACAAAGTTCTATAAACTATTAAATTAAAAATTTAGATAAAATGAGCCTACATTAAAAATATTATCTAAGTATTTTATATTTTCTTAAAATGTAGAATTCATGTTAAAATTATGTTAAAAACTAAAACTAACTCTAGGCCTGCTTGGTTTCATTAGGAAACTCTCCTAAGCATTCAAGAGAGAAATAATTTTAATCATATATAAATTCTTTTAAAAAATCCCAGAAAATGTGTGAGACTAGTAAGGACATTGAAATTCAACACTGACATTACAAAAATTTAAAGAGACATGCTCACTTGTAAACAATTGTAAATATAACATTAGCAAACTGAATCCAGAAATATGTGAAATAATAATACATCATATCTAAGATTAATTACTCAACAGTGAAACACATTTAACTGCAACAGATAGATATACATAATTATATTTACAGATTAAAGGAGAAAAACTTAAGTACAGAAAGAACATTTGATAAATCCAGCATCCCTTTATAATAAAAACCCTCAATAAAATAGGCATAGTAGTGACTTAGCTCAAAGTAATAAAAGCCATGCCACAGCCAACATTATATTGAATGGGGAAAAGTTGAAAGCGTTCTCCCTGATAACTGGAACAAGCTAAGATGCCCACTTTCACTACTTTTGTTCAAAATAGTACTGGAAGTCCTGGCCAGAGCAATCAGACAAGAGAAAGAAATAATGGGCATCCAAACTGGAAAAGAGGAAGTCAAACTGTCACTGTTCACTGATGATATGATCGTATGCCTAGAAAACCCTAAAGACTCATCCATATAGCTCCTAGATCTGAAAAATTGAATTCAGTAAAGTCTCAGGATACAAAATCAAGGTACAAAAATCAGTATCATTGCTATACACCAACAATGACCAAGCTGAGAAAAAAATCAAGAATTCAATCCCTTTGACAACAGCTGCAAAAATAAAAGAAAAAGAAAACTTAGGAATATACTCAACCAAAACTGTGAAAGAACTCTACAAGAGAAACTATAAAACACTGTTAAAATAAACCATAGATGACACAAACAAATGGAAACACATCCCATGCTTATGGATGGGAAGAATCAGTATTGTGAAAATGATGATACTGCCAAAAGCAATCTACATTTTCAATGCAATTCCCACCAAAATACCACCATTATTCTTCACAGAACTAGAAAAAGCAATCATAAAATTCATATGGAATCAAAAAAGAGCCCACATACCCAAAGAAATACTAAAGCAAAAATAACAAATCTGGAGGCATCACATTACATGACTTAGTATTATACTACAAGGCTGTAGTTACCATAACAGCATGGCACTGGTATAAAAATAGGCATGTAGACCAAGGGAACAGAATAGAGAACCCAGACCTAAAGCCAAATACTTCCAGCCAACTTGGACAAAGGACACACAAACATAAACTGGGGAGGGGACACATTATTCAATAAATGGTGCTGGGATAACTGGCAAGTTAGATATAGAAGAATGAAACTGGATCCTCCTATCTCACCCTATACAAAAATCAAGTCAAGATGGATAAAAGACTTAAAGCTAAGACCTGGATCATAAAAGTCCTAGAAGATAACATCTGAAAAACTCTTCTAGACATTGGCTGAAGCAAATAATTCATGACTAAGACCCCCAAAGCAAATGCAACAAAAACAAAAAAAAATGAGACCTAACTAAAAAGTTTTTGCACAGCAAAAGAAATAATCAACAAACAGACAACGCACAGAATAGGAGAAAATATTTGCAAACTATGCATCCAACAAAGGGCTAATATCCAGAATCTACAAGGAACGCAAATAAATCATCACGATAAAAACAAATAATCCCATCAAAAAGTGGACTAAGGACACGAATAGACAATTCTCAAAAGAAGATATACAAATAGCCAACAAACATATGAAAAAAATGCTCAATATCACTAATTATCAGGGAGATAATTAAAACCACAATGAGATTACTACCTTACTCCTGTAAGAATGACCATAATTAAAATATCAAAAATCAACAGATATTGGTGTGGATGTGGTGAGAAGGGAACATTGCCATTGCTGGTGGGAATGTAAATTAGTACAACTACTATGGAAAATAGTATAGAGATGCCTTAAAGAACTAAAAGTAGAACTACTATTCAATCTAGCAATCCCACTACAGGGTATCTACCCAAAGGCAAAGAAGTCACTATATGAAAAAGACACATGCATGGGCATGTTTAAAGCAGCACAATTGGCAAATAGCAAAGATATGAAACCAACCTAAGTGCACATCAACCAATAAGTGGATAAAGAAATTGTGGTGTATTATAAACCATGGACTACTATTCAGCCATAAAAAGAAACAAAATAATGTTTTTTTACAGCAACTTGGATGGAGTTGGAGGCCATTATTCTCAGTGAAGTAACTCAGGAATGGAAAACCAAATATCATAGGTTCTCATTCATAAGTGGTTGCTAAGCTATGAGGATGCAAAGGCATAAGAATGATATAATGGACTTTAGGGACCTGGAGGAGAAGTTTGGGAGAGGGGCGAGGAATAAAAAGCTACACATTGGGTACAGTGTACACTGCTTGGGTGAGGGGTGCACCAATATCTCAGAAATCACCAAAAAAGAACCTATCTATGTAACTATAAACCACCTGTACCTCAAAAACTGTTGAAATAAAAATAAAAAACAAAGAAAATAAAAAATAAAAATAAAGGAGAAAAACTATCTTAATAGAGGCAGAAAAATTGCTTGAAAACAGTAAAGATTCCTTCATATCAAAAGAAAGTACGAAACTAAGAATAAAAAGGAATTTCACTAATCTGATAAAGATTTTTGGTAAAAGAAGTACAGCAGACATAATATTAAAAGGTGAAACATCGAAATTTGTTTCCCTTTGGGACAAGGAACATGACAATGATATCTACCATTATCACTTCTATTTAGTTTTCTATCTAAAGTCTTAGACTCAAACTAGGGAGAAAATAATATTAAAGTATAAGAATTAGAAAAAACATACACAAAATTATCATAATTTTTGATATGATTGTGTTCATAGAAAATCCAAAAAGATCTGAAGATAAACTGTTAGAACATATAAATCATTAAGATGATATTAAAGTATAAAAATTAGAAAAAAAATACACAAAATTATTATCAGGCCAAGCATAGTGCCTCATGCCTGTAATCCCAGCACTTTGGGAGACCGAGGTGGAGGGATCCCTTGATGCCAGGAGTTCGACACCAGACTGGTCAACATGGTGAAACCTTACCTCTACTAAAAATACAAAAATTATCCAGGCATGGTGGTACACTTCTGTAATCCCAGCTACTCAGGAGGTTGAGGTAGGAGAATCGCTTGAACCTGGGAGGCAGAGGTTGCAGTGAGTTGAGATCACACCACTGCACTCCAGCCTGGGTGACAGACAGAGTGAGACTCTGTCTCAAAGAAATAAAAATAAATAAATAGATTATAATTTTAGTTGATATGATTGTGGTCATGGAAAATCCTACAGAATCTATAAATTATTGAAAGAGATAAATCATTAAATTGTTACTTTTTTGGAAATAATGTCACCCAGGCTGAAATGCAGTGGCCTAATCATGGCTCACTGAAGCCTCAAGTAGTCCTCCCACCTAAGCCTCCCTGTAGCTGGGACTGCAGATGCACACCACTGCACCTGGCGAATTTTTGTAGAGAAGGGGTTTTGCTATGTTGCCCAGGCTGGTCTTGAACTCCTAGGCTCAAGTAATTTGCCCACTTCAGTCTTCCAAAGCACTGGGATGACAGGTGTGAGCCACCACGCCCAGCCAACTTGTTATAAATTATTAGATTAGTGAAATTATTGATTGACAGTTATTCACAGTTGCTGAATATTAAATCAAAATAAAAATAAATTTAATCCTACTCTCCAGACACAAATACACAATAAATAAATAAAAACAACTTATTGCACCATCAAAACTTATGAATTAGCTAGTAATAAGGACAACAAAAGTTGTGGAAATTTTCCAGGGGTAATAATACAATTTTACTGAAAAAGCAGACCCAAAGTTAGAGATATACTATGTTCACAGATATAAAGAGCCAATATTTTAATGTCACTGATTTTGCCCAAATTAGTATAAGAGGTTTATGTTATCCCAGACTCTGCAAATATTTTAGTATATTGGCAAGATAATTCTAATTTTTTGAGTGTGATTCAAAAAATAATAAAGTATACGCCTCAAGAATATAATAATTATAGCTAATGAAAATAATAAAGTGAAAGACTTGTTTTCTCAGATGCCATTATTTATTATAAAGCAATAGTAATAAAGACAATGTGATACTGATAAATAAGCTAATAGAAAATAGGAAGCCCAGAAATTGATGCACTTATATATGGATCCAAATTTTCAAAGATGACATTACATAGAAATGGCAGACATGAACTCTCAACATACAGTGTTGAAGAAACTGGAATTTGTATGGAAAAAAAAGACAAAATCGATCTACTACCATACATCATAAACAAAGGTAAATTCCAGATAGATCAAAAAGCAAATGTGACTATATGAGAATATCTTAATATCTTAGGAGACAAGCTATAAAGACACCACCCATAGAAAAACAAATGAATACACATGGCCATATTACAATTAAAATTTTCCTCATTGTAAGACATGATAACAATGTGAAAAGACAGGTAGCAATATGTATAATCAGCAAAAGGGCCTGTACTCAAAATTCATAGACATTAAGAAAAGGAAACACAAAAGAAAAAGTAAGAACATTGAACAGGGATTTTACTTATGATGAAAGTCAATAACCTTTACACATATAAAAGGGGACTCAACCTGATTAGTAATCAGAAAATTTCAGATTAAAGCCGCATAAAGTGATAACTTTGCCTCACCAGATTGGCAAAACTTTACAACCTGACAAATACCAAGAGATGTTTGAGGTTATAGAAACAATCATACACTCCTGTTGGGAGTCTAAATTTTTACAACTTCATAAAAATTCATTTGGCATTATCTTGTGGTATTCACAATATGTATACTCAATGATCAAGACATTTTAGTATATTTATCCTAGAGAAATGTGTGCTTATGTAGACCAAAGTGTCTGTACAGGAATATTAATAGCAGCATTGCTGGAAATGCAATGAAGTTCCATCAAGACTAGAGTGGATAAAAAACAATGTAATATGGTTTTATAAAGTGAAATTCTACACATCAACAAAAATGAATGAATGCAGCTGCACACAACAGTTATGCTTAAGAACATAAATTTGAACAAAAGACTTAAAATGAAACATACAGAATTATGCCATCCAGATAAGGTCCAAAATATGCAAAACTGAAATTACTGTGTGTGTACTGAAATAAAATTATCTTTAAAATCAATATGCATATATGAATGCATATATATAAAATCAATATGGGTATATAAATTTAATATATATATGTATATTAAAAAACAGGGTCTCACTCTGTTGCACAGGCTGGAGTGCATTGCCTGCTTTAACGGCTCACTGCAGCCTCGACCTTCCTGGTCTAAGGTGATTCTCCTATGTTAGCCTTCCAAGTAGCTGGGACTACGGGCACACACCACCATGCCTGGCTAATTTTCGTATTTTTTGTAGAGACAAGGTCTCCCTATGTTGCCCAGGCTGGTCTCGAACTCCTGGGCTCAAGTGATCCATCTGCCTCAGTCTCCCAAAGTGCTGAGATTATAGGAATTAGCCACCGTGCCTGACCCTAATATGCTTATAAATTGAGGGAGGTGATTGTGTTCAGGAAGGGGACTCAGGGACATTAGGGTCTCTAGGATAATAGTGTCATTCTAATCTTGATTTGGCAGTGGTTATTAAAGATATTAATTCTATAATCATTCAACTATACATTTTTATGTTATGATCTCAGTGTATATTTTTATTGTAAATAAAGATTATATTTTATCCTCCCCCAAAATAAATGATGGCTTTGGAGTAATTTATATGTAAATTAAATGTAAGCATTACTGTAGTAAAAAATATAGTTACAATCTCATCAGGGACAAAATTGAAAGAAAAAATATTTGGTTCTGATTGAGTACAATAAACACTGTAAGACAGGTCTATTCATTGTTCTGCGAAGTCACACAGAAGTGACCAATTATATCTTAACTCTCCCTGCGGCAGCAATCTAAGTATCAAATACCTTTCATTTCTCACATTCCCTATATACCAAGTGCCTCTCTGACCCTTTCATGCAACAAGGTAGGAGAGCACCTAGTATCTAAATATTATTAGTTTTAGAATAAATATTGCAACTTCTTGATTTCCAAGACAAAAGCCTTGGGCCAGTTATAAATCAGGAAATATGAAGAAGGACACATGGTCATACAAACTTAGGTTTTGTCCTTTTTTTCCTGCTCCATACCTAACTAGGAATAGATTCTGTGAGCTAGAAATAGAAAAGCAATTGGATAAGAGGCAAGTGCTAGTTGGTCTGTCTATATTCCAAAGATATCTTGTGAATCTTAGTAAAAAGAGTACTTGTGCCTCCTTGGTCATGTCTGGAACTCTGGCAGTCAGAAGCTTTTCCAAAGTCTCTTGTGTCACACTAATGTGAAAGCAATAGAGCAGAGATGGCTGCAAGGGCTGATAAAGACAGTGTGAATGTTTGCTCTGTTCTGGATCCACCTGCAGTCCCAAAGCAACATAAAATAGCAACCAATTCTTCCCTTGCCGATGGAAGGGGGCACAGAACTTAGCTGAAAGAGGAACCCTGCAGGCCAGAAAGAGAACCTGAAATAAAATATGGAACTTTAAAAGAAATAACAAAAGTTGGCCCATTCTGTGCCTCTGTATCTTCATCTTTGTGCATTGCCTGCTTAAAGGGAACACACTTGAAACAAAATAAGGGCAAATAAAAATCTCAAAAGATCCTAGCATAAAATAGAAATAGATAAGATTGGAATAGACATCATCCTTCAACATTTGTGTTCGCCTCTCCAGAACTTACTATACAATGCTGGGAGAAAAGGGGGAAGATTGGGCTTGGGGAGAGAGAATGACAAAATTTAAAATGTAAATTAAGAAAATAGAATTTTAGTGAATCTACTTGGAAGTTAATATTGACATTTCTATATCAGGTGCAATGGAGGCTTGGAATTAACAATTAAACTGGCATTTAAAACAAAGAGAGTTATACTGCATACACTTGAGCTGGGGGCCATTGAATTTTTAACCTGTAATATGTCCACAATTTCCATCTCACTTTTCAGGATTTTGCAGTGGATCTCAATGGTTGCTCTGAAAGCAATGTTTTTTAAAGGCTGTGATGAAATATCTAACTCAGGTTTCCTAGATAGAGCCAATGTTTACCTGAGCAATCTTAATTCAAAAAAAGCTGTGCAAGATGGACTCTGTAATTTAACAATTTAGACAAAGTCTTTCACTTGGTTGATACATTTACAATATCTTGCAATTTTGGTTTCTCCCATTGCAAAGAAATTCCCTGCACTTAACCATTTAAATGTTAGAGAAAGGTAATTAAGGGATAATTTTCCTGTGGTGATGCTTGTGGTCTTGTCAAATGAATCAGCTGCTAGCATGGCAGTAAAAGTTGTATCCAAACTGAGCATGGTTTACAATAATGGAAGCAGATGGTTTACTGAGTTAGGGAATGAGAACTGATTATTGATTTGCTATCCTTGTAACGACATCAGTGGAGAGTGATAATGGACTGTACCACTTGGAACAGAGTAAATAGCCGTTTTTATATTACTTGCTTTCTTGCAAATTGGCTACTAGCAGTGAGAGTAAAATATATGGCTGACTCATATCTCGAAGCACTAAACAAATTGCACTAGAGGAACGCTGTGAAACATGGTAGAACATTTGCTGATATTTACAACTTGAGCTCAGGCTACAAACTCCACATTAAAAAGTTCTCAATTCTCTCCGTTTATTTTCCACAGTCATTTGGGTATTGCGTCCCCAATTTTTAGCTGCTGCAGTTATTTTGGAATAATGCATAATTGTTTTTTACCTCACAACATTGAAGAATACTCTGGGGTTCTTATCAATTTGTCATTTCAGTGAAAACATATAAACTATTTTCTGGGCCTGTATTTCTTGAAAAAGGAAAATTATCCATAGAAAAATAATAGAAAGAAGTATCAAGATACAAGAATGTTACTTTAAAATGGTTCTTGAATAAAGACAGTGCTGATTTTGGAGCAAAACTTCAATTTTCACTTTGTCTCTCTTCTTTAATTATGATTTTCCTCCCACCCCTTCCTTTCATACAGTTGACATTCTGTCAGGAGAAGCTACCTAGACGTACTCATGTCTGAGTCACTCCTCCAACAGCATTTTTCTTTATTCCTTTGGGAGGTGCTCTGAGTCTGCATATTTTGCTGTTGATTCTATTTATAAAATGGATTATTTTGTGTGATCTGGACTGCACAATCCACTAGTGCCAAGATAAACAGGTGTCTCCATGGCTGGCATCCACAACTGCAACAGCTAGGAAGGTTATTTTAGATTTTGGAAATATTTTAGCCTCTCACCAGGAGAGTGGATAGTTTGCTCCCCAGTTGTGGTAGCTGTATGTTCAGAACAGAGTTCCTAAACACAGTCATACCAACCTGGAGGTCCACTTTGTGTCTTCACGTAGATAATCCATGTGGTTGAAAAGAGTAAAGAGATGCCCTTCCTTTCTCCTTGATTCCTCTTGAATACCACCGGTTAAATGATTAAAGGTAAAATATGAAGAGAAGAATCCAAAGGCTTTATGCATGGATTTATGAAGGACAAATTTTCTTATTCTGATTTACTGGCGGTGGCTTCCTGAATTCTTCCATGGAAGAATATTCTGAAGATACATCTAGGTTCAGTGGGAAAGCAGTGCCATATTGAACAGTGATATCTGCATTGGCATAGAATATGGAATAGTACATATCACATGGTTCCCACTCATGACACAAGAATTTCTTACATTTGTTTGAAGTATCATAGCTATTGGAGCATTTTCAAATGCTGTATATCATCTAATCAGCATTTGAATATAAATCAGATGTTTTCTTTTTTTTAACATTGGACCACAAGAAGGAGGCTTAAGACATATTACCAAAGTGATACAGATATTGCTTAGTAGCTTAGAGATTGCTTATATTCCTTGCAACTCAATATATGCTAGTACAATCAGGCTTTTAGTTTGTTCATAAACTTACTATGAATGTTTTGCTTACAGAGGGCCAAATCCCTCAGGCAAACTTGAAATAGAGAAATGCACAGCACGTTCAGGTTTATTCTAATGTTTGGTTCCAACAAAGTCCTGTTTCTCTCTCTCGGGAGTCTTATTTTATAGCACTCATTTTTATTTAGAGACCAAGGGCTATTCCTCTGAAACTTTTTACTTTATTTTGAATTCGAAATAAAGCTTGTTTATGATGAAAAATGCTTTTAATTAATGTTTATTTTGTTTATTACTTTGCCTCATCATGCAAATATTATTGTAAATGTCTTCGGCCAGAAACAGTATTCAGCCATACTTGTACAATGAAACCAAAACTATTTTATAATAAATATATACCTGAATAGGTACACTGGTTTTATAAATGAATATGTTTCTTTTTATAGCTCAGTGGTCTCAGATGGAGGTGATTTCACTCCTTAGGGAATATTTGCCAATATCTGAAGACAGTTTTAGTTTATACACTAGCACCCAGGGGACTGCCACTGCCCCTTAATGGGTAGAGGCAAAGAATGGCCTCTAAAAACACAGGACAACACTGACAACAAAGAATTATTCAAGATTGAGAGAACTGCTGTAACTCTTGGGATAAAGACTAATCTTGTAAGTTACAATGCTACACACTTTGACTGGTTTTCTGCTTAATAACCTAATTGAAGAGCACAATAGTCTGAAACAGCCATATATCACTTACAAAATTTATCATTATAGCGAATATTTATTAAAATAGGCTAAAATGTGACAAATAAACCCTTAAGAAATTTTCAGGATGAAATAATAGAATATGTTTTCTGATCACAGTGAAATGAAACTAGAAATTAATGAGAAAGAAAAAAAGTTTCAAAACTTTAAAATTAAAGCAAAAATACTTTTAAATTGCCCAAGAAGTAACAAAATGGAAGAAAATAATAAAGCATTGTAAAATACTTTGAAAGAAATAATGATGAAAATATGACATATCATCATGAAATTATACTGCTGGGATATCCCTGATGAACATCGATGCAAAAATCCTCAATAAAATACTGGCAAACCAAATCCAGCAGCACATCAAAAAGCTTATCCACCATAATCAAGTGGGCTTCATCCCTGAGATGCAAGGCTGGTTCAACATACGCAAATCAAAAAATGTAATCCGGAGGGTGGAGCCAAGATGGCCAAATAGGAACAGCTCTGGTCTACAGCTCCCAGCGTGAGCAACACATAAGACGGGTGATTTCTGCATTTCCATCTGACGTACCAGGTTCATCTTACTAGGGAGTGCCAAACAGTGGGTGCAGGACAGTCAGTGCAGCGCACCATGTGCGAGCCGAAGCAGGACGAGGCATTGCCTCACTCGGGAAGGGCAAGGGGGTCAGGGAGTTCCCTTTCCTAGTCAAAGAAAGGGGTAACAGATGGCACCTGGAAAATCGGGTCAGTCCCACCCTAATACTGCGCTTTTGCGACGGGCTTGGAAAATGGCACACCAGGAGATTGTGTCCCACACCTAGCTCGGAGGGTCCTATGCCCACGGAGTCTCGCTGATTGCTAGCACAACAGTCTTAGATCAAACTGCAAGGTGGCAGTGAGGCTGGGGGAGGGGTGTCTGCCACTGCCCAGGCTTGCTTAGGTAGACAAAGCAGCCAGGAAGCTCAAACTGGGTGGAGCCCACCACAGCTCAAGGAGGCCTGCCTGCCTCTTGTAGGCTCCACCTCTGGGGGCAGGGCACAGACAAACAAAAATTCAGCAGGAACCTCTGCAGTCTTAAATGTCCCTGTCTGACATCTTTGAAGAGAGTAGTGGTTCTCCCAGCACGCAGCTGGAGATCTGAGAATGGGCAGACAGCCTCCTCAAGTGGGTCCCTGACCCCCGAGCAGCCTAACTGGGAGGCACCCCCTAGTAGGGACAGACTGACACCTCACTCAGCCAGGTACTCCTCTGAGACAAAACTTCCAGATTAACAATCAGACAGCTGAATTTGCGGTCCACAAAAATCCGCTGTTCTGCAGCCACCACTGCTGACACCCAACAAGGACCTCTAGCAAACTCCAACAGACCTGCAGCTGAGGGTCCTGTCTGGTAGAAGGAAAACTAACAAACAGAAAGGACACCCACACCAAAAACCCATCTGTATATCACCATCATCAAAGACCAAAAGTAGATAAAACCACAAAGATGGGGAAAAAACAGAGCAGAAAAACGAGAAATTCTAAAAAGCAGAGCACCTCTCCTCCTCCAAAGGAACGCAGTTCCTCACCAGCAATGGAACAAAGCTGGACGGAGAATGACTTTGATGAGCTGAGAGAAGAAGGCTTCAGAAGATCCACCTACTCCGAGCTATGGGAGGAAATTCACACCAATGGCAAAGAAGTTAAAAACATTGAAAAAAAAATAGATGAACGTATAACTAAGATAACCAATGCAGAGAAGGGCTTAAAGGAGCTGATGGAGCTGAAAGACAAGTTTCGAGAACTACATGAAGATTGCAAAAGCCTCGGTAGCCGATGCGATCAACTGGAAGAAAGGGTTTCAGCGATGGAAGATGAAATGAATGAAATGAAGCAAGAAGAGAAGTTTAGAGAAAAAAGAATAAAAAGAAATGAACAAAGCCTCCAAGAAATATGGGACTATGTGAAAAGACCAAACCTACATCTGATTGGTGTACCTGAAAATGACAGGGAGAATGGAACCAAGTTGGAAAACACTCTGCAAGATATTATCCAGGAGAACTTCCCCAATCTAGCAAGGCAGGCCAACATTCAGATTCAGGAAATACAGAGAACGCCACAAAGATACTCCTCAAGAAGAGCAACTCCAAGACACATAATTGTCAGATTCACCAAAGTTGAAATGAAGGAAAAAATGTTAAGGGTGGCCAGAGAGAAAGGTCGGGTTACCCACAAAGGGAAGCCCATCAGACTAACAGCTGATCTCTCGGCAGAAATTCTACAAGCCAGAAGAGAGTGGGGGCTGATATTCAACATTCTTAAAGAAAAGCATTTTCAACCCAGAATCTAATATGCAGACAAACTAAGCTTCACAAGTGAAGGAGAAATAAAATACTTTACAGACAAGCAAATGCTGAGAGATTTTATCATCACCAGGCCTGCCCTAAAAGAGCTCCTGAAGGAAGCACTAAACATGGAAAGGAACAACAGGTACCTGCCACTGCAAAAACATGCCAAATTGTAAAGACCATGGAGGCTAGGAAGAAACTGAATCAACTAACAAGCAAAATAACCAACTAACATCATAATGACAGGATCAAATTCACACATAACAATATTAACTTTAAATATAAATGGGCTAAATGTTCCAGTTAAAAGACACAGACTGGCAAATTGGATAAGGAGTCAAGACCCATCAGTGTGCTGTATTCAGGAAACCCGTCTCACATGCAGAGACACACATAGACTCAAAATAAAGGGATGGAGGAAGAGCTACCAAGCAAATGGAAAACAAAAAAAGGCAGGGGTTGCAATCCTACTCTCTGATAAAATAGACTTTAAACCAACAAAGATTAAAAGAGACAAAGAAGGCCATTACATAATGGTAAAGGGATCAATTCAACAAGAAGAGCTAACTATCCTAAATATATATGCACCCAACACAGGAGCACC
The DNA here is from genome assembly GCF_028878055.3 of Symphalangus syndactylus. Classification (NCBI taxonomy): domain Eukaryota; kingdom Metazoa; phylum Chordata; class Mammalia; order Primates; family Hylobatidae; genus Symphalangus; species Symphalangus syndactylus. The sequence goes on along the minus strand of NC_072428.2, from coordinate 34,604,680 downwards.
CAGATTCATAAAGCAAGTCCTGAGTGACCTACAAAGGGACTTAAACTCCCACACAATAATAATGGGAGATTTTAACACCCCACTGTCAACATTAGACAGATCAACGAGACAGAAAGTTAACAAGGATACCCAGGAAATGAACTCAGCTCTGCACCAAGCAGACCTAATACACATCTACAGAATTCTCCACACCAAATCAACAGAATATACATTTTTTTCAGCACCACACCACACCTATTCCAAAATTGACCACATAGTTGGAAGTAAAGCTCTCCTTAGAAAATGTAAAAGAACAGAAATTATAACAAATTGTCTCTCAGACCACAGTGCAATCAAACTAGAACTCAGGTTTAAGAAACTCACTCAAAACCACTCAACTACATGGAAACTGAACAACCTGCTCCTGAATGACTACTGGGTACATAACGAAATGAAGGTGGAAATAAAGACGTTCTTCGAAACCAACGAGAACAAAGACACAACATACCAGAATCTCTGGGACACATTCAAAGCAGTGTGTAGAGGGAAATTTATAGCACTAAATGCCCATAAGAGAAAGCAGGAAAGATCCAAAATTGACACCCTAACATCACAATTAAAAGAACTAGAAAAGCAAGAGCAAACACATTCAAAAGCTAGCAGAAGGAAAGAAATAACTAAAATCAGAGCACAACTGAAGGAAATAGAGACACAAAAATCCTTCAAAAAATTAATGAATCCAGGAGCTGGTTTTTTGAAAACATCAACAAAATTAATAGACCACTAGCAAGACTAATAAAGAAGAAAAGAGAGAAGAATCAAATAGATGCAATAAAAAATGATAAAGGGGATATCACCACCAATCCCACAGAAATACAATCTACCATCAGAAAATACTACAAACGCCTCTACGCAAATAAACTAGAAAATCTAGAAGAAATGGATAAATTCCTCGACAAATACACCCTCCCAAGACTAAACCAGGAATAAGTTGAATCTCTGAATAGACCAATAACAGGTTCTGAAATTGTGGCAATAATCAATAGCTTACCAACCAAAAAGAGTCCAGACCTGATGGATTCACAGCCAAATTCTACCAGAGGTACAAGGAGGAACTGGTACCATTCCTTCTGAAACTATTCCAATCGATAGAAAAAGAACGAATCCTCCCTAACACATTTTATGAGGCCAGCATCATCCTGATACCAAAGCCCAGCAGAGACACAACCAAAAAAGAGAATTTCAGACCAATATCCTTGATGAACATTGATGCAAAAATCCTCAATAAAATACTGGCAAACCGAATCCAGCAGCACATCAAAAAGCTTATCCACCATGATCAAGTGGGCTTCATCCCTGGGATGCAAGGCTGGTTCAACATACGCAAATCAATAAATGTAATCCAGCATATAAACAGAACCAAAGACAAAAACCACATGATTATCTCAACAGATGCAGAAAAGGCCTTTGACAAAATTCAACAACGCTTCATGCTAAAAACTCTCAATAAATTAGGTATTGATGGGATGTAACCCAAAATCATAAGAGCTATCTATGACAAACCCACAGCCAATATCATACTGAATGGGCAAAAACTGGAAGCATTCCCTTTGAAAACCGGCACAAGACAGGGAAGCCCTCTCTCACCAATCCTATTCAACACAGTGTTGTAAGTTCTGGACTGGGCAATCAGACAGGAGAAGGAAATAAAGGGTATTCAATTAGGAAAAGAGAAAGTCAAATTGTCCCTGTTTGCAGATGACATGATTGTATATCTAGAGAACCCCACTGTCTCAGCCCAAAATCTTCTTAAGCTGATAAGCAACTTCAGCAAAATCTCAGAATACAAAATCAGTGTACAAAAATCACAAGCATTCTTTTACACCAATCACAGACAAACAGAGAGCCAAATCGCGAGTGAACTCCCATTCACAATTGCTTCAAAGAGAATAAAATACCTAGGAATCCAACTTACAAGGGATGTGAAGGACCTCTTCAAGGAGAACTACAAACCACTGCTCAATGAAATAAAAGAGGATACAAAAAAAATGGAAGAACACTCCATGCTCATGGCTAGGAAGAATCAATATCGTGAAAATGGCCATACTGCCCAAGGTAATTTATAGACTCAATGCCATCCCCATCAAGCTACCAATGACTTTCTTCACAGAATTGGAAAAAACTACTTTAAAGATCATATGGAACCAAAAAAGAGCCTGCATCGCCAAGTCAATCCTAAGCCAAAAGAACAAAGCTGGAGGCATCACACTACCTGACTTCAAACTATACTACAAGGCTACAGTAACCAAAGCAGCATGGTACTGGTACCACAACAGAGACATAGATCAATGGATCAGAACAGAGCCCTAAGAAATAATGCTGCATATCTACAACTATCTGATCTTTGACAAACCTGACAAAAACAAGCAATGGGAAAAGGAATCCCTATTTAATCAATGGTGCTGGGAAAACTGGCTAGCCATATGTAGAAAGCTGAAACTGGATCCCTTCCTTACACCTTATACAAAAATTAATTCAAGATGGATTAAAGACTTAAATGTTAGATCTAAAACCATAAAAACCCTGGAAGAAAACCTAGGCAATACCATTCAGGACATAGGCATGGGCAAGGACTTCATATCTAAAACACCAAAAGCAAAGGCAACAAAAGCCAAAATTGACAAATGGGATCTAATTAAACTAAAGAGCTTCTGCACAGCAGAAGAAACTACCATCAGAGTGAACAGGCAACCTACAAAATGGGAGGAAATTTTTGCAACCTACTCATCTGACAAAGGGCTGATATCCAGAATCTACAATGAACTCAAACAAATTTACAAGAAAAAAACAAACAACCCCATCAAAAAGTGGGTGAAGGACATGAACAGACACTTCTCAAAAGAAGACATTTATGCAGCCAAAAAACACATGAAAAAATGCTCATCATCACTGGCCATCAGAGAAATGCAAATCAAAACCACACTGTGATACCATCTCACACCAGTTAGAATGGCCATCATTAAAAAGTCAGGAAATAACAGGTGCTGGATAGGATGTGGAGAAATAGGAACACTTTTACACTGTTGGTGGGACTGTAAACTAGTTCAACCATTGTGGAAGTCAGTGGGGCGATTCCTCAGGGATCTAGAACTAGAAATACCATTTGACCCAGCCATCCCATTACTGGGTATATACCCAAAGGACTATAAATCATGCTGCTGTAAAGACACACGCACACGTACGTTTATTGCGGCACTATTCACAATAGCAAAGACTTGGAACCAACCCAAATGTCCAACAACGATAGACTGGATTAAGAAAATGTGGCACATATACACCATGGAATACTATGCAGCCACAAAAAATGATGAGTTCATGTCCTTTGTAGGGACATGGATGAAACTGGAAACCATCATTCTCAGTAAACTATCTCAAGGACAAGAAACCAAACACCGCATGTTCTCACTCATAGGTGGGAATTGAACAATGAGAACACGTGGACACAGGAAGGGGAATGTCACACTCCGGGGACTGTTGTGGGGTTGGGGGAGGGGGGAGGGACAGCATCAGGAGATATATCTAATGCTAAATGAGGAGTTGGTGGGTGCAGCAAACCAACATGGCACATGGATACATATGTAACAAACCTGCATATTGTGCACATGTACCCTAAAACTTAAAGTATAATAATAATAATAAAACAAACAAACAAAAAAATAAATAAATGTAATCCATCATATAAACAGAACCAAAGACAAAAACCATGTGATTATCTCAATAGATGCAAAAAAGGCCTTGGAGAAAATTCAATAGCACTTCATGCTAAATACTCTCAATATATTAGGTATCAGTGGGAGGTATCTCAAAATAAGAAAAACTATTTATGACAAACCCACAGCCAATATCATACTTACTGGGCAAAAACTGGAAGCATTCCTTTTGAAAACTGGCACAAGATAGGGATGCCCTCTCTTACCACTCCTGTTCAACATAGTGTTGGAAGTTCTGGCCAGGGCAATCAGGCAGGAGAAAGAAATAAAGGTTATTCGATTAGGAAAAGAGAAAGTCAAATTGTCCCTGTTTGCAGATGACATGAATGTATATTTAGAAAACCCCATCATCTCAGCTCAAAATATACTTAAGCTGATAAGCAACTTCAGCAAAGTCTCAGGATACAAAATCAGTGTGCAAAAATCACAAGCATTCTTTTACACCAATCACAGACAAACAGAGAGCCAAATCGCGAGTGAACTCCCATTCACAATTGCTTCAAAGAAAATAAAATGCCTAGGAATCCAACTTACAAGGGATGTGAAGGACCTCTTCAAGGAGAACTACAAACCACTGCTCAATGAAATAAAAGAGGATACAAACAAATGGAAGAACATTCCATGCTCATGGATAGAAAGAATCAGTATCATGAAAATGGCCATACTGCCCAAGGTAATTTATAGATTCAATGCCATCCCCATCAAGCTACCAATGACTTTCTTCACAGAATTGGAAAAAACTACTTTAAAGATCATATGGAACCAAAAAAGAGCCTGCATCGCCAAGTCAATCCTAAGCCAAAAGAACAAAGCTGGAGGCATCACACTACCTGACTTCAAACTATACTACAAGGCTACAGTAACCAAAACAGCATGGTACTGGTACCACAACAGAGACATAGATCAATGGATCAGAACAGAGCCCTAAGAAATAATGCTGCATATCTACAACTATCTGATCTTTGACAAACCTGACAAAAACAAGCAATGGGAAAAGGATTCCCTATTTAATCAATGGTGCTGGGAAAACTGGCTAGCCTTATGTAGAAAGCTGAAACTGGATCCCTTCCTTACATCTTATACAAAAATTAATTCAAAATGGATTAAAGACTTAAATGTTAGACCTAAAACCATAAAAACGCTAGAAGAAAACCTAGGCAATACCATTCAGGACATAGGCATGAGCAAGGACTTCATTCATGTCTAAAACACCAAAAGCAAAGGCAACAAAAGTCAAAATTGACAAATGGGATCTAATTAAACTAAAGAGCTTCTGCACAGCAAAAGTAACTACCATCAGAGTAAACAGGCAACCTACAGAACGGGAGAAAATTTTTGCAATCTACCCATCTGACAAAGGGCTAATATCCAGAATCTACAAAGAACTTAAACAAATTTACAAGAAAAAAAGCAAACAACCCCATCAAAAAGTGGGCAAAGGATATGAACAGACATTTCTCAAAAGAAGACATTTATGCAGCCAACAGTCATATGAGAAAATCCTCATCATCACTGGCCATCAGAGAAATGCAAATCAAAAGCACAATGAGATACCGTCTCACAGCAGTTAGAATGGCCATCATTAAAAAGTCAGGAAACAACAGGTGCTGGAGAGGATGTGGAGAAATAGGAACACTTTTACACTGTTGGTGGGACAGTAAACTAGTTCAACCATTGTGGATGACAGTGTGGTGATTCCTCAAGGATCTAGAACTAGAAATACCATTTGACCCAGCCATCCCATTATTGGGTATATACCCAAAGGATTATAAATCATGCTGCTATAAAGACACATGCATGTATGTTTATTGCAGCACTATTCACAATAGCAACGACTTGGAACCAACCGAAATGTCCATCAGTGATAGACTGGATTAAGAAAATGTGGCACACATACACCATGGAATACTATGCAGCCATAAAAGGGATGAGTTCGTGTCCTTTGTAGAGACATGGATGAAGCTGGAAACCATCGTTCTCAGCAATCTCTCACAAGGACAGAAAACCAAACACCACATGTTCTCACTCACAGGTGGGAATTGAACAATGAGAATACTGGACAAGGGGTGGGGAACATCACATCCTGGGGCCTGCCTTGGGGTGGGGGGAGGGGGGAGGGATAGCATTAGGAGATATACCCAATGTAAATGACGAGTTAATGGGTGCAGCACACCAACATGGCACATTTATACATATGTAGCAAACCTGAACGTTGTGCACCTGTATGCTAGAATGTAAAGTATAAAACATAAAAAAAATTATTTATCTAAGTAAGTTAAAACATAGACAAAAATATTAAAATATTACATAAGAAATTCTAGAATATGTAAAAGGTCTTATACATAATGACTAAGACTGGTTTATTCCCAGAATGTAAGATTAGTGTAACATTTTAAAATAGCATAATTCACTATATTAATAGCAAAAGAAATGGGAAAATGTATATTGTCATCTCGGTCTACTCAGAAGAGACTTTGAACATAAAATTCAATACCCGTTCATAACTAAAAACAAACTAACAAAAAAAACAAACCAACTCTCAGGAAGCTTGGACTAAATGGGAAGTTCTTTAATCTGATTAAAAATACGTATTTTAAAAACCTACAGTGAGGCCGGGTGTGGTGGCTCATGCCTGTAATCCTAGCACTTTGGAAGGTGGAGGCGGGTGGATTGCCGAGCTCAGCAATTCGGGACCAGCCTGGGCAACAGAGTGAAACCCCATCTTTACTAAAATAGACACACAAAAAATTAGCCAGGAGTGGCAGCATGCTCTTGTAGTCCCAGCTACTCACAGGCTGAGGCAGGAGAATTGCTAGAACCCGGGATGCAGAGGTTGCAGTGAGCTGAGATAGTGCCACTTCACTCCAGCCTGGGCAACAGAGTGAGGAGTGAGACTCTGTCTCTAAAAAAACTACAGTTAATATCACACTTAATGGAGAAATAGTATATACACTTTCCTCCTGAATTTGGGAATAAGTCAGTGGTGTCCATTCTCGTAACTTAATCATTTCCAATGTACTGGAGTACACAGGGCAACGTGTATTATTTTGTTTCTTTGTTTTTTTGGAGTGATGCTCTCTTTCTCTTTCTCTAAAGGTAGTTTTTAGTTATTATTCAGGCAGACTCTGTGGAGTAAGTGAAAAAAATGACATAGAAATGTGTCCTGTCTTTTCAAACTCAATGAGTTCTAAAAATTTCTAAAAATCATTTATAAATGAGTTGAATGTGAATATGTTTCTTCTCCTTAGCATTAGTGAATTTCCAATCTGTCTACCCTAGTATTGGGAATAAAAGGGTATATATGTATTGGCTTTAAAAATACTTATCTAGATTTCTAATGCTTTATGAATGTATTTCTGGAAAGTTATTTTAATGAAAGAGACCCAATATTTCTTTGTGTTATGTACCTGCTCAGAAAATAGAGAAACGTTGAAGTATTAATTTGCAAATGTGTACAGAAGTAGCAAATGACCTCTGCAGTGGTGAGACATCAGCCTTGTCCCATCAGTTCCATCGATCCAGCTATTGACCTAAGAATGCACAAACTAAAGGAAAAGTCTGTTGGTCTCTTGATCCAGCCATTGACCTAAGAATGCACAAACTAAAGAAAAAAAGTCTCTTGGTCAAGAACCATTAAAAATTTCATTCCTCATGTTGGAATTTTTCCTTTATCTAATTTTTGTGAGACATGTAAGACACTTGGTATTAATAATAATATTGCCTTACATGGGTGAAAACTAAGACCCTGAAAAATTAAGGAAATTGAGGAATCTTACAAGCAACTGGTACTTAATGAATACCATCCAGCCTAGGCCTTAGGAATACAGACTTAGAACCTGAATTCTGTTTTAAGTACTTTGATTGATGATGAGCAGTTGTGAACTTACCTGAGCCAATTGTCTTTTCCTCACCAGAAAGCTTTGTAGAGATGCTGATTATTTTTAGTTACACTTTTTTCTAAAGACTGAGATACAGTCCCTCTCTCTTAAATATATGTATTGATGTGATCATGACCACAGCTGAGATAACTGGATGACAACCAATTCCAAAAATGGATGTCTGAAGAAGGAGCTGGGGGACACCTGACCACAGTGGCACACCAAAGGGAGGTGGGAAAGTGTTCACCCCAGCGCAATAAGAGGATGCTTTGTTTATAGATCATTTACAAATGACAATAAAATTGACTAAAAGTACTTTTTATTATCACAATATGCCAGACATCCTAAACAAATTCAAAGTCAGAAAACTGTTTCCACCAAATCCCCCATTCCTACCTTTGGTATACCACTGCCCCATAGTCATGTACATATTTACATTTCTTGTTGGTATCTTTTGGATTGTGTGTATTAACAGTACATAGGCAATATATGAAGCATATTCAAACAGAGATACTTATGGTCACTACCCTCACTGTCTGATGCCAAACTCTATTTCTTTTCTTTTTTTTTCCGAGATGGAGTCTTGCACTGTTGCTCAGGCTGGAGTGCAGTGGCGCTATCTCAGCTCACTGCAGTCTCCGCCTCCCAGGTTCAACCAATTCTCTTGCCTCAGCCTCCCGAGTAGTTGGGATTACAGGCACACACCACCATGTCCAGCTAATTTTTGTATTTTTAGTAGAGACACGGTTTCACCAATTTGGCCAGGCTGGTCTTGAACTCCTGACCTTGTGGTCTGCCTACCTTGGCCTCCCAAAGTGCTGGGGTTGCAGACGTGAGCCACCGCACACAGCCCAAATTCTATTTCTTTTACCACTGTTCTGTAAAAATAAGCCTCTCTGCTTCAAGAGCTTTCTGGTTCCAGCTCTGCATTGCCACGTTTTAACCAGTTTTCTTTTGTATGTTCTTGTAACTAAGCAACCCTATATGTATACAGTGTTGTAAAGCTTAAATGAGGCCCTATAGAAAGTACTTTGAATAATCCTTTGCTTGTGAGCTCTGAACACCTTATAGCTATTGATGTAATGATGTTTTTGATGACAATAAATATTTTTCACCTTCAGGAAGCTTAGCAAAAGGGAAAAGCCATGGGTCAGGGGTTCTGGATTCAACTTAGCTTTGCCATTGAATAGATCTGCTCTAGTCATAATCTGTGAATTTTATGTTTTTTTAATCTATAGATGATGATAATCATCTATTCTCTGACTACGTCTCAAGATTTCTGTGAAGATCAAATAAAATCATATATCTGAAGGTTTTATTTTTAAAATAGTTAAGATATTTAGAAAACACAAGAAGCTGTGTCTGCTGATCCCTGGGTTTGAGCTCTGTCGGTTATCCCACACTGCTTTTGAGAGCAGTTTGGGTTCCTGTTTTCCACAGTTAAGTCTCTAACTGTAATAATCTCCAAAATACAGGGAGATTTTGAAGGAGACACAAGAAGAATGTGTGCAAAACATAATCTGCAAACAAAAATGAAGCTTTGTTATTGTATCACTTCATGTTTAGTGGTTTCCTTTTGAAAACATTGAAAAAGTAAGCTTGTTGTTACGTCCACCTACCCCCACTCTGTCTATGTCCACCCCTATCCTGATGAAAGCTTTGGGCTGGGCTTACCTTTGCAAATCCTCGGAAAGCTTGTTGCTCTCTTGGCACCTTGTGCAGAGGGAGATTTCAGGGTGGTTATCTTTTGAGTTCCCCAATCCTTTAAAGAAGCTGTATTTCTAATCTGTGGCATGAAGACCTTTTGCTTATCCGGTTAGATTAAATCACAGGCCTCCTTATCAGTGCAGAGCTGAGAGAAGGCTTGCAAATTGAATATAGAGTTTACCTGTGAGCAGCATGGAATATCAGCTGAAACTAGTGCATCATTGCAAGTAACAGGCATTGTTGGTCCAGGTGTTTCTCCAACCACAGCTCACACCTGCATTCAGAATGCAATTGTGCCTCCTTTAAATTAAGAATTTAGCAACATATCAGGTTGAAATAACTAAAAGAGGAAAATCACTTATAGTGAAAGTTCTGTTTTGGTTCAAAAAAATAACAAAGAAAATAGGTACACTACTGAGTCATCTCACACATAGCCAAGGACTTTTATCTGGTCTGCTGGGTTTTTTTTCCTTAAAAAGTTGTTGAGGTCTGAAGAAAAATAGTACCCAAGACAAGTGTCCACACTGTGTGTGATATCTCTTAACGATTTGTACGCCCATGCTCACCTCACCATTCAGGGTAGGTGGCATGATGTTGTAAACAAAACTAAACTGTGAGATTCTTTGGTCAGTCGAACTTGAATTCCTGGCTCCACGCATCTTTTCTGGGTAAATCTAAGGGTAAACTAACTTAAGCTTTTCTTTTGAAAAACATTGCCTATTTTTGAGTTTCTTTAAAGATAAAAAACATATGTAAAATAACAGGCTTATATTCTGATAAAGAGTAAGGGCCCTGTATATGTTTGCCTCCTCTCTTTTATTTCCTCTTAGGAAGCTGTACATAGATATGCCAGTTTTGTAAATCAGTAATTGGCTTGTACTTTATAATGCCACAGGGACCTCTGAGAAATTTCTTAAGGACACTGTTGCACCTGATCCTCTGGCCCCTCAAGACAAAGTCAATCTAAGTTTAGAACAGTTAGAGCTCTTATAGCTGTATCCATGTGTGATGATATTGAATGTCAACCAAAGACAGAGCAGGTTGTGCTAATTATAATACATGCACCTATAAGCATGCAAATTGGCTTTGGTCAGAACTGAAATTCCCAGCAGCCCCCAGGCGTCCTGTAAGGAAACATGGATGAAACTGGAAAACATCATTCTCAGTAAACTATCGCAAGGACAAAAAACCAAACACCGCATGTTCTCACTCATAGGTGGGAATTGAACAATGAGAACTCATGGACACAGGAAGGGGAACATCACACTCCGGGGACTGTTGTGGGGTGGGGGAAGGGGGGAGGGACAGCATTAGGAGATACACCTAATGCTAAATGACGAGTTAATGGGTGCAGGAAATCAACATGGCACATGGATACATATGTAACAAACCTGCACATTGTGCACATGTACCCTAAAACCCTAAAGTATAATAAAAAAAAATAATAAAAAAAAGGAAACATGTATTATCAGATTTTCTTCAAAGGTAAAGAAGAGTCAGGTGTTAGGTGCCTGAGTTAATTACAGAAAAATACCACCTGAGGCTTACTCAAGTATTTTCTGATTAGCAGTCAGTACAACAGCTCTAATCTAATAAACTGAGAATCAGGGGTAATGGGAGCTGTTAGATAGGAGGGAAGACCCTTCTTTGGTGTTAGGGCCACTCTGTGACCAGTCACTGCTCAGGCTTTCTTTGTCTGGATGACCTGGTTTCCATAGTGCTGGGAGAAAGCTCAGCATAAGTAGAAATGCCTTTGAAAAATATATGAATTGTTGGGGTGGGTCAATCCATAACTCTGAAGTCTCTGGGGCTTGGGGAGGCTTAAAAGGACAGTAGTCAAGTAATGTGGGGTGAGATATCTAGACTCTTAGCTTCGGCAGCGAAGGACCACAGTGGACATCTCTCAACTGCTGCACTGATTTGTCCTGCATTGCACTCCTGGGGCAGTTAATACATTTCTGTCGTTCAGCACCTTCTGTACTCTGCTTTGTGATTGTGGAACTTAGACCCTGCAAACCACATTTCTGCAGGAGAGATACTGCAAAGCTGAAGGAAGAATAGATTTGCTCCTGTCTGTTCGTTTCCTACAGGGTTTCTTTCTGCTTTCTGTTCTTGTGGTCATCACCCCAACAATGCTTCTTCACCTGCGCAGCAGCAGTTGTTTCTCATAGGAGTCACTGAAACCAGTTTGTGGTCTTTCCAACACTCACAGAAATCACCTTAGCAATCCTTTTCAAAAACATCCATACCAGATATCTGGACTTCCATCCTCAGAGGTCACGGTTTCAGGCCCACAGAGCCCCTCTTGAAATCACTCTTCTGCCAGCACCAGTCATGCAATAGAGCCTCCTCAGAGTTCTGAGTTTCAGCTCCAAGTGGTCCCTCTTCTAGGCTTTAAAAAGTGCAACCTTTGGCCTTTGTTCCTCAGTCCAATCAGGATAGCTTCTTCCTGTAATTATTGCCTTGAAATTCACTTTTTACATTAGTCATCTAGTTAATGTTATAACTAGTTAACACTTCTTTGTAGTAAATCATTTTCATTAAAATTGTTGGTGTGATATCTATCTCCCCTCACAGCTACAGAAATTTGTACCAATAAATAGATAATGCAAGACAAGACCTGCAGATTTCTTTGGGAATATTTTTGAATTTGAATGTAGAGCTGAGCCTTTGCCAATGGAAAATGGGTGCTAGTAATGCATGGCATGCAGTGGCATCACAATGAACAAAACTGTCACTGGAGCTAAATGGTGATGATATACTTACTTAATATTTCTGTCTTCTGACGGGACTCTAAATAATGGAGTTCATGTTTTGAGTCTCTTGGAGAGAAAACCGTAACTGCCTGTGGCTTTCCTTGGCTAGTAGGATAAAATAAAAACTTATTCCCATGGCCTTTACTTCTCTATAACATCTGGTCCCATTCCGATGTCATCTACCTGTCTGTCCTTGTTTGCAAACTTCCAATCTTCCTCCCAGACCACCTGGAAGAAAACTCTGACCCATCTAATGGCCTTTGTCATAATGGTTCCGTCCAGTTGGAATGCTCTTTACCCAGATTTTGTATGGCTGGCTTCTGTCCATTATTCAGGATGTGGGTCAAATGCTGCCTTAGTAAAAAGTCATTCCCTGACCAAAAAATTACCATGTCTATCTGGGAAAGTTGGTCATTACCTTGACACTTGAATATCACTCAAATTACCTGAGAAAATAAATAGAAAAACATTAATTCTATTTCCAGTGAGTTATATTCAAGGGGAGGATACATTTGTACATTGTTGTTTAAGTAATCAAAACTCTACTACTTAGTTCCACATGTGTCCTTTAACTTTATTTTTTGCAAATAGAAAATACTTCTTAAGGGGGAAAGGAAATTAATAGATAGTCATTATAAGATGAGACATGATTATAAGATCATTACCAACTTAACATATATCTACTGATTTTTGCCCTGGACATTTTTCCAAAATGGAATTATGCTCATTGGGAAGGTTAATTGCATATAAAATGTGTAAAAGTAGCATTGGTTATAACTGTAAAATAATTGTACAATTTCAAAAGTAAATTGAAAAAGTATACGTAATTAATAAACACATAAAATGTATGGAAAATGAGACATTTGGATAGGCTAAGTTGAAATGGGCATTAAAATGGTAAATGGTTAACAAAAAACACAGGGAACTAACTACTCCTCTTTGTTACAGGACAAATATGAAAACATAGATAAGCTTGTGGATGTCATTTTAATATTAATAGAAGAAATTTGCCCACTCCTGGATAAGATAGAGGATGAAATTTTGAGTTAGGGTGTCTCCTTGCTTCATAGTTCTGGCAGCTTCTGACACCCTCTGGAAGCTCTCAGCATTCTCCAGAAGTACTTGGCAGCCTTTATAAATGTTCATCACACACCAAATATCACAATGGTTGAGAGCACTTGGAAACTTGCAATAGGCACAGCTGGGGAAAGCTGGGAGCAACAAAAGCAGGGAGAAACAAGAAAAGGTTGGCAATTAGAAAAGGAAAACACAGCTTTCTTGGCAGGTACTAGTCAGATGATACATGGTAAGAGGTTCCCTCCTCATTCACTAAACTCAACTGCTCAGCCAGGCAACCGTCTATTCTGCCAAAAAGCCAGAATGGAATTCAGGGTGAGAAATTTGTTCCTCAATTCTGGAAGATTTTTAGGACATAAGACTGTGGCTTACTTTTCCCATAACTCCTTATATTCAACTAGGCATATCTCAGAGACATGTTGTATAAACACAGATGTTAAAACTTCCTGGAATACAATGTCATTTTGTTTACTTTGAGAGTATAGATTTTTTCAGTGATCCGTGTTAACATACTGTCAGAACATAGAAAATGCTGACCTAAGTGCTCCACCAGCCACTCCCCACTACCACGTACATACACACTTGCTATGCTTTATAATTAAATTATCTAAAGCAACTCAGTGCTCTCCATCCATACTGGCTACTTTGCTTGGAAACCTGATGATAAGCCAGTTATTTCATCACATTAATATGAAACAGATTTAAACCAAAGTCTTCATTCCAGATAGTCTAATTAAATTTGATTAGGATCAGATTAAAAAATTAGCTTCTGATAGAAAACTCCCCTGAGCAAAAGGAAACAGCAGATATGTTAAGCGTTCATAAAATAGAAAAGATTTATATCTCTGTTAGGCTTATTTCTTGCTTACAGTATTCCATCCTATTAAAGATGGAAAATAGATTTTCTAAAGTAGAAACATCCATGGAATGGCATAAAGGAAAGATAAGGATAAAAAAGATTTTGAAGTAGACTATCTTTGGGTCACATATTTTCTCTTTTTTCTGCAATGTTGGTGTAGTTGAGCTTTCAAAGCAACGAGAGACTTGAAAATTTAGAGACACTTAAGTCATCCAAGTTTCTTTCTGAGGTCAAAGGATAGCTCTTATTCATATGAAAAGAAGAATATCAAATCAGATAGTTTAACTCATAATGCCCAAAATAGAACCTTCTATTTAGATTAATATGCCTTTAGTTCATTTATCAATTTGTTTGAATTATAATCAAGCAATAGCCCACCTTGTTCTCAAAGGACTTAAGATAGGTAAAATAGTGAAAGCAGTTTAGTGGATGCAGGAACTTTCAAATAGAAAAATGAAATGAAACAAGGAAATGGAAGATGAAAAATTATGGTGGGATCAAAAATGAATTTAATACAGTAATAGTTTACTCTTCACTTGCATTAGATGGATAGCAAAGTTGGCTCCAAGCTTTCTAGCAAGTAGTGGTCATAAAGAAACATTATTATTCACATGGCTCACAGTGGCCAAAATAGAATATGAACCAGTTAGGCCAGTAAAGCAACTTTTACCTAATATCAAAAGAGGACATAATTTATCCCATGGGGTTTTTATTTTTTTGTTATTTTTTTTTTAGGTTTGGAGGTAGATGTGAAGGTTTGTTACATAGATAAACATTGTCATGGGGGTTTTTTGTACATATTATTACATCATCCAGGTATTAAGCTCAGTACTCAACAGTTATCTTTTCTGAATACAAAAGGAATGTCTATTCTAATCACAGGATAAGTTTCAAAGGATTGTTTCACACTGTAGGCTATCAGCTATCATGCTAGTTATAAATACATTAAAACACATAGCTTTAATCCAAGAAAAATTGGGGTTGAATGATATGATGCAGGAAAAGAATGAGACTGTGAGGATTCATCTCAGAACAGAGGTAGATAATACATGATTTAGACCAGTGGTTATTGCTCTGAATGAACATTAGAAAGATTTGAGGTGTTTTTAAAAATACTGATGAGCACGCAGGATCCCAGACAAGTTAAATCATAACCTCTATGGGTGAATCCCACAAAAAAGATGTTTTTAAAAGCTTTTCAGATGAGTTTAATGTGTTTCTATCAATGATTGAAGAGAATGGATGAACTGCATAGCATTTTATCAACACATCATAAATTGTGCTTTTTGTCACATTTTGGAAACTGAGCCATAGTAGGTCTGAAACATACTTATGAAAAACATTGGAAGATAAATAAGTG
Source organism: Symphalangus syndactylus (assembly GCF_028878055.3). Classification (NCBI taxonomy): domain Eukaryota; kingdom Metazoa; phylum Chordata; class Mammalia; order Primates; family Hylobatidae; genus Symphalangus; species Symphalangus syndactylus. Next base: position 34,589,294 of record NC_072428.2, on the reverse strand, counting down.
GGAGGTTGTATTGCAAGATAAATAAAAAGCCATGTGCTATGGCAATTAATACTGCTGAGGGTACGATTAATGTTGTCATCTCAAACTGATGATCATGGCAAGGCTATGCCTGCCCAGACAGACGTAGATCTTCTGTACAGAAGCAGCATCTATGGACAAAACTAAATTTTTTCTTTGGGAATGAATAATAGTAAAACCTAATGGATGAAAAGCTGCTGATTTCCCTCACATTGGAAAAGCACTTTTATGTCCAAATCCAGCACTCTCTGAAACATCTATTCATTCATCGAATTTCAAACCTCCAAAATTTGCTCTACAGGATAAATACCACTAAGGACACTAAAGAAAGAGAAAACATATCCCCCTTGATTCCATGTCGTCTTTTAGCTACTATCCTGTATTCCACTTCCCTGTTCTGTAGAACTTCATAAGACTTATTTATTATAAGATTCATATAATTTATCTCTACTGCCTCACTTCTCATTCTCTATTCATCATAACCTAGTTAGGTTTTAGTACCCAATATCACACCAAAGAGGTCTGGGAAAGTCACTGTGGTAGCCAGTAGCCTGCACAATGGTCCTTCATGATCCCTACATCCTGCTATTGTGTATCCCCATGTTCTCTTCTGTACTGTACTAAGGTTGTTCTGTGTGACTAACAGCACATGGTGGAAGTGATGGCATGCCGCTTCTGAGATTGGATTATAAAGACTGCAGTTTTCATTTTGGGCATGTGTGTTCTCCCTTTCTCTCTTGGATTTTCTCATTCTGAGATACCACACTGAGAGAACACTCAGACAGCCCACGGAAAGCTACTCATATAGTGCGGAATGGAAGATTCAGGTCCACAGGCAGCAAGGAACAAAGGCTTGCCAATAGCCATGCAAGTAAGCATGATATCAGGCCCTCCTTGGAGAAACTTCACGTGGCTACAGCTCCAGCCAATAACTAAATTGCAACGTTATGACAGACCCTGAGTCAGAGGCACCCAACTGAACTTCTCCCAGGTGTCTGACCCTCAGAAACTGTGCAAAATAATAAATGCTTCTTGTTTTAGACAAGTCGATTTTAAGGTACTTTGTAGGCAGTAATAAATAACTAATGTGATCAGCAACATCTTCAGTCTTGCCAAATGCAAGGATCATTTGTCTTCAGCAATTTGAGACAGTAGATCACACCTTACTTGAAATGCTTCCATGGTCTTAGATTTCAGGACACCACAACAAATCTCTTAGTTTTCCTTCATTCTCATTGATCTGTTCTTATTCTTCATTGCTGCCACCTCCTCCTCTCCTCGCTCTGTAAAAGTCAGAGTGCCTAAGCTGTTAATTTTCAAACCCCTTCTTAATCTACCCTCTATTCATAGTTGATATCCAGAACTATGGTTTAATATAATCTTAAGGCCATTGACTTTTGAATAAGTAGCTCCAGTTTTAGTCTCACTGGACTAGGTCCTATATCTAACCACTACCACAAAGTCTCCTCTGGGCATCTAAGGCTCAAAGTCAATATGCTTAAAGTAAAGCTGTTTCTCCCCTCATACCTGTATCTCAATTAAAACTTTCCATCTCAGTAAACGGCACCAACATTGGCCCAGTTGGGAGAGATCTTTGATTCTCTTTCTGTCTTCTTCGGCTATTCAGAGGGCTGACTCTTTGAGCATGACAGCATTTGCATAACTGAAGAAGTTGTTAGACATGAAGAATTTTAGGTCTCACACCAGACCTACTTAACCAGAATCTGCATTTTAACAAAATTCCTAGTTGATTCATACAAAATTATGCATGGGAAGCACTGATCTAGAGGACAAAATTCCATGGACATAAGCGTTTGTGTTTTGTAAATCAATATCCCCTTAAGCTGGCTCTTTAAAATAGGGTTTGTTTGTTTAATAAGTTTTCAAAACACTGTGTAAAGCATAATTTAGATTTTCAAATTTTCCTACACTAAAAAATGTATTGAACTCTGTTTAATCCAGTTTTTTTTTTCTTCCCCAAACCAGCTAATTCATAAGACCATGAAGTTGAGTTTCTCTTTCTTAGCGCCTCTCCACCCTACCTGGTATTTCTCTCCTAGCCAGCATTTATTAACATCTATTGGGAATGCCATTCCATTTCACTGAGAAACACAGTGCCTGATAATTTTTCAATCATTATTGTTTGGTATCAGCCTTATAATTCATTTGTTCAGTCACCCATTTATTTACCAAACGTTTACTACTCTGCATAGAACCTACCCTGTGCAAGACAGCCTCCTATATATGAGAGATAAAGCAAAGTGAGTCAAAGCTCTTCCTACTTTGGAACTTTTTCTCTCAAGGCTGCAGTGTCCAGTATGATCATGACTTGGTGGAGCCACCTTCAGCCATGTGAAACTGGGGTTTAATTACATATTCCATCATTGATGATTCTGCAAACCTCAGAAAATAGTGGATAGAAATAACCTGGGTGGCATCAGTAACTAATGCTCTTATCTCACTTCTATGTGGAGAAGTCTGGCTCTGAGATGACAACACCCCATCTTCTTTCTCACATAGACTGTCTAGGCACCTTGTGGCTGTCTGTATCTTCTTTTCCTTCTGAATTCTGTGGCTGATCCTGATACTTCACATTAAATTGGAATAAAACATTAATGGGTCAGGAGTCTCACAAACTTTAGTTTTTCGTCCTAAACCACACGCCTGCTGTGGGATGGTTGTTTATGTTGAATAATACATTTTGAAGCCCTCTTGGTTGCAAAATGTTTTCCCACTTATTTTCACTTGGTTATATATGAGTATTCAAGATTTAACTTCAGCATCTTCTCTTTTAGGAAGACTATTTTGAATCCCTACCATGAACTTCTGCTATGTTTGTATAGCATCTTGTGTACCCTAATTTCATTCACTTATCACATTAAATTAAAATCACTTATATGTCTTTTTATCTCTTTGATTAGACCTTAAGTCTCTCAAAGGTAGAAGGCTTCATTTATTCACCATAGCAATGCCCTCTAGTTCACTACTTAGCTCACAGTAGGCATTCATTAAGTATTTAATAACCTAAGCCAAGTAGCATATTTGTAAACTTTTTTGTTGTTGCTGTACATAAATTTGAACTGCAGGATTCAAATAGCATAATTCCTGGATCTCAGAATAGTTATTGAAGGTCAGTGGGGGTCATGACCTATAGGTGCCAGACAAATAAGGTAAAGGAGCTGGCTTAAGGCAGTGAAGAGTGATACAGAGGGTGGTAAAATAGGCCCAATGTTGTCATATCTTATGCCTTAAAAAGTTTCATAATGTGTACATACACCAAAATATCATGTTGTACACCATAAATATGTAAGATTTTTTTTCTGTCAACTTTATCTCAATAAACCTGGGGGAAAAGTCCATAAATACATTTTATAATGTAAAGTTAAGCCATTTTTTAATGCTTTATAAAATACGGTGTAGAATAAACAAGCTGGTGAGAGCTTTCAGTGGATTTTTTTTGAAGGTACCCTTTTTATATAAAAACTGCAATTTTTCTTTGTATCAAATATAAATATTCATGGTAGGAAAATTAAAAATCTGCAAAGCCCAAATAAAGATATAAAAGCACCCATAATACTACCACCTAGACCTATATACACCTGCATATTATAGTATATATACACACAGACACATTATACAATATGTAATGTAAAATAAATTTCAGTTTTAGATAGTTCTGTTTTCCTTTAAAAATTCACACATGAGTCTGGGCACAGTGGCTTACACCTGTAATTCCAGCATTTTGGGAGGCCAAAGCAGGCGCATCATGTGAGGTCAGGAGTTTGAAACCAGCCTGGCCAACATGGTGAAACTTCATCTCCACTAAAAATACAAAAAATTAGCCAGGCATAGCGGTGGGTGCCTGTAATTGCAGCTACTCGGGAGGCTGAGGCCGGAGAATCGCTTGAACCTGGAAGGCAGAGGTTTCAGTGAGCCCAGATCAGGCCACTGTGTTCCAGCCTGGGAGACAGAGTGAGACTCCGTCCTGAAAGAAAGAAAAAAAAATCAGATATGAAAGGCAACTTTTGTGTGTCTTTAAATATTTATATGTTTATTCAATTAATATTTAGTGATTATCTTTAATGTACCAGGAGCATAATAAAACATCCCATTATTTAATTAATCCTTTATTGTTGGACATATAAATTATTCCAGTGCTTTGCCATTATCAATGCAGATGTGATGAACATTTCTTTGCACAAAATGTTATGAAAGGCTTCATTTTCACATACTGTATCACTCTTTGTTTAGAGATATACAGTTTTTGAAAAGGGAAAAATAAACCTGAGTGGAATCTTAACTTATAAAATTTTGCCATCTACCTAAAAAAAATCTGACAATTATTTTAGAAAAATTCCATTGGGTCATTTTATATAAAATTCACATTGAAGCATAATCCTCTATGTTTTTTAACTAAGCAGAATAATGACCAATGAAAAAGTTTCCTTCTAATTAGGACTCCGGGAACATTCTGATATAAATGCAGTCCAGAGCCTGAAGTTTAGAAATCTGCCACCTGATTTTCCACTGCATAGGGTCTTTTAACCATAAGACACTTAAAAACCTCACATCCCTGCTGCAATTTAGAGGATTGTTCCAATGAAGGGGAGGAGAAGAAACTTTATTAACTAGCTACTATTTGGCAGGCACAGTGGCTGATACCTACCACGTATTCAATAAATATTTTCTAAAGAACTGTTGTTTTACAAGCTCTCTAATCTTGGAAGACTAATCAACCTCTTGTTATCTCAGTTTTCTTGTGTTTAATAATTACTACCTGTAAATTCCTATAAAAGCCCTGTGGAGTTTTGATATATCTTACATTACATAAGAGAAAACGGAATCTGATATTTGCTAAAGATTTTCTCAGTCTCACCAACTAAACACTGTAGTGGCTGAACTTGCACTTGGATCACATAATCAAGTCTAAAAATAGCTCACATCTCTTAACATTGCCTGATGGATCCAGTTCATTCTTGTGCTGGTGGAGCTGTCTAACATTCAGCAAGACTAGAGGACACAGAATACTGCACAATTTGCAGTGTCACTAATGGCTGAGGATGCCGGTGGATGTTGGGCCAGTTAAGTAATCACTGATTTACTGATACCTTCAGAGTCTCTAGTCCAGATCCACCCTCACCTAATGCTTGAATTCACCAAAAATAGCTTATCGTGTAGCTGTGCAATCTGTGCTTCAAAACATGTTAGAGCAGATCCCAAGGTAGCCCCTTCTATCTTTAGCCTTGTCTAATCTCAGAATTGCCTGTTGTAATTAGTTAAATCAAGATCATGTCACATAAAGGTAAAAAAGAATATAAAATCCACTCCTATTTTAAAGAATTAATGTAGCTGAGGTTTTCTACTAGATTTTTAAACTGCATTATTTTATTTAATTATCTTAAACCTATAGGCTAAATTCTCATGAAAGTGTGACTTAACAATGAATGTCTTAAGGTCATAGAAATATGACATAGTTAAATTGGTAACGTACATGAGATCTGTATTATTCTGAAGCTGAACTTCTGAAATATAAGGCAAGAATTTTATAAACTTCAAGTGTCCACTCATTTGTGCCAGGGTCACTGCAGTGCACTGCACAATTCCAGAGAGCACTATTCATTTGCATTCATTGTACAGGGAACTTGATTGGTTATGAAATTAATTCAGTGCATTTCAATTTGCATTAAAACATTCTAAGTAGAAAATATCAAATATCAAATGCATTACATGTAGTAGTATAAGTTGTTTTCTATAAAATTTAGTGTATGTAGAGAGGGTAGGGTGGGTAACAACATCACATAAATGCTGAGAACACAAACTTTGGAGCCAGATGAAATGGTTTCTAATGCTACATCTGCCACTAGCCATCTGCTTGTGCTTTTGTAACTTACTTTATTTCTCCGTGGCTCGAATATGTTCATTATCTGTAAATTAGAGTTAATAGTAGTGACCAACCACATGAAGTTATCGAGAAAATTTAAGGAGTTAATGTACACAAAGCACTTAGTATGGTGCCTGGCACATAAGTACTCACATGTTTTTCTACATATAAGTTACCATTATCATTACTATTTTTCATTTTTTCTGCTACTACTACTATTACTACTAGCATTATAATTATGTATGTCTATTGGATTTAAGATAACTTTCTTACTATAAATCATAGACAAAAATTTGGAGGCCACTCTCCTTGACCGTTCTGCCTGCCTTCTAAGTAGGTCTCACTGAATTTGCAAATAGCTGATGACTCTGATAACACACCATTCATTTTAACTCTATTATTGTAGACAGGGAGATTAAGTAATCACGCTGTAGCAGCCCAGCTATTGGGGAAGAGGAAGTGTAAGCAGTACTCAGGTAATCAAGTCCATTCCTAATAGTCCAGTGGGAACTCCTGAGATTTTGCAAAAATGTACAAGAGAATGTAACCAACTGTGGCACTGGACATGAGATGGGATGACTGAGACTTTGAGTATGTCTTATCTACCCTCATCAGAAGATAATCCACAATTTTCATAATAGTTTTGCGTTTCCTTTGGAATTAGTGACATTAAATGAATCTAGCAAAATTTTCCTTTTCTCTCAGAAATCAGAGGATCTCCCCAGGTTGGTATCAGACTTTGGGAACTCAACCTAATGTAAATCAGTTGATAAAAATTAGCTTTGAAATATGGAGTTTTGAGCTGGATTCCCAGCTCAAATATTTACAAGTTGTGTGACTGTGGGTAGGGCATGTAGGTCAAGCATTTTCTTGGATTCCTAATTTTTTGTCTCTGTAAGAATGTGTCACACAATTTCCTATATTATCATTCTTTAAAAGAAGTTGTGAGGCTCAAATAAGATAACATATTCTAAAATATTTAGTATCTTTGATTCTGTGGCTTTGTGACAGTAGGGATTGAAAAATCACACTAAAATCTTGAATTCTATTTAATGTTTCCTCATATAGACCCTAACTATCTCTTCATATTCAGTTCTTTTAGCTTTCATTGATTTCTTTCTTGTATTTTGTGTTCCAGCTATACACATTAAGATAAAAGGATATTTTATAATAAATACAATCAACAAAGATACAAAACATATATTTTAGTTCTATAAAATGTCATGTTTTCATGTCTCACTTTACACACCCACTTTTCTCCCTGCCCAGAAAACTAATCGTCTTCTCGCTATGCCACCCTACCTCCCTCTTCTCTCAGCTTTAAGCAGATATTACTTTATCCTGGAAGCATTTTTATCCCCCAAGTCCATTTTGTATCCCACTGCAGAGTCCCTATTTTTCTTGCCAGATGGCATATTTGCTTCAGTTATAATTGACTCTTTCCTTGTCTTGTATCACTCTGGTAATGTCTAATTTGTCACTGATAAATTCACAGTATTTTTTAGTGTCTGGACAATTACAGTTACTCAATAAATTTATGTTTATTTATGAAAATTGTTTACATTTATCTCTTCAAATAAAATACTTTCTCTTCTTGACTAGTAGGGGCTGTAAACCAGGAACAAATTGTTTTGCAATCAGGTGTATTGTGGTGGTAAATTAGAACAAGCCAAACTGAGTAACAATCATGCCTTTACTCACATCTACAGTGTAGACGAGAGGCAAAAGAAAAAGAACACTTGCTCCTCAAAACACTTTCTCCCACAGAACAACACTGAGAGGGGGTCAGATGACATGAAGCACAGACTGGTGTGGGACGGGGATGGTATCACTGTTGAGGAGCACCAAAAAAGCTCTTGTCTTTTCATGAACCTAGAATCGCGGTAGAGGGAAGATGGGGAAGGGGTAGGAGTGAAAAAGTACTTAGAGTGAGAAAAGTGTCTCAGCGAAGGCCTCTGATGAGCAGCGCTGCAAAAGGAAGTGCCCAGGCTAGAGTGTGAATGTGCAAATGAACACAGCTGGCTTGGAGAGATTAGTCCTTAACCACAACTTCTTCCAGAAAGCTGTAATCATTGGCTGTGTACCACGTCTAGGGTGAGGAGGCAGCTTCCTCCCATGAGGCCTGCCAGGGCAAAGCTTTGTATTGTTTATGGTGAGGACTGAAGGACCTTCATCTCTATACCGTGATACTTTAGAGATGGTCCAAGTGAGATGCATGGGCTACGCCTTCATAGACTCACATGAGTTGAACATTAGGGTATTGACCTGTTGGCTCAAGGATCTATCCATAGGCAGTATTTTTCACTTCGGCCAGGGTCTGGCAAATAGGATAGCTTTCCCATGCTGTTTTGACATTTTCTGATGACAATGACAGTCTGTGGATGTAGGTCCAGTCTAGGACAGTGTCTGTATTTCCATGGCCCATCCTCTTGTGTATCTAGGAGGCAACTGTTTTCAAATCTACTTGCTCAGCCATGGAAAACAATTCAGTCTCTAAGCTTTACTGACACACACAATCTGCTCAGTGGTTATATTCCCCTTAGCATAGGAACCTTCATATTGAGCATCCACATATGTAACAATAAGCCTATTAGGAGTAGAGCCCATTTTCATCCAAATGTCTTATCCCCACAGAGAGGTTTATTATTATTTTTTTTCCAATCCATTAGCCACAGACTATGAGTCAGGTAGGTTCATGGTTTTCCACATGCCCTAGCAAAATGGCCCTAACAACAGCCATTTCTATCAGGGCTTAGAGGTGAAGGTAAACAAGAATGCACATAGACAATACATCTGAACCAATAATCCATTCAGCAAAGGGGACCACAATGGAGGTTTATAGGGGCTGAAAGAAACTCATGCATAGCTGAGCCTGGGCAAGGGTCCTGGTGGTGGTGATCTCAGATCCAACACCCAAGAACACTTTTTCCTCTCATCCTAGTGACAGTGGATGTGGCAATTACAGTAAACCTGAGCACCAGCATCCCAAAGGCTAAAGACGTGCATTCTCCTTCACCTCCCCATTGAACTCTGACCTTGGCATAGGGCATGTGGTTTTCCATCTGGGGACAGAGGGACCTCAGCCTAACCCCTAGCCTTGTTTATTTGTGGAGGCTGAGAAGTCCTTTTCAAGGTTGGCAGACTCTTTGACTTATCTCCAGGCTCATTTGGTGGAACAAAAGGACTAGAACTTGTGTCAATCACAGAGGCCATCACCATGCAGACTCTGATATGGCTGCCCATTGGAACTCCCACACCTAAGGCCCAGTGTCTGACCATTAATTTTCTGGAATGAGGGGAATGAAGAACTAGGAGGACCAGTAGGCTTGAGGCAAACAGCTGTTTGTCACGTGAAACTCCCAGGGTAGTTCAGGGTGGGCTGGTTTGGGTGTAGCCCCAGCTTCCACAAGGGGTGGTGGCATCCAGGAGCCTGTGGCTGGACAGTGGAGATTTCCTGCCCAAAACTATCACTGCTGGCACTATGGTGGAATTGGAGTTTGGGTGGGGAGAGCCCAGTTGTCTCTCTTACATTTCTCTCTCTCTCTCTCTCTCTCTCTCTCTCTCTCCCCTCTCTCTGCTGGCCAATCTTTGAGGAGAAAGGCACTGGGAGCCTCAAGGGGAGCATCCTCTCCATGGTACCATGGAGCTTGAGTGAGCACACCAAGGGTCCTTCCAGTTGCTGGACAACACAGAGATTGTGCTACCCGGTCACTGCCACTGCTGCTGCTGCTCAAATTCTGCTGTCTTGATGGTGGCTGCTATCAAGGCACTCTGAGGAGGGGATATGTAGAAACATAACACACAAGGTGCCACTTTCTTTCACTAAATTTAACAAGGTAACTCCGTAGGTGAACTAACCACACTTCCAAGGTCTCTGGGGCACTGAGCAAAGCAATTCTAAAGCTCTCTTTTATTTATTTATCTATTTTTCACCGAAGGCATGAGTCTTGACAACCTTCTGAGCTGCAGGGCATTGTTATCAGCACCAGGCACTGGCTTAGAGTTAACAATAGTTACTGTGCACAACTCAGCATAACAGTTTCTGGTTTCTGTCTGAGAACCATGAGCAGTGATGATGGATCTGCTTCCCTAGTTTTCTTAGAGCTCCTTTGTTGGATTTCTAATTTGACTCACTGAAGGACCACTGGTTCCCTCTTAACTGAAAAGTGTCTGTAAACAATTTGCTAGCACTCCCCAAGACCCATTGGCATGGCTGGCATGGTGGCCATGGAATTCACTAGCACTCCCAAGACCCATTGGTGAAATGTTTTGTGGAATACTGTGGCATTTTTCTCTTTCAAAATGACATGAAACTGGGCATAGTAGCACACTCCTGTAGTCCCAGCTACTCAGGAGGCTGAGGTAGGAGGATTGCTTGAGCCCAGGAGTTTGAGGCTGCAGTGACCCATGATCACATCTGTGAATGACCACTGCACTCCAGCCTGGGTGACATAGCAAGATCCTGTCTCTTAAGAAACAAAGACATGGGGGTCAATTACCATCTTGCTTACTGTGCTAATTTGTCACGGTGTAAAGGTGGTCAATTAGGACAAGAATCCAACAGAACGTAACAATTAAGCTGTATTTACTTACTGTGAATAAAGGCAAAAGACAAAGAAAAACTTACTGACTCTTCAGCATTCAATTTTTCCCCATGAAAAGGAACTGAGTAACGGTCAGAGGACTTGAAGTGTGTGGGGGGCTGGAAGGGACTCATCTCACTGCCAAGGGCAGCAAACAAAAGGCTTCTGTTTTTCTAGAGACTCAGGAGGCCAGGGGAAGGACAGCGTAAAGGTCTAGGAGCAGGAGTGAGTCAGAGTGAAGAAAAATGTCTAGGTCAAGGCCCCTGATACCGTGATCTTGGTGAAGATACCTTGGAAGCACCATAGCCAAGACCCCCAGTGAGGAGACCTCAAAATGAAGGCACCTGGCTTAGAAAGGTAGCTATTTATACCAGCAGAGCTGGCCTGGGGGCCTGAGAAACTCCCTCCAGAAAACTGCAATGCACTGGCTGTGTGGTATGGAGTTTGGTGTGGGGAGGGCAGCTTCCCCTCATGAGGCCTGCCAGGCAAAGTCTTTGTGATCACCTGTGGTCAGCCCTGAAGGATGGCACATAAGATTCTGGCCTGGAGCTGGGCTCCTCACAGATAATATGAATAGGTCTAGAAGAATGCTGAGGCAAGGATGAAGAGGTGAGGGAGAATTAATCTTTGCACACAGATCCAAGGCCAAAGAAAAGTGAGGTTTAATCCCTACCTGGTAAATAATTTCCTCTGTTCAACATCAACATCAGTGTATAATTCCCATGAATCTAATTTTTCTGTTTTATTCCTGTGAAAGGAAAACTTCTGCTTTCTCTCTATAACTATTCTCAATACTTCACTTCTGACACCGGGTTTTTCCCACACTGAGGGATACTCCATTTCTTGAAGACAGAGAGTGTCCTGCAATTTAAATCAATTCTGACTGACACTAGCTACCTGACAAGAACATTGGATCACACAGGTGAAAGACTCGATCCCACAAAGCTGCTTCTACTTCAGATGCCAGTTCCAAGTGCAGGTTGCCATCTGTACTTCTGACTGATGGGCTGTAAATCAGAGGTTCCCATGACCTTCTTCTCAGGTTTGATCATTGGCTAGAATTGCTCAAGGAAATGAAGGAAACACTTTTCTCATATTTATTTACCTGATTTTTATAAAAGAATATAGCTCAGGAACAGCAAGATGGAACAGGCAAAGTATACGGGACAAGGTGCAGAGTTTCCATGCCCTCTCCAGGCTCGTCACTCTTCCAGCGTCTCCACATGTTTACCATCAACTCAGAAGCTCTCCAAACCCTGCCATTTGGGGTTTCTAAAGAGGCTTTATAATGTAGACATGATTGATAAATCAGTAGCCAGTAATAACTAAGTCAATGTCCCATCCCTCTCGCTTCCTTGGTAGGAGGAGATTGGGGGATAATAGTTCCAACTCTCTAATCACATTGTTGGTTTCCCTGGCAACCCGCCCACATTTTGTGGTTGTCTAGGGACTTTCCAATAGTCAACACATTAACATTAATTCTAATGTGATTGAAAATGGCTTGTTATAAATAACAAAAGATGCTGCTTTCGCTTTTGTTGTGTTATCACATTGGAAATTTCAAGGATTTTAGAAGCTCTGTAGACAAGGAAGGTTGGATAGCTAAGAAGGGCTAATTTCCAAGATGAGGACCAAGGGAGCCCCAAGAAGGCCCAGACCAAACTGAAAGATCCAATGGGAAGTGAGACAAATGTGTACCAGGAAGCCCGGGCGAGGCTACTGCAGTTGTCTTTTATAGCCCTCTAAGGCCATTCCCATCACTGGCTCCTGAAGAGTGTGGCTCCTGACTCCTAACCCACTTCGCTCTTCTATCAGAAACATGAAAGTATGCACTTGTAGGATGTCATGCCAAGTGTCACTGAGAAGCTGACAATCTCCTTTTTTCTTTTACAGTGATGCCCAGATCCTATACTAGACATCCTAGAAGAAGAACATGTGCCAGTGATTACGAATTCAGCAGAAAAACGGGGATGGCCATGGAAGAGAGGAAAAGTGAAAGATGTATTTTACAATTTAGTGAGCTATAAGATCTGGCATTTTAGTTTTTTTTTTTTTTTTTATTATTGAGACGGAGTCTCGCTCTGTCGCCCCAGGCTGGAGTGCAGTAGCTCAATCGCGGCTCACTGCAAGCTCCGCCTTCCGGGTTCACGCCATTCTCCTGCCTCAGCCTCTCCGAGTAGCTGGGACTACAGGTGCCCGCCACCACGCCCAGCTAATTTTTTTGTATTTTTAGTAGAGACGGGGTTTCACTGTGGTCTCGATCTCCTGACCTGGTGATCCGCCCGCCTCGGCCTCTCAAAGTGCTGGGATTACAAGCGTGAGCCACCGCGCCCAGCCAGGCATTTCAGTTTTTAATTTTAAAAGCTCTGTGTAATATGTTATATACAAGTAAGTTGTTTTTCCTTTCTTAGATTTCTCCTAACTCATTTGTCACTGGTCTCAGCATCCCAGGAGGATAGAAATAACTTTATTTCTGCTGCCTCAGGTTTTCTTCCTATAAATGGAGAAAAATAGAGAAAGTAGTGTTTTCTTTTCTTTATGAAGTGATCACAGGATTTGTAGCCTTATAACCAAAGAACTAAGTGACAAGAAGTTGGGGAATACAAAACATCTGCAACCAAATGAAGGTTCTCAGAGGGGATTTCAAAATGAGTGCAACTGAGAAGATGAGAGTTGACAGAAAAAATACCAGCTCTTGACTTGGTACTGCTCTGATCATCTTTCTCATCTATTATTTACAGAAGGAAGTTCTACATTAAAATTAATCATGAAATTCTGAGTTGCTCCTTTAATAATGAAACAACCGCACCGAATGCAAACAGACACTGATAATAGAATATGAAATAATGCTTAACACACAAAGAGAAAGGGCCTACTTAAGCGAAACACCAAGAGGCTAATTATTATACCATTGTGAGGGTTATGATCCATGACCCAGGTTGGCAGATTTTGCCTGCCGAAAAATGTTGCTGTCTGTTTCATCTGCAGTTGCCACATTTACAGCCACATACAGAGCTGCCCTAGTTTTTGAGACCAAGAAGTGTGAGGGTGATTTGAACCACAGTGAGTAGTCCAGTTACAAGACTGGGAGGACACATGGCCAAGACAGCACGGTCTGGAATCCCAGCATGAGGTGTATAAGCTCTCACATAGAATGCTTCACCCTTCTTCCTTTTTTTTTTGCCACCCAGGATGAGCATTATACACCATTCTGTGTCTCCCATATAAAGTCATCATTGGTCATCTCTCAGCATGGCCGAGGCTGGCCCATACTTTTCCTGCCCAGCTGTCCCTCTCCTGCAGAGTGGCTGTCAGGCAGCAAGGAACAAGGGGAGTCTAGGACTCAGGAATGTGGTGGAGGCTCCAGACTATTCCTCTCATATGGTTAGGCTGTGACTCTCGGGAGTAATTTAATGCAACATTTTCCAAAATGTGTGTTTCAGGGTAATATTAGATGTTATGTAAATGCTTTTCACAGTCCAGTAGTCCTATAAATTTGGAAAATTCTGGGTTATACAAGATTAAAGAAGTCTTACAATGGTGGAATTCCTCAGAGCCTGTCACGCATTGACATGTATTATACTTCAGTACTCTCAGAAAATCATCTGGTTTCTTGGCCAGTGCCTATATCCAGGTCATTTGGAATGATTTCTGGACTGTTGTGCTGAGAAACTGCTTCAAAACAGGTCATTAGAGGCAGGAAGAGATAGAGAGTGTATCTTTCTGGATTCCTCCCATCTGCTGTCTCCCGTTGATCAAAATACTTATCCCGGGGAGTTGTTTGTCCTGCATTCCAGCCAGATGGTAAGTGGCAGCCAGATCCTATACCCTGTGGTATAGTATGATGGCTCTACTGGAGTTGCTATTCTGCAGCTGTTGGCTAAGGATAACTGAAGAGCATGGCCAGTGTGCAGCCTTCACTACTGACGCACAGCGGCAGCCACGGCGCCAAGCCAAGACCTGAGAGAGAGAAGCATGAGGAGAGGCCAGATAATTGGAGAAAGTGGTGTCCTATTTGACTCCCTTTTCCTTTGTGATATATGCTACATGCCTGGTATAAAACAAAACCATTGACAAGAGGACTGCAAGGGGACACCAAAAAGTTGGAAAAGATATGGAATACATACTCTGGCTCTCAAGAAGCCTTAGGTCGGAGGGTAATATTGGATACAAGAAATTACTAGTGAAGGCTCTAAGAAAATAAATACTAGCAAAGAATTAAATCAATTTCTGGATTATGTGTTCTAGGAGTGCAGAGTGAAGGGCAATTGTGTAGGAATTTAGAAAAAGAGGAGATATAGGATGGCTTTATGCTGAAGACCTTGAATTAAATGTAAGGTCAGATTGGCTGGGAGGTGGGGTTCTAAAAGAAAAAGAATATGTTTGACGAAATCTAAAACTAAGAGTGGATTTAATTTAGAATGACTTTCATTAAGACAACTACTCAATAGAAGTTTGCTTTTTCTGACCCCAAAAATTTACTTTTTTTTTTTGCTTGCATCCTTATACATCCTACACATATCATTATATATATACATATATATATATATTTTTTTTTTTTTTAACATTAGTTAACAGGTTAAAAACTGAACTCATCATAGTCACCCTCTTTTTGTTTTTACCCATTTTCCCTACAGTCTTCCCCATTTCAATCAATGACAATCCAATGTTTAAAAGCTGTTTAGACCAAAGCATTTAAATTATTTCTCAATTCTCTCACTCTCCACATTAATTTCATCTGTAATCTAACCAAACCTTTCAATCTCATGATAGTGATGCTTTTAAGCCACCACCAGAATTACTGCAACAGCCTCCTAACTGGTCTCCCTGTTTTCATCCTGGTTTATTTATAGTCTGTTTGTCACACAACAGCCAGAATGAGACCGTTAAAACATAAGTTAGACATTTTTATGCTGAAAATTCTTCAGTGGGTCACCATTTCACTCAAAGTAGCAGCCAAACCCCCAATAATGGTCTTTAAGGCTGTAGATATTCTGGACCCCAGTCATGGCTCAGGTGTTTTCTCCTATTATTCCTCCACTCTAAACCCTGTTTATTCTGCTCCAGCCACACTGAACTCCTGCTATTCCTAGAATGCTTCAGGTACATTTCTACTCAAGGTTCTTCCATAGGTTTATCCCTCTGCCTGGAATGCTTCTCCTCAGGTCAGGATGACCTGTCTCCTCACCTCCTTTAATTCTCCTTAAGTCTCAATGCTTCAAGGTGGCCTTCCTTGACTATTTAAAAACTGTCTTTATTTCCCTTCCCTGCCTTATCCTTCCTTCTCCCTAGCATTTGTCACCTTCTGTATGTTATTTACTTACGTATTTTGTTTTTTGTCTGTCCCCAAGTTAGAATGTAAACTCCATGAAGGCAGGGTTGTTGGGCTGTTTGCTCACTGCTCGATCTATAATGCTTAGAAAAGTGACTGATATATAGCAGCAACTCTACAAATTCTAAATGAATGATGAATTAAATGAAATTTGGTTGCCAGTATATCTGTCTACAATTACATGTGCTTCTAACGTATGATATATTTTATTTTATTTTATTCTTTTAAACAGCACTGAGCACAGGGACTCACTCACAGTGGGACCTTTATAATATTTTGGACATAAATAAAGGAGAGAATGCTGTGTTGACCTGAAGAAGTTGCTGTATTTTCTTTGGGGAAGATTGGTCTCGAAGGAGGTTAATGAGACAAGATGGAAGAAGCAAACATTTGTTGAAGACTTGCTGTCTTAATTGTGCAGGTCTCAAAAATAATCACTTGAGTTCGGAATTATTTGAGTCCAGGTAAAACATGAGACAGCTCAGTCTCAGACGGTTCAGGGAACTTGTCTGCAGTGACATAGCCAGAACTGTGACAGTGGCAAAGCCCTTAACCTTTCTCCTAGGTCGCAGATGCGTCTGTGAATTGATGCTTATTCTAAGTCAGCTGTCGCTTTGAACAAAATGTTCCCAAAGATAAAATATTTTTGCATTTGCTTTTGAACCTTTCTTTGTGGATTTTCTTGCCCTTTCTTTGTGGATTTTATCTCTCCAGTGAAGAAAGTCAATTGTGTGTTCAGTCAAATTTTAAATTTCGCTAGATAAAGGTTTAATTCTCTTAAAACTCTCAGTTATTACTAAGTCTTTCCTGCTTCTCTGGTGATTTTACCTCCATTACCATCAAGAATCCTTCCTCAATTATTTACATATTTAGCTATTTATGATTAAAGTAAATCATCATCTTTATTTAATTTGGAAAGGCTTGTGAGATCCGGTAGCAAACCAGATGTGTGCAATTAAGTTGATACTGCATGATATCTC